>NC_132782.1:112839010-113142040 GCF_048418805.1 Vulpes vulpes
CTCCACAGTAACCGATTAGGGGCAAATTACACATCTCTGAGCCTCTTTTTTGCATGTGAGGATGACAATACCTAAGCTCCAGGAATGAGAAAAGGATTAGAAATGCTCTTGGCAGAGGATCTACCTCTGTGCTTGGCAATTAGATGGTCCAGAAGAAATGATGTGTGGTAGTGAGGGAAACTTCATCTTACAGGAATTTCTCCATGGCGAATGTCACCAATTGAGTGTATTTAAAGAATCAACATCTGGCGTTTCCCTGCAGGAATGTAAGGCTCTTGGAGAGCAGGAATTGGTTTGGTCATGATGGAATCGTAGCGCCTTCAATACTGTTCGGTGCATATAACTATTTGCTAATTTAATGAATGGATGACAAAATGCAAGGAAAACGGGGAAATCAGACTTGATTGCCTGTCAGGTACTGAGGCATTGTGAAGAATACAAATAAGACAAAACTGGTCCGTTTGAGGTACGTCTGACATTTGTCTCCCCTCCATTTGCACTAAAGACATTGTAACAGGATTGCTGAACCTCAGCACTACTCACATCTTGGGCTAGACAGGTATTTATTGTGATGGGGGACATGTTCTTGCATTACAGGAGGCATAGCTGCATCCCTGGCCTCCACCCACTAGATGTCAGGAGCACTCCTGGGGTGCGACCACAAAATTGACTCCCTGGTTAGGGAAATCATTTTGGGGGGCAAAATTGTCCTTGGATGGGAACCCCTGTTGAGAACATGTCATTAGACCACCCTGGTGTAAGAGTCTTCATCTGCCCACCTGGTCTTCCTACAGAACATGTCTGGACTTTGACTTTTCAAGTACCAAGTCCAATCGTAGAACTAGTCTGTTCCAAAACCCTGGAGACATCCTGTTGCCACTGAAATAGCCAAGATCTCCAAGCTTAAGAAGGCTGTCCTCGGCATTCAAGGCCCAACTACACCTCCAGCGCACTCCCCTATGCATTCTCCTGCCAGAACAGGGGATCGTCCCAGGTCCTGGAACGAACAGGTCCTGAGCTTCCAAGCCTTAGTGCCTTGGCCAACTAAAGTTTCCCGGCCTGCACTACTCCTGTCATGCTCCGATTCACCAAAGACAACGAGGCTGCAGGTCTCCGTCCCCCCAACCAGGGGACGGAAAAGGAAGGAAACTTTCATGTCCTCAAAGGCAAGCACCACCACTGCCTTCTTGAAGCCTCCGAATGCTCAGAACTCCCCGGCCCCGCCTCTAACTCTCTCCCAAGGCGCCTGATCGAATCCACCTAATATCGGGATGTCCTGGCGGTTTTGTCTTTTCCACCCGCTGGGAGCTCTCTGAGGGTAAGGCGTGAGTCTGAGCGCTCTTCCGAGGCGACGGGGCCTCAGCGGACGAGTTCTTTATCGGCAAATATAAGGCGCAAGGGCAGAAGGCTGGGGCCTTTCACGGTCCCTCCAGGGGGAAATGCTGGACCGGTGCCCCGAGGGGAGACCGGGTGGTGCGCCGGCCACCTACTCCCTCTGGCTCCCCAGAGGGGCGAGGCCTGGCTTGCGGCCACTCGTGGTCTTTGAGTTCGGGACGGGAGGCCACAGTTGCAGGGGAGAAGGAGGAGCCACAGCGCTCGGGGCCTTCCCAACAGAAGTCAGCTTCACACAGTCCACTCACCAGCCGCGCCATCTTAGCCACCGCGCTGCACCGGAAGCGGCTGCGCGGCAGGCCGGAACGCTCGGAAAGCCCGGCGCATGCGCAGCAGAAAGGCCTCAAGGAGCTGAGCGGAGGACGCAGGCGCGAGCTAAGGAGCGTCAAGGTCGTCTGGTTCCCGCCCTTCCACTAACCAACCGCCATTCTTCCCGAGGAATCGGCGCGTGGTAGCCGCTGGCGTCCTGTCCTCAGCCAGTCAGACTGCGGGGGGAACTCGGGCGGCGCCCTTGGCGTTTGTCCGCTCCCTGTTGCTCACTGCTCTTCTGTTGGCCGGCGCTTCCGCTGCTTGGCTTCGGCGGGTTTTCCTTCACCTCAGGTACAGGCATCGCAGCGAACGATGTCCAAGGCCCTCACGCGTTGTTGGTGTCCGGGCGCAGTGCTAGCACAGTGGGGGCACGTTCACTCTACGTAATCCTCACCACGGTCCTGTGAAGTCAGTAGTATTGCCGTTTTCATCCTCCAGAAGAGGAAACGAAGACTTTCTCCGTGACTACCGTGACGAAAGTAAGCTTTCCAACCCGGCGTTTTCTTCCTCGTGTCGTTCTTAATACTCGTGAGTACTGCAAGCCCTTCTTAGGTGAAAAAGTCTCCCCATTCCTGATTTCCGAACCACAGTCTCTTGCCAGAGAAAATAACTGTTACTTGTCTGTATATCTTTCTGTACCTTCCTGTGCAGTTTTGCCAAATCTTGAAGGTTTTCTTTCTTTCTTTCTTTTTTTTTTTTTAAGGTTTTCTTTATTTATTCCTGAGAGATAGGGAGACAGAGAGAGGCAGAGACACAGGCAGAGGGAGAAGCAGGCCCCACGCAGGGAGCCCAACGTGGGACTCTCTCCGGGGTCTCCAGGACCACGCCCTGGGCTGAAGGCAGCGCTAAACCGCTGAGCCACCCGGGCTGCCCTCTTGAAGTTTTTCTATTTCAATATTACGACCACACCTTTTAACCTGAGGTTGTTTTGTGTAGTCATGTACCACAATATATCCAATCAATCATTTCCATTTTGGTGGACATTGAAATACTTTTCTAATTTTATGTGTCTGTCTCATCGTTGATTTGGGATATTCTGAATATATTTTGAAGAGGGAGCTGATAGATTGGGATGTGGAATTTGAGGGGCGTAAAAGTGGAGACTTCTCCGTGGTCTCTCTGCCCTTATCCTGGATTGTTCATTCATCCATCATTTATGAAGACACTGGTTGCCCAGTGAAGGAGTATACTGGATCAGGGTATAAATAGAGGGAGGTGGGAAGTGAAATAGACTAATTAACCTCCCTCCAAAAGCCTCCACTTTGATTATTATTATTTTTAAAAATTTTGGTTATTTATTCATGAGAGACGCAGAGAGAGAGGCAGAGACACAGTCAGATGGAGAAGCCGACTCCATGCAGGGAGCTCTATGGGGGACTCTATCCGGGAACTCGATCCCAGGACTCCAGGATCATGCCCTTGGTGGAGGCAGGCGCTAAACCTTGGAGCCACCCAGAGATCCCTTTCATCTTGGTTATATATAACACGGGAATAGTTTCCACAAAGCACTCCCCCACACATAACCTATGTGATTTTACAGTGTTCCTGCCTGGTATTCTGTTCACTTTACAAGTAATGAAAAGGAGGGCTGAAGAGCTCAGATCCACTAGTTACCATATCCCATTTTCTTCCAGAGTACTCAGAATGCCTCTTAGCTCCTCGTGCCATAAATTGTCTAAGTTCTCTGCTGTCTCCCTAGTCAGAGACCAGTGTAACCAGACAGCTACATGGACAGCTACATGGTTAGGGAAGAGAGAGAGTGTGTACGGGAGTGAGCAGAGAGTGATTGTAGAAGAAGTCCAGTATGTTTTACTGTGCCCCTAATGCCAAGTTAGATTTAAAGTATTCTGTGTTTCAATAGGGAGATCTTCATTACTGCAAAGTGTTTAAAGATTCCCTATTTTCCTCTTATTTCCTCCCCAGTTATTTATTAATGTAACTGGTTTGGCGAGATGATATGACTGGTCAGTCTCCTTGGTAGTTATATTTCTCATCAATGAATCCAGTGTCGTTCTCGTTTTATTTATTTGTATATTTTAAAAAGTTTTTATTAATTTATTCATGAGAGACAGACAGACAGGCAGAGACACAGGCAGAGGGAGAAGCAGGCTCCATGCAGGGAGCCTGATGTGGGACTCCACCCAGGTCTCCAGGACCATGCCCTGGAATGAAGGCGGTGCTAAACCGCTGAGCCACCAGGGCTGCCCTTGTTCTGGTTTCATATATTAACTTAGGAGCTTATTAGTCTTTGCAATCCTGCTGTCTGAGAACTTCATCTACTCTAAGTGTGCTGACCAATAAAAATTCTGAACCAGCAAGTCCATGGACTTTGATAAATGCACCAAGATAATGCCAGTACTTGGGTAGTCCTGGAAACACACTTGAAATATTACTGAGTGGAAAACTGAGAAAATAGGTCATGGCTCTGGTAGTAGGTGTGTATTCATTCCCATGGCAAGTCTAGTAACATGCTGTATCGCATATGGGCGTTCTGATTCCAATACCGGAGTTCCTCAAAGTGACTCATGGTGTGCTGGCTTACTTCCAGGAATGTTAAGCCTGAGAAAATAGATCTGGAGGCAGGGGACATCCTTTATGGATAGCTTATATGCTCTTAAACTTGCTTAAGGAATCTCAGAGCATCCCATAATTCAGTAATCATACTAATAATATATTCAAATGCTGGTAACAAATTTCATGGGTGGGACTTTGGAGGAGGTAAGTTAAATAAATAGTTTTGATTGAAAGGAAAATAAAATTCTTTTTTCTCGTTAAATAGTGGATGAAGCAGGAAGTGGCATGTAGACATAAAGGACAGGGTAAACAAGATGATAGAGGATAGGAAGTATGGGTAGACAGGCTGAAATACTGAGAAGAGACTGAGATGGAGAAAGGGAATGGAAAGGGTACAGAGATGAATTGTGTGATTTTCATTGGGGATTAATCATACCTGGTTTGATTTTCTGGAATAATAGCATCACTATATAAAGTTATTGCACACGGAACTGCTTTTTATTTTATCTTTTTTGTAATTATTTTTTAAATATTTTATCTATTTAATCACGATAGAGAGAGAGAGGCAGAGACACAGGCAGAGGGAGAAGCAGGGTCCGCACAGGGAGCCCAACGCAGGATTCGATCCTGGGTCTTCAGGATCACACCCTGGGCCAAAGGCAGGCGCCAAACCGCTGCGCCACGCAGGGATCCACAAGAACTGCTTTTTAAAGTACAGAATTCTCTAGAAATACGAAGACATGTAATACTTATTACACTAAATAAATAACGTGGACGACAAACGGTGCGTTGAATTAGGTTTGTACTAAGTCAACAGCCTCTGACCGTTGATCAGATACACTCTTATCTGTAGCCCACGGGATTTTTTGTAAATAGCATAGGATATTAGAAATAACGGGTAGCCCTGGTGGTGCAGCGGTTTAGCACCGTCTGCAGCCCGGGTTGTGATCCGGGAGTCCCAGGATCAAGACCCACATCGGGCGTCCTGCATGGAGCCTGCTTCTCCCTCTGCCTGTGTCTCTGCCTCTCTCTCGCTCTCTCTGAATGAATTAAAAAAAAAAAAAAAGAAAGAAAGAAATAACACTAGCCATGTCTTAAAAGTTAGGGTTGTTGGGAACATGTCTTGGGTTTATGAGGGTTGGTACTCCTCATGTTCATTTGGCCAGAGTGAGAATGAGTAAAAGTAGATGAGAATATAAGTGATGATGGAGTTTCCCTTCTCTCAGCCAAGTGATCTTCCCTTTCCCAGCAGCCTCCTTAGTGCTCCCTTTACCTCCCTATTTCTCAGAGTGTAGATGAGAGGGTTCACCGTTGGTGTGACCACAGAGTAGAAGAGGGAAATGAATTTTCCCTGGTCCTGGTTGCTGGTCTTAGCTGGAAGGAGATACCCATAGATAGCTGAGCCATAGAAGAGCAACACCACCACCAGATGTGAGAGGCACGTATTAAAGGCCTTTCTCTGTCCTTCGACTGAGTGGATCTTCAGCACTGCCTGAGCTATGTAGCAGTAGGAGATCAGGATGACACTTAGTGGGACAGCAGTGAAGAAGGTGCAGACACCATTGAGCACAACCTCATTGAGACTCGTGTCTCCACAGGCCAGTTTGATCATGGCAGGTACCTCACACAGGAAGTTGTCCACCCTCCGGTGCCCACATAAGGGGAGCTGCAGAGTGAACGTTGACTGGATCACAGAGTTGCTCAAGCCACCCAGCCATGCAATGGCAGCCAGCAGCCAGCAGAGCCGAGGGTTCATGATGGTGGTGTAGTGCAGGGGCCGGCAAACTGCCACATAGCGGTCAAACGCCATCACCACAAGCAGGATACACTCAGTGGCCCCTAGCCAGAGGAAAACATAGAGCTGGGTCACACAGCCACCATAGCTTATGGTCTTATCTGGTCCCCATAAGTTGATCAGCATTTGGGGGACTGAGCTAGTAGTAAAAGCAAGGTCCAGGGTGGAGAGGTTGCTGAGGAAGAAGTACATGGGAGTATGGAGCCGGGCATCCAGCCAGGAAAGCAGGATAATGGTTGCGTTCCCAAGCAGAGTCAGTAAGTAAGAGAAGAGAATGACCATGAAAAAGATTATCTCCAGCTGGGGATGGTCAGATATACCCATCAGAATGAAGCCCTCCAGGAAGCTGTCGTTGGCCTCTGGCATTCTGACTGTGCTCTTTCACTTGAAGAATCTGTCCAGGGAAAACCGCTGAGAAAAAGCAAGTAAGAAGAAGGTATTAGATAAGGCTGCTCTGCATCAGAGAGGGTCTGATAGTTTTCTGGGCATCATATTTAGGTACCAATTTAATGTTTGTGACTACAAATATTGACTGCAATCCCCGACCACTGTCTCACATGAGTGGAAACTTGACCCCTGGGGATCCCTGGGTGGCGCAGCGGTTTGGCGCCTGTCTTTGGCCCAGGGCGCGATCCTGGAGACCCGGGATCGAGTCCCACGTCGGGCTCCCGGTGCTTGGAGCCTGCTTCTCCCCTTGCCTGTGTCTCTGCCTCTCTCTCTCTCTCTCTCTCTCTCTCTCATGAATAAATTTTAAAAAAAATCTTTAAAAAAAAAAAAAAAGAAACTTGACCCCTTCCAGTGTGAACTGTGAACTGTTGCTGCAATGAAAGAAGTGCCTTATGAAGAACAAAAGGATTAGGGATCTTCAGTTCAGCAAAGTGGTTACGACAGGGTAGAGGGAGTTGACCATTGGAATTACATGTAGAAAGTCTTAAAGTACACATTTACCAAGCCAAAGTTTTGATATGTTCATGGGTGGAAGTAGACCCACTATATTTGGAAAAGCTCTCCAGAAGTTTCTGATAAACATTTCCCCATCTCTGCCAAATCCCTCCCCTCCCAGGTGAAAACTAGTGACCTACAAAGATGGAATTATGGAAGAATATGATGAGTCAATTAAATTATGGCAAAAAGTGAAAGGAGAATATATACTTATCAACTACAGAAGATACAAACATGTAAGTTAAGACGAGGTAAAAAAAAATAAGACGAGGTAAAATAAGGATAAATAAAACTTCACATAAACCTATTAAGTTTAGTTGGAACAGGCTAAAGAAATAAATAGCAGTTATCCAAAGGGGGTTAAAATGCTTAATGGGTACCGATTATTAGTAAAAGACTGGATGATTTCAGAGGGATCCTTGATGCTTTGAGTTATACGACCACCATCCCCAGTATAAACTGTAGAGTAATTCTAACATCTCACAAATATTAGATCTTGTTGATTAGGGCCAATAGCATCCTTCTATCAATCCAGGTCAGGGATGATAAGGATTTCACAGGATGTTTCAACCTTCCTTCAACCTCTACCTTATACCTCAAGTGGAATTAGCTTTATCCTTTTCATTTAAAACTTAATGGAGCTGAGGAACTGAGCTACCATCTGATAGTGAGACCATTTCAGTTCAGAAGGTTTTTCTGAAATCCATCTCATACCTCCAGTAGTAGAAGTGTTTTTCCTCTTGTATCCATGTAGGAGGAAGAAACAGGCAGACACTGCCCATCACCCTCCTTTTTTTTGTTTGTTTTATTTATTCATGAGAGACACAGAGAAGTCAGAGACATAGGCAGAGAGAGAAGCAGGCTCCATGGAGGGAGCCTGATGTGGGACTTGATCCTGGGAGTCCAGGATCACACCACCCATATTCTTCCATTAACTGTCTGGTAATTGGGTTCTTGATGCTTTGTGGCAGGTTAGGGATGCCAGAATGTCTTTCAGACGGTGCTCTATGCATATGGAATGGGTTTTACCCAGGAACAAACCAACCAAAACAGAAAAGGAAAAGCGGTACCCAGAGTGGGAAGCTATCAACTTTGGTCACCAGACGGTTCAGAAGGAAATGCCAGAACAGCCAGATTCTTGGCCTGAGCTTGACAAACTCCCCAAGGCAGCAGGACTGTAGCCTCAGGGTTATATTCAGCAACTCAGCTGCTCTTCAGGGTGTTTTCCTCCCTCAAAGGGTCTCTTCCCTTGGTTCTTACTTCTCCCATAATTTGGGAATGTTAAATTGATGCAGCACTACTTGCATTTTAAGAGGAACCTAGAGAGAATATGGAATGCAAAGGGCACGCCACTTATGGGGCAATTTTTCCAGGGGCATGCCGAGGTAGGGGCTGTTTGGTTACAGAATGAGTTTCGGGAATGGCTCATATGATGATGGGTAGATGGTTTCCATCTTGGCCTGGCTGTGAATTTGGTTTGAATGTTCAGGATATTGAGAAAAGCAGCCACGACTTGTGTCCCAATAAGAATCCCGAATATTGTAATTGTCCACCTTCACCCAGTTTTCTGCCTGCTTCTCCTCTCAATTTCGCAACTGTGAACTGACTACTCGTGGATTAGGTGTCACAGCTGGACTTGGGCTGGGCTGCCTCCTATCATCAAAATTGCCCCTGAGCTCCCAGTTCTCAGCATCCAAGCTTTGCTTTAATAATAGCCTGAGGAAATTAAAGGGGAAGGGAATCATCAAAAGCAAGGAAACAAGCCCAATTCTAAATTCCCAATCCTGGTAGAGAAGTTTTGAGATATGTTTTAAATATTTCATTTATCTGGGAGATGGTTGGCAGTGATATACTAGAGAGCTCAGTTTGTGCCGGACTCTGCACGGAAGTTCCAAGTTAATCTTTCTTGAGCTCATGGTCAGAATGGGAAATGGGGTTTTCGGTGGAGAGTAAGATTGAGGCAGTATGGCAGACGAGAACCACAACACAAACTGTGTAGATGAAAGAGTCTGAGGTGAAATACGGACAAAATCTCTCCAGTCGGAAAGTGTAAGGTATTTGATCAGGTGAACAGGAATTTTATCCCCAAAGCTCAGAATTCGAGATTTAGAGATAAACGAGTTTTAATCTTAAAAGAGGTAAAATAGGACCAGTAAACCAAACGGTAACATAGTTCAAACTAAAGTTTCGGAAATAGTTACACCAAAGAGGCATCACAGTTAAGAAAAAAATACTTAAATTTAAGAAACGCCTGGGTGGCTCAGCATTTGAGCGTTTGGCATTGGCTCAGGAGGTGATTCCAGGATTGAATCCTACATCGGGCTCCTTGTACAGAGTCTGCTTCTCCCTCTGCCTGTGTCTCTGCCTCTCTCTCTGTGTTTCATAAATAAATAAAATCTTTTTAAAACATTTAAGATAAACTTATAAAGAGAAATTAAGGGAATAAATGCTGTCTGGAGGGGACTTTAACTTTTGAAGTTAAAGTCAGGGAAGACAATCACACTCCCTTAAAATTTGTTTCTGATGCTACTATTAGAACAAAAATCCTGGCTGCATGGACCTGAGTGTGGCTCAAGTGGCAGCAGTTGTAATGAGCATAGGATCTCATCAAGGGCTAAATGTATGGTGGCATATCACATAGGTATACAAACTGAACACCACAAACTCAGAATGGAAATGGCTGGGTAGCATGGTATTCCAGGAGTAGCTCTCCAGGCTACATCTCTCTGCAAGCTGACAGCAGTTTGCCATGGGTGTCACCAAGGGAAAGCAGAGTGTTTGACATGAGGGCCAGGAGGGCCGCTCTCTGCCATGCAGTGCCCAGGCAGTTTCCTAGTGGAAAGTCTTACCTCATTTTCCTGATGGCTTAAGAGACATGGAGCATGTGCTGATTTTTACAGAGGAGGGAGCAGGATGAAATAGTTCCCATGGAGAATGGCCATACATTCCTTCTTTTAACAAGTGATTAAAGCAGGCGTGGTTTTGTTTTCTCTTCTCTTCCAGTTAAGGTCTTCACAATCCTGAGGGGATTTTATTTTTTTTTTAATATATATTTATTTATTTATTTATTTATTTATTTATTTATTTATTTATTTATTTATGATAGACACACATACAGAGAGAGAGAGAGAGAGAGAGGCAGAGACACAGGCAGAAGGAGAAGCAGGCTCCATGCTGGGAGCCTGACTACTGAGGGCATTTTAAAGATGTGTCCATGCACAGCAGGTGCTCTCTTTATTTGTGAAAAGCAAAATGGGTTTAAGTTAAAAGCAAGAGAAATTATGACTGCACATTTTGAGATTTCAGCACGATAAAACCCGGGTAACTGAGAGGAAGGTGTGCCTAGAAATTTGTGTGCCTGAGGGCTATACCCAAGTCTTCCCAGACCTCCTTCTGTTGAGGACACTGTTCCTAGGACTGGAGTGCATGCTAAAGAATTTTGTTTCTCTATTCTCATCAGACTAAGACCTTCCCAGCTCCTCTCCTGGATCATCACACAAATGACTTTGTTAAAGAGTCCGTCATTTGTAGCTTTACAATTTCTCTTCATGGTTCAAATAGATTTGCTTCCTGTCTCTTCTCACAGCTGATGGAGAAGGTCACAGATGGGCTTGGGGCTCTAAGGCCATGTCACCTCCAACCCTTCTGCGGGAAGATTGCAAAATCACCTCTAAAAAGCCATACATTTCACACTCTCTTTTCTCTCTCCTTTCCCCATGTTTGTTCCCCCTTTGCCTCTCATATACCTCAAGTCTCTATTAATGAAAGTGTTCAGATTGTTCAGGGAAATATACCTTTGGCTTCAGGAAGCTGCTGAATCCATCACACCATCCCTGGTGGACCACGAAGGAGAGAGAGAGGAATTAGTGAGGAGACTGAACTGTGCAGTGTCTCCTCAACCCACTAGTTGGGAGCACAGGCTTTTATCTCTGGGGCTGGCGCTGGCCATCTGAGGAGCACTGGATCTGCCTCCTGGAAGCCCGACTGGCTCTGGCTCATTCTACAGAGCCCAAGGGGTCACACTGGTTCCCCATAGATAATTGGCACAAAGCATTTGTGTGGCCACCACATGGGGAAAAGGCTGTCCCCGAAGAACCCACTCCATCTTTCACCTCAGTCCCGCCCCAAAGACACACTACTAATTGAATAGTAGTAAGAATAACCACATTCCTTAACTAATTACCAGTGATACATATTTTTATCCTGCTCAAGGTACATTCGTATGATCTAACTCAATTCTTAAATGCTTTCTGGGGCACCCGGCTGGCTCAGTTGGAGCATAGGACTCCTGATCTCAGGGTTGTGCGTTCAAGAGTCCCACTTTGGGTGTAGAGATTGCTTAAAAAGAAAATCTTTAAAACGCTTTCTATGGCAGTTGGAGCAGTGGTCTTATCCTCACTATGTAGTTGGGTAAATTGAGCATGAAGTGGTTATATGACATGCTTAGTGTTAAACAGCAGTCAGCCCAGTGTTTGTTTCCTCACTGGGCATAAATCAGCCACCCTGTGCAGAAGCAGTGAATATTTTTGACTCATCATCTGGGAGATGTCATCCTTGAGAGTTTTGCGGGAGGGAAGGAGGAGAAGGAATTCCCACTAACTCTGGCTGTAACATAAACCAGGAATGCGTGAGCCTTAGACACTGACACCATGCTGTGTGAAGAGCAATCACTTACAAATGCTACAAATAACTACATAAAAGGCGACTGGCAATGTCATCAGGCAATTATATGTTATGGAGATAAATTACCCCCCCCCCCAAAAAAAAACTGCTGAGTTACAAACCTTGTCATTCAAAGGACTTGTTACTGAGGGGACATCGTGTGCCAGGTGGTGGTGGGGTCCGACCAGAAGCAATATCGGCATGGGCCCTGTTGACTGGGGCTCCCCTCCCTGTAGGTCTGTCTCTGTATATGTCTCATAGTCATTAGCTCTCCTTGCTGGCTTGTGCCGGACGCTGTGCCCAGCAGTTTACAAACATCACGATGACCTCATCAGGTAGGTATTATTCCTGCTGTACATGAAACTAAGGCTCGGAGTCATTACATAACTCGTCCAAGGCAAAGAGCTAGGATATGGTAGAAAAATCAAAGACTCTCAATGAACACAAATGGGGAATTCAGTAAATGATGGCACGTCTGTGGAACACTACCCAAGCTGTCTTTGGACTCTGTAATATTTCTCGTTTTGATTTAATTGAATCTTATTTTATTTACTTTTCCAGTTTATTCCCCATCCCCCCTCTCATTCTGCTCCACACCCATAGACACCTAGTGTGTCTCCTGTGGTTGACATGTTTAAGTGAGTGGGTCTAATTGTACCCTTGTAAAACATCATGTATCTTATACAGGTAAATGTTTTAAATTGACATCCATGGTATTTGCTGTAGACTTCATTATATTTACGTTTTAACCTCTCTTTTTTCAGGTGTTTCATTTATGTTGTACTTTTTATTATGTATGTATATTTTTAGATTTTATGTATTTATTCTGGAGAGACACAGAGAGAGGCAGAGACACAGAGGGAGAAGCAGGCTTCTTGAAGGGAATCCAACGTGAGACTCCATCTAGGGACTCTGGGATCACACCGTGAGCCAAAGGCAGATGCTCAACTACGGAGCCCACCCAGGCGTCCCTCGTTGATGTTTAGAAGGATAGGGAGCCTGGTTCTCCCTCTGCCTATGTCTCTTCCTCTCTCTCTGAGTCTCTCATGAATAAGTAAATAAAATCTTAAAAGAAAAAGATACAACCATGTTGCTATGTACCCACTTGCTTTAGTATTTTCTTTTTTTTTTTTTTGCTTTAGTATTTTCATACTGAATACACATCTATCATGTTTTTTCATTCATAGGGATGAATATATAGCCTGTCTTAGTTTCCCACTACCACAGACAATGCGGCAATGATCATTCGTGTAACATTTCCCCTTATGGACTGCATTAGTGTCTATCACAGATATGTATGTATGTATGAATGTAGATGTGTTCTAGCTGGAGATTTCTGGGCAAATGGGATATACATATGAGCACTCTCTGATTCTGCCAATGGGTTGATGCAATTTACAACTCCCAACAGCTAGAAATGAAGGTTTCTGATTTCCCCTCGTCCTAGCCCACACCTAGTATAATCACATCTTTTAACGTATGCCAATCTGATGGGTATAAAATGGTATCTCAGTGTGGTCTGCATTTTTGTGGTTACTAGTGAGGTTAAACATTTTCACAGATATATTGGCTTTTTAAAATTCTTATTCTGTAAGTTGTATTTTCATATCCTCTGCCTGCTTTTAGTTTTTCTGCATGTTGGTTTATTTGCAGTAGTTCTTAGTCTATTCTAGATAAACTAGACATTATAATATTTTAGACATTATAATATTTTCCCTGTAATCTATGCTGACTTCCTTTGAACAAAAATCCTTAATTCTGATATAATCCAATTAATACATTTTCTGCCTTAAGGTCGATTTATGCTTTTAAAAATTCTTCCAAACTCTAATATTACAAACATCCTCTTTTATTCTCTTCAGATAGCTTTATCTTTCACATTTAAGTTTTTAATTCTTTGGGATTTCATCATTATATGTGGTATGAGGTAGTAATCTAAATTATTGCATTTTTTAAAAGGAGGTTAATTTCCTTCACACAAAACAAATTCAGAGATAGACAATCAGGATCTAGTGTGGTATCAGGTCAACAATCACCAACTCCAGTTCCTTCTACCTTCCCACTCCACCATCCTCATCAGTGACTTCTCTCCTCCAGGCCATCTATAGTCTAAGATGGTGGCAGGTGCTCCAGTCATCTTTTCCACACTGCTACAAGGAAGGTGGAAGATGTTTTTGCTGCTGCTTTTTTTTTTTTTTTTTTTTTTTTTTTTTGCTTCTTTTGGGAAGCTGTCCTAGAAGTTCTATCAAATAGCTTCCCTTACATTTTATTGATGAGGATTTAGATATAAGAACATCTAATTGCACAGGAGGCTGGGAAATGTAGTCTTTATCTGGAAACAAACGTCACATTACCATCACATCATACTACATTAGGCAGTCTCAACAATGTAAGTTTTGTAATACTAAAAAATGGGGAGTGGATATTAAGTAGTCGAGTGGTAGTCCCTGCCACAAAAAGATTACTAACTTGCTCTCAAATGGCTTTCTCTATTGCTTGGATAAATACAACAAGAATGAATTCCTTTACAATTAAAAATATCCAAATAAAAAGGACTTTGAGTGTCTTTCAAGTTTTTACTGAGGTAAGATTCACAAGTTTAATCATCTTAAGGGTTAAATCCAGTGACTTTTATTATATTCACAGGTTTACAATCATTGCCTCTGTCTAGTTTCAGAATATTTTCATCATCCCAAAAGAGTATCCCAAAAGTAGTTATTCCCCATTCTACCTTCGTCCCCATCCTCTTCCATTCACTTATCTCCTTTCTATGTGGAATTTCTATCTCCTATTACAGATATTTTATATATAAGGAATCATATACTATATGTCCTTTTGAGTCTGGCTTCTTTGATTCAGCATAACGTTCATCCATGTTGTATGTATCAGTACTAAATTCCTTTTTATGGATTAATAATATTCCAATGTATAAATATACTGCATCTTGTTTATCCATTCATCAATTGCTGAACACTTGGGTGGGATATACCTTTTAGCTATTATAAATAGTGCTGTTATGGGCAGCCCTGGTGGCGCAGCGGTTTAGCGCTGCCTGCAGCCTGGGGTGTGATCCTGGAGACCCACATCAGGCTTCCTGCATGGAACCTGCTTCTCCCTCTGCCTGTGTTTCTGCCTCTCTCTCTCTCTCTGAATAAATAAATAAATCTTTAAAAAAATAAATAGTGCTGTTACGAACATTCATGTATGAGTTTTCGTTTGGAAACATGTTTCTAATTCCTTTAGGTATAACAGGGGTAGAATAATTGGCTCTTGTGGTAATTTCCATAGAGGTTGTACCTTTTTAGAGTCCAACCAGAAATGCGTCAGGATTCCAGTTTCTCCATATTTGGCCAATACTTGTTATTTTCCCTTAAAAAACATAGCAAATATAGTGGGTGAGGTGCGGTATTTCATTGTGGTTTTGATTTTCATTTCAACCATGTCTAATGATATGAAGGCATCAGTTCATGTTCTTATTGACCATACATGTATCTTCTTTGGAGAAATGTCTACTCAAGTCCTTTGTCTATTTTTAAAGTGGATGGTGTTTTTGTGGTTGAGTTGTAAGAGTTCTTTTTTTTAAATAATTTATTTTTTATTGGTGTTCAATTTGCCAACATACAGAATAACACCCAATGCTCATCCCGTCAAGTGCCCTCCTCATTGCCCGTCACCCATTCACCCCCACCCCCCGCCCTCCTCCCCCTCCACCACCCCTAGTTCGTTTCCCAGAGGTAGGAGTCTTTGTGTTATGTTCCGTCTCCCTTTCTGATATTTCCTACCCATTTCTTCTCCCTTCCCCTCTATTCCCTTTCACTATTATTTATATTCCCCAAATGAATGAGACCATATAATGTTTGTCCTTCTCTGATTGACTTATTTCACTCAGCATAATACCCTCCAGTTCCATCCACGTTGAAGCAAATGGCAGGTATTTGTCGTTTCTAATGGCTGAGTAATATTCCATCGTATACATAAACCACATCTTCTTTATCCATTCATCTTTTGATGGACACTGAGGCTCCTTCCACAGTTTGGCTATTGTGGACATTGCTGCTAGAAACATCGGGGTGCAGGTGTCCCGGCGTTTCATTGCATCTGTATATTTGGGGTAAATCCCCAACAGTGCAATTGCTGGGCAGATCTGTTTTTAACATTTTGAGGAACCTCCACACAGTTTTCCAGAGTGGCTGCACCATTTCACATTCCCACCAACAGTGTAAGAGGGTTCCCTTTTCTCTGCATCCTCTCCAACATTTGTGGTTTCCTGCCTTGTTAATTTTCCCCATTCTCACTGGTGTGAGGTGATATCTCATTGTGGTTTGGATTCGTATTTCCCTGATGGCAAGTGATGCAGAGCATTTTCTCATGTGCGTGTTGGCCATGTCTATGTCTTCCTCTGTGAGATTTCTGTTCATGTCTTTTGCCCATTTCATGATTGGATTGTTTGTTTCTTTGGTGTTGAGTTTAATAAGTTCTTTATAGATCTTGGAAATGAGCCCTTTATCTGATACGTCATTTGCAAATATCTTCTCCCATTCTGTAGGCTGTCCTTTAGTTTTGTTGACTGTATCCTTTGCTGTGCAAAAGCTTCTTATCTTGATGAAGTCCCAATAGTTCATTTTTGCTTTTGTTTCTTTTGCCTTCGTGGATGTATCTTGCAAGAAGTTACTTGTGGCCGAGTTCAAAAAGGGTGTCGTCTGTGTTCTCCTCTAGGATTTTGATGGACTCTTGTCTCACATTTAGAGCTTTCATCCATTTTGAGTTTATCTTTGTGTATGGTGCAAGGGAGTGGTCAGTTTCATTCTTCTGCATGTGGATGTCCAATTTTCCCAGCACCATTTATTGAAGAGACTGTCTTTCTTCCAATGGATAGTCTTTCCTCTGTTACCGAATATTAGTTGACCATAAACTTGAGGGTCCACTTCTGGATTCTCTATTCTGTTCCATTGATCTATGTGTCTGATTTTGTGCCAGTACCACACTGTCTTGATGACCACAGCTTTTTAGTACAACCTGAAATCTGGCATTGTGATGCCCCCAGCTGTGGTTTTCTTTTTTAAAATTCCCCTGGCTATTCAGGGTCTTTTCTGATTCCACAAATCTTAAAATAATTTGTTCTATCTCTGAAGAAAGTCCATGTTTTTTTTTTTAAACCCAATGTTTCCTTTTTTTTCTTTCTTCTTTTTAAAATATTTTATTTATGATGAGAGAGAGAGAGAGAGAGAGAGAGAGAGAGAGAGAGAGAGAGAGGCAGAGACATAGGCAGAGGGAGAAGCAGGCTCCATGCACCAGGAGTCCGATGTGGGATTCGATCCCGGGTCGCGCCCTGGGCCAAAGGCAGGCGCTAAACCGCTGCGCCACCCAGGCATCCCTAATCCATGGTATTTTGATAGGGATTGCATTAAACGTTTAAATTGCCCTGGGTAACATTGACATTTTCACAATATTAATTCTGCCAATCCATGAGCATGGAATGTTTTTCCATCTCTTTGTGTCTTCCTCAATTTCTTTCAGAAGTATTCTATAGTTTTTAGGGTATAGATCCTTTACCTCTTTGGTTAGGTTTATTCCTGGGTATCTTATGCTTTTGGGTGCAATTGTAAATGGGATTGACTCCTTAATTTCTCTTTCTTCAGTCTCATTGTTAGTGTATGGAAATGCCACTGACTTCTGGGCATTGATTTTGTATCCTGCCACGCTGCCAAACTGCTGTATGAGCTCTAGCAATCTTGGGGTGGAGGCTTTTGGGTTTTCTATGTAGAGTATCATGTCATCGGCGAAGAGGGAGAGTTTGACTTCTTCTTTGCCAATTCGAATGCCTTTAATGTCTTTTTGTTGTCTGTCTGATTGCTGAGGCTAGGACTTCCATTACTATGTTGAATAGCAGTGGTGAGAGTGGACATCCCTGTCTTGGTCCTGATCTTCGGAGAAAGGCTCCCAGTGCTTCCCCATTGAGAATGATATTTGCTGTGGGCTTTTTGTAGATGGCTTTTAAGATGTTGAGGAATGTTCCCTCTATCCCTACACTCTGAGTTTTGATCAGGAATGGATGCTGTATTTTGTCAAACGCTTTCTCTGCATCCAATGAGTGGATCATATGGTTCTTGGTTTTTCTCTTGCTGATATGATGAATCACATTGATTGAGTTTGGATGTAAAGTTCTGTAGATATCTGTAGATATCTGTGAAATCCATCTGGTCCAGTGTATCATTTAAAGCTCTCGTTTTTTTGGAGATGTTGTGTTTAGAAGACCTATGGAGTGTAGAAAGCGCTAGATTGAATTCACCAAGTATAAGTGTATTATTATCTAAGTACTTCTTCACTTTGGTTATTAATGGATTGATATATTTGGCAGCTCCCACATTCGGGGCATATATATTGATGATTGTTAAGTCCTCTTGTTGGATAGATCCTTAAGTATGATATAGTGTCCCTCTTCATCTCTCACTACAGTCTTTGGGGTAAATTTTAGTTTATCTGATATAGGGATGGCTACCCCTGCTTTCTCTTGAGGACCATTTGAATGGTAAAAGGTTCTCCAACCTTTTATTTTCAGGCTGTAGGTGTCCTTCTGTCTAAAATGAGTCTCTTGTAGACAGCAAATAGATGGGTCCTGCTTTTTTATCCAGTCTGAAACCCTGCGTGTAAGAGTTCTTTATATGTTTTGGACACTAGATCCTTATCACACATATGATTCAGCGAAATTTTCTCTCATTTTGTGGATTTCTTTTTTTTTCATTTTGTGGGTTTCATTTCACTTCTTAAATAGTGTCCTTTGAAGCGCAAGAGATTTTATTTTGATAAATTCAATTTATTTTTTTCTTTTGCTGCCTTCGGTTTTGGTTTCATATCTAAGAATCCATTGCCAAATCCAAGGTCATGAAGACTTACCCTCATATTTTAAGAGTTGTATAGAGCCAGCTCTTATATTTAGGTCTCTTACTCAGTTTGAGTTAATTTTTGTATATAGTGTGAAGTACACAGTCTGACTGTCATGTCCACGTACTGTTTTCTCAGGACCATTTGTTGACAGTGCTATTCTTTCTCCATTGAATGGTCTTGGCACAGTTGTCAAAAATCAATTCACCATAGGTGTATAGCATATTCCTGGACTCTCATTTTACTCTCAACTGATACATGTATGTTTATTTTCGTGCCAGTACCACAATGTTTTCGTTAGTATACCTTTGTAGTCATTTTTGAAACTGAAAGTAGTGAGTCCTCCAACTGTGTTCTTTTTTGAGATCGTTTCAGCCACTCACGGTCCTTTGCAATTCCATATTAATTTTAGGATGCACTTTTCCATTTCTATAAAGAGGCAGTTGGTATTTTGACAGGGATTGCGTTAAATCTGTCAATTGCTTTGGGGAGTATGGTCACTTTAAAAACATTAAGTCTTACGTTCCATGAACGTAGGATGTCCTTCTGTTTATCTTGGTCTTCTTTAACTGCTTTTAGCCATATTTTACCTTGTTAGTGTATAACTGTTGCATCATCTTGGTGAAATTTTTCTCTGAATATTTTCTTTTTGAAATATTATAAATGGAATTGTTTTCCTCATTTCCTTTTCAGATTGTTCATTGCTAAGATATAGAAACACAGCTGATTTTGTACCTTGATCTTACATCCTGCAACATTTTTTAAAGATTTTATTTATTTATTCACGAGAGACAGAGAGAGAGAGGCAGAGACATAGGCAGAGGGAGTAGCAGGCTCCCTGTGGGGAGTCTGATGGGGGACTGGATCCTAGGACCCTTGTATCACGCCCTGAGCCAAAGGCAGACGCTCAGCCACTGAGCCACCCAGGGGTCCCCACGTCCTGCAACTTTGTTGAATTGTTTATTAACTTTAATAGTTGCCTCTTTGTAGCGATTCTTTAGAATTTTCTCTATATAAGATCATGTCATCTGTGAATAAGAGATTGGTTTGCATCTTCCTTTCCAATTGGGAAATGAACAAAACTAATTAAAGAAAAATTCTATGGTAGGACAATATTTACATAAAACTTAAATATGCAAAATAATGCTGTATATCGTTTATTGATACTTGCATGCAGTTACATAATGCTTCAATAAAACCAGGATTTCTGGGCATATTATGCTTTAATTATTTAATTTCCTTAAAAACCTCACAAGGTGGGCTTTCTTTTACTTCCATTTTACAAAACAGAAGACAGAAATCTAGACATTAAGTAAATTGCTCAAGGCCACAGAGGTAGTAAGAAGTGGAGCTGGATTATGAACACAGGTGATCGAATTCCTGAGTCCCTGCTCTGAACTACCAAAAAAATCATAATGAATACCAAACCATGATAGTGTTTAACTCTGGAGAAGAAAGGAAAGGAATAAGAATGGGAAATGGCACCCATGATCTTCAGTTGCACTTGTTAGATTGTGTTTAAATTGGGTAGTAGTTGCACAGGTGTTCATTGTATTAGTATACTCAGGTTTTTTTTCTTTTTTAATGTATATTCTTTTATTTCAGAGTTTAAAATTTATGAGGAAACAGTTAAGTATCTCCTGCAAGCAGTTGGAAATAGAGACACAAGACAGAAACTAAGCCCTGGCATGGCTCAGAATGAAAAGTGAAATACAAAAAATATAAAATACAAATTCAAGAAGGAAAATGAAAGAGACACTGTAGAAATAGTGTAAGCAACAAGAGCAATAAATATGAAAATCTCGATGAAGTTATTAAGTTTCTCGAGAAAGATAAACCATCAAAATCGGGACATGACAGAAAATAGACTGATAACCACTGAAGAAGTTGACCGAGTAAATGGTAATTTCCTCCCAAAACAACTCTAGGCTTTCAATTCCCTCATTTGCTGTCCTTCAAGACTGTCTTGGCTATTCTTGACCATTTGCTCTTTCACTTAAATTTTTAAATCAGCCTTTTCACATTTCAAAATAAATCTTGTTATTATTGTGAATAGAACTGCATTGAATTTGTAAATTAACCGAGAAGAATTGTCTCTGTGAATTTAAGTTATCCTACCCACGACGAAAGCTGTTATTTAAGTCTTCTTTAATGTCTTTTAATTAAGACATCTTTTTTTCTGTAAAGATCTTACACATCTTTTGTTAGATGAATCATTGAATAACTTACTTTGGGGGTGTAAATTTTTTTTTTTTAATTTTTATTTATTTATGATAGTCACAGAGAGAGAGAGAGAGAGGCAGAGACACAGGCAGAGGGAGAAGCAGGCTCCATGCACCGGGAGCCTGACGTGGGATTCGATCCCGGGTCTCCAAGATCGCGCCCTGGGCCAAAGGCAGGCGCCAAACCGCTGCGCCACCCAGGGATCCCACGGGGGTGTAACTTTATAAATTACATGTTCTAATTTTGTTGGTATATAGGAATGTAATTGATTTATACATTGATCTCCTATCCAGCAAGATACTAAACTTATTTATTCTCTTGGATTCTCTGTATAACTGTAGGCAGTTACACAGTGTGTGAATAATAATAAATTTATTTGTATTTCCAGTAAAGGTGATTTTTTTCTTTTAAGAATTTTAACACATGTATAGATTTGTGTAATAATTGCCATACTCAGGACAGAGAATAGTTTAATCACCCCCATCCAATCGACTTCCTGCTATTCCTTTGTACTCACCCCAACAATGCATTAACCCAGGCCACTGCTGATCTGCTCTCCATCCCTATAGGGATGAAAATATCATATAAATTGTTTTTCTGATAATACCATGTAAGTGGAATCATATTGTATATAACCATTTGAACTACTATTATGCTTTTGAGATTCATCCAAGTTGCTGTGTGTATCAAAAGTTCGTTCCTTTTTATTCCTGAGTAATACTCTGTTATATGAAGGTGCCACAGTTTGTCATTCATCTGTTGTTGTTTCCAGTTTATGGTGATTATGAAGGGAGCTTCTATAAATATTTGTGTTTTGGTTTTTGTGGGAGCATGTCTTTATATCCTCTAGGGCAGATACACGGGAGTGGGGTTTCTGGATCATACTGTAAGTAAATTGCCAAGTGATGTTCCAGGAGGGTTGTATTGGAGTTCTGGATGGTTCAGTTGGTTAAGCATCTGACTCTTGATCTTGTTGTGCCCAAGATTGCAAATCTGAGAAACCACCAAGGAGCCACCACCAATGCAAATACACAAGGGTTTATTAACAAGCTGGAGCCTGGGTCCAAGTATACCCAACGCAGCGGAGCAGGGACTTGGACCCCGAGGTGGGTTACAGCTGGGATTTTATGGGCAGGTCTAGGGGATTTTCAGAAGAGGTGGAGGAATTTTTTCATTCCGACATGGGGGAAAGGGTGGGGGAGTTTCTTAAGATCTGTTTTCATTCCAATACTGGACTTTCTGTCTCCGTCAGGAGCGTTCTGAGCTCTGTTTTCATTCTGATACGGGACTCTCTGTCAAGGGCGCTCTGCGTTTTTCCTGTAAAGTTTCAGCTCTTATTCACAGGGGCCTGTGATGGCTGTACTTGTGTTAATGCTAAACTTGAGGTGGAGTGGCCTTAATTTTCTCGGCCTCCACAGATCTCAGCCCAGGTGGTGATCTGAGAGTAGGTTTGAGCCCTGTGTTGGTCTCCATGCTGGGTGTGCAGCCTACTGAAAAAACAAATCCAGAATGCTTATATGGTTTTGCATTCCTAGCAACAATGTATGACATTTCCAGTTGTTCTGCATGTTTGCTGCTGTTTGGTGTTTTAATTTTATTTAGCCGTTCTAATAGGTGTGTAGTGATATCCCAGTTTTAAGATTCATTCTATTTATTTATTTATTTATTTATTTATTTATTTATTTATTTATGAGAGCGCGCGCAAATGAGCAGAGGGAGGCAGAGGCAGATGGAGAGAGAGAGAATCTCAAGCAGACTCCCCGCTGAGCATGGAGCCCTACAAGGAACACCCCATGATCCAGAGAGCACAACCCTGAAATCATGACTTAAGCTGAAACCAAGAGTCAGATGTTTAACCAACTGGACCACCCAGGTGCCCCTTATCCTAGTTTTAATTTGCGTGTTTCTAATAGCTAATGATGTAAAAAATCCTTTCTTTATTACTTGCTGTTCTTATAATTTTTTCTTTTTTTTTAAAGATTTTATTTATTCATGAGAGACACAGAGAGGAGGGGGAGACACACAGGCAGAGGGAGAAGCAGGCTGCCTGCAGGGAGCCCGATGTGGGACTCGATCCCAGGACCCCGGGGTCACACCCTGGGCCGAAGGTGGCGCTCAACCGGTGAGTCACCTGTTCTTATATTTTTTGGTGAAGTGTCTGTTCATGGTTTTGCCCATTTTTAAATTCAGTTTATGGTGACCTAATTGTAGATTCACCTGCAGTTATAAGAAATCATACAGAGAGACCCAGGTATTCTTTACCTAGATTCCCCCAGTCATAACAGTATGCAGAACTATATATTCTCAGAAGCCATAAATTGTGATACAATCCACCAGCCTTAGAGTTTTCCCATTTTACTTGTAATTATTTGTGCGTGTTATGCATGCGTGTACATGTGTATGTAGTTCTCTACAGTTTTTTTTTTTTTTTTTTTTTTTTTTTTAGTTCTCTACAGTTTTATCACGTGTAGGTTAGTGTATCCTCCACTACAGCCAAGTTAAGGAACAGTTCATCAATATAAGGATTCCTCAGGTTGCCTTTTTATAAGCACACCCACCTACCTCCTGCCCCCACCTTAACCCGTAGTAACCATCAATTTGTCCACCATTTGTAAAATTTAGCCATTTCAAAAATAGAATATATAGTAGATAATATCACATAGATGGAGCCATATAATATGGAGCCTTTGGGGATTGGCTTTCACTAGTCAGCATAACTCGTTGGAGATTCATCCAACTTGTTGCATGTTTGCACGTATTGATAGCTCATTCCTTTGTACTGCTGAGTATTATTCCATGGAATTTAAATAGTTTACCACAGGTTACTTATTTACCCATTGAAAGCATCTGGGTTGTTCCCAGTTTGGGGCTATATGAATATAGCTGTTAGGAATATTTGCGTGAGGTGTTTTGGTTTTGTTTTGTTTTTAACTTTTACTTGCGTTTATTTTATGTAGAATTTGTTTCCCGGGACATAAGTTTTTGTGTCTTCAGTTTCTTCCGGGATCTCTTTTTCTTCTGAGCAACCTCCTCTTCTGGTTTAGAAACAATCTGCTCTTTTTCAGTAAGAATCATCTCAGTGCACCAGGGAGAGCTCATGTATGGGTTAATTCAACCATGCATGAGCCCTCTAAGTTCTGTGCCACATCTTGGGGGCTTTGCTCATCTGGATGTGCTCAATGGCCAGGAAATCTACATCTAAACACTTAAGTTCAGCATTACTCTCTGCGTCTTAAGGATGTGCAGTAAAAATTTAGTACTCTTCTTAGGCCACTGGCTCTGTGTCCAGCCCCACTGTTTGGCCTGGGCATACACCTACCAACTCCAACATCGTAGCGAGGGAATGGCACATACTGCTTCTGCAAAGTGACATCTTTCAGATCCTTGGTGGTTTTTCAGATATGCATACCCTTGATGGCCAGGGCAGTTTTACTTGTGTTCTTCAAGTGAATCTGAAGATTTGAACCTCTTGATTTGCATGATTTTATAGGGTTTTCTGGGCAAGTGAATAGCGAACCGTTTTCAGAGATCACCTTAGGCCGCTAACTTCTTATTTCTCCAGGATAAATGCCCAAGATTACAATTTCTGGGTCTCTTTTTCTTTAAGAGTTTATTTATTTGTGAGAGACATAGAGAGACAGAGGCAGAGACATAGGCACAGGGGGAAGCAGGCTTCCTGTGGGGAGCCTGATGCGGGACTTGATGCCAGGATCCCGGGATCATGACCTGAGCTACCATCACACGCTCAGCCACTGAACCACCCAGGTGCCAATTGCTGGTTATTATAGTAATTGCATTTTTTAGAAGTTTTAGAAGAAACTACACAACTGTTTTCTGGAGTGTATCACTTTATATGACCTTCAGCAATGTGTGTGATCTTGTTGCTCCACATTCTTGCTATCAGTTGGTGTTGTCACTACTTCTCATTTTGGCCATTCTGAGATGTAAGTAGTGATACCTCATTGTAGTTTTAATTTCGTTTCCCTGATGGCTACTAATGTTGAACATCTTGATTTGCTAATTCAACATCTGTATATCTCTGTGTTGAAATTATTGTTTATGTCTTTTGCCCACTTTAAAATTGAATTGTTGGGCAGCCCGGGTGGCTCAGCGGTTTAGCGCCACCTTCAGCCCAGGGCCTGATCCTGGAGACGTGGGATTGAGGCCGAAGTCAGGGTCCCTGCCTGGAGCCTGCTTGTCCCTCTGCCTGCGTCTCTGCCCCTCTCTCTCTCTGTGTCTCTCATGACTAAGTAAATAAAATATTTTAAAAAATAAAATAAAGTTGAATTGTTTACTTACTTTTCAGTTTTGAGGCTTACTCATATATTCTAGGCACAAGTTCTTTGTCAAATAGTGATTTGCAAACATTCTCTCTAATCAATAGCTTTTTATTATTTATTCTTTATAACAATTTTATTGATATATTAACATATGATATGACTCGCCTATTTATATTTAAATTTTTCTTCCTTTTTTAAAGAAATTAAATTCAATTTGCAAACTTATAACACCCAGTGCTCCTCTCATCAAGTGCACTCCTTAGTGCCTGTCACCCAGTCACTCCATCCCATCACCCTCCTCCCCTTCTGTAACCCTTTGTTTCCCAGAGTTAAGAGTCTCTCATGGTTTTTCTCCCTCTCTAATTTTTCCCTGCTCAAGTTTACCTCCTTTCCCTTATATTATAGTCCCTTTCACTATTTATTATATTCTGCACATAATGAACCTATATGATGATTGTCCTCCGACTGACTTATTTCACTCAGCATAATACCCTCCAGTTCCAACCAGGTCAAAGCAAATGGTGAGTATTCGTCCTTTCTGATGGCTGAGTAGTAGTCCTTTTGTGTAAATATATATAACTTTATCCATTCATCTGTCAGAAGACATCAAGTTTGGCTGTTGTGGACATTGCTGCTCTGACATTGGGGTGCAGGTGTCCTGGCATTTCACTACATCTATATCTTTGGGGTAAATGCCAAGCAGTGCAATTGCTGGGTCATAGGGTAGCTCTATTTTTCACCTCTCGAGGAACCTCCACACTGTTTCCCAGAGTGGCTGTACCAGCTTACCATCCCATATAACTCACCCATTTAAAGTGTGCAATTGATAGATTTTGGTATATTCATAGAGTTGTGCAATCCATGTTCATAACCAATTTCAGAACATTTTTATAATCACTAAAAGAAACTTCATACCTATTGCCATTTTGACCCAACCTTCCTACCTGCACCCAAGGCAACAACCAGTCTACTTTATGTCTGTACAGATTTACTTATTCTGAAATTCCATGTAAAGGGACTCATATAATATGTGGCCCTTTTTTGACTGGTTTCTTTCAATTGGCATCGTTTTTCATGGTTTACGCATGTATGGCATACATCTGTACTTCATTCCTTTTATTTCTGATGGACTTTAAGGCTATTGTGAATAGTGCTGCTATGAACATTTGTGAGCAGGTTTTTGTGGACATGTTTTCATTTCTTTTGGATACATACCTAGTTTTGGAACTGTAGGGTCATATAGATGTTTAACTTTCTGAGGAACTACCAGTGTCTTTTTCAAGGCAGTCTTCTCATTTTTTTAACAGTGCCTTTCATGTGAAATGTAAAAAAAAAAATTAATATTTTCATGAGAGACACAGAAAGAGGCAAAGATACAGGCAGAAAGAGAAGCAGGCTCCCAGGGGAGCCAGATGAGGACTCGATCCCAGTGTGACATCATCATGACCTGAGCCAAAGGCAGACAGTCAACCACTGAACCACCCCAGTGCCCCAAAATGTAAAAAGTTTTAAGAGTCCAATGTATTTGTTTTTTTCTTTTATGGATGGTGCTCCAAGTGATGTCTATCAACTCTACTTAACTCCAAAATCACAAGATTTCTTATGATGTTCTAGAATTTGTAGAGTTTTAAGTTTTACATGTATGACTGTAACTGATTTAAGGTTAATTTTTCCATAAGGTGTGACGTTTACATGAAGGTTCTTTTTTTTTTTCATATGGATGTCCAACCTTTCTACATCATCCATTGAAAAGATTGTCCTTTATCTACTAAATTGTTTTTGTACCTTTGTCAAAATAAATTGGCCGGAGACAGGGATATCCCAGGAAAATCAAACTACATACCAATAAATATCCCTTATGCATATAGATGCAAAAGATACTCAACAAAATGAGCGCAAACTGAATCCAATGGCATATAAGAAGATTATATAGCATGACTAATTGGAATTTATCCCACGAATGCAAGGATGATCCAACATAAGACCAACTAATGTAATATACCACCATTATAAAGTGAAGGGGAAAAAATGATGCAGTAAAACCATTTGACAAAATCCAACACATTTACATGATAAAGACACTCAACAAACTAGAAACAGAAAGGAACTTCCTCAACATGATAAAGGGCATTTATTAATAATAATAATAATAATAATAATAATAATAATTCCCCACAGCCAACATTATACTAAATGGTAAATGATTAAGAGCTTTCTGCCTAATCAGAAACAAAATGTCTAATTTCACCGCTAATACTTAGCATTTTACAGACAGTTCTATGGTAAGTAAATAGGCAAGAATAAGAATAAAAGCGGGATAAAAAATAAAAAAAATAAAAATAAAAAGAATAAAAGCGGGATGCCTCGGTGGCTCAGCAGCTGAGCATCTGCCTTTAGCTAAGGATGTGATCCTGGAGTCCTGGGATTGAGTCCCTCATCGTGCTGCCTGCATGGAGCCTGCTTCTGTCTCTGACTCTCCCTCTGTGTCTCTCATGAATAAATAAATAAAATAAAATAAATAATAAAGGCATTCAAATTGGAAAGGAAGAAATAAATCTTTCTCTATTCATAGGTGATATGCTCTTATCTACAGAAAAGCCCAAAGAATCTACATAGAAGCTATTATAAGTTAAATGAATTCAGAAGAGATGCTGGATACAAATCAATATACAAAAATTAGTTGTTTGTATTACACCAGCACTGAACAACATTAGAAGGAAATTAAGAAAACAATTCCATTTGTGATAGCATCCAAAAAATATGCAAAAGAGTAAAATTTAGCCAGAGATGAAAGACTCCTATGCTGAAAACTACAAAACATTGATAAAATAAGGGAAACACAAATAAAACAAAAGGCACCCTGTGTTCATGGATTGGAAGACTTACCATCGTTAATATGGCAATTTGCCATATTGCCATATCCCAAAGCTATCTATAGATTCAGTGCAACCCTATCAAAATAATAATGGTCTATTTGCAAGAAAAAGAGAAGCCAGTCCTCAAATTCATGTGGGATTGCAAGGGATCTTGATTATCCATAACAATGTTAAAAAAAGAACAAAGTTGGAAAATTCAAGTTCTCCATTTCAAAAAAAAACCCAACAAATCTACAGTAATCAAAATGATGTGGTACTGACATAAGCATAGATTTAGAATAGAACTGAGACTCCAGAAATCAACTCATATATCTATGGTTAACTGAAATTTGTTTGTAGACTCCATGCCCAGTGTGGAGCCCAGTGCAGGGCTTGCACTGACAACTCTGAGATCAAGATTTGAGCTGAGGTCAATGGTTGGATGCTTAACTGACTGAGTCACCCAGGTACCCCTGATCAACTGATTTTCTTTCTTTTTTTTTTTAAGATTTTGTTTGTTTATTTATTCATGAGGGACACAGAGAGAGAGAGGCAGAGACACAGGCAGAAGCAGAGGGAGAAGCAGGCTTCATGCAGGGAGCCTGATATGGGACTCGATCCCGGATCTCCAGGATCACGCCCTGGGCTGAAGGCAGACGCTTAACCGCTGAGCCACCCAGGTGTGTAAAAAGCGGGTTTATGATTGCCAGGATTGTGGGGAGTAGGGAATGGGGAATAACTAATGGATGTAGGGTTTTCTTTGGGGGTGATTAAAATGCTTTTGAACTGTATAGAGGTGGTGGTTGCAAAACATTGTGAATATTTGAATGCCACTAATGTATTCATTTTAAAATAATTTTGGGACACCTGAGTGGCTCAGTGGTTGAGCATCTGCCTTTGGCTCAGGGCATGATCCCAGTCTGGGGATTGAGTCCCACATTGGGCTCCCTGTGGGAGGCCTGCTTGTCCCTCTGCCTATGTCTCTGTGTCTCTCATGAATAAATAAATACAATCTTTTTTATTTTTAAAAAATATTTTATTTATTCATGAGAGACACAGAGAGAGAGAGAGAGAGAGAGAGAGAGGCAGAGACACAGGCAGAGGGAGATGCAGGCTTCATGCAGGGAGCCTGATGCAGGTCTCGATCCCAAGAACCCAGGATCATGCCCTGGGCCAAGGCAAGTCCTAAACCACTGACCGACCCAGGCATCCCTAAATAAAATCCTTTTTAAAAATAGCTAATTTTATTTAATGTGATGTCATCTACCATAAAGTTGCCCATAAAAATCAATTTGCCATGTTTCTGTGGGTCTGTTCAGCTAAGGTGAATGACTGAATGACTGAATGAATCGATACATTGAAGATGATCTCCAAATGCAGGTGTTAATGTTTACTCTCAAAAAGTAGATGCCTAGGCCAACTCATCACAGCTATTTTTTAATTAATATTTTTAGTAGAGGTTTGTTTTTCTATTCTATTTTTTTTAAGATTTATTTCTTTAGTCATGAAAGACACAGACTGAGAGAGAGAGGCAGAGACACAGACAGAGGGCGGAGCAGGCTCTTCCCAGGGAGCCCCATGCAGGACTCGATCCTGGATCCCGGGATCACAACCTGAGCCACCCAGGTGTCCCTCTATTCTATTTTAACAGGAGCTGAACTTGGACCTGAACATCAGGCAGAGTCGGACACCTGACCATGGAAAACCAATCAGCTTGGGCAGCCCCGGTGGCCTAGCAGTTTAGCGCTGCCTTCAGCCCAGGGTGTGATCCTGGAGACCCTTGGTTAGTCCCTTGTTGGGCTCCCTGGGTGGATCCTGCTTTTCCCTCTGCCTCTTTCTCTCTGTGCGTATGTTTCTCATTCATAAATAAATAAAATCTTAAAAAAAAAACCAATCAGCCAACCAAAGGAAAATGACATAAATTTATACAAATTATTTATCTGAAAACTGTAAAGAAGGCTAGAGGATGCCCTCTTTATCCCCAATCCAGCATTCTTTAGAAGCAAAACACAAAACAGAATGTTTGTGAATGTAAAATCCCAGCACATCACACAATGTCTGGCACATAGAAAGTGCTCGCTAAATATTTGCCCAATGTTGAATGGATGAATGAACATTCGCAGTGGATAGCTTTCTAAAAGGGTTAAAGAGCCAACATCCCCACATGGAAATAAGGACAAAACCAGTTTTGGAAGCACGTTAATTTAAATGTCAACTTGGGAATTTTCAGGTGATAAACAGTAGCTTAATGTACCAGGAATTCTAGTTGCAATAACATTTGGTTAGTTAGGTAGGCTTTTATCAATGATAAACTATGGGAAGTATTAACCAGCCATAAAAGAACCTTTCACAGAAATGTACATTTATTGACGATGAGGGAGGGCCGTGTGTGTTGGAATACACAGTTGCTACTTTAGAATAACTCCAGAAGGAGGATCAAGAGATAGAATGGATGGCAACAAAGGAAAAGGAAAGAAAATTCCTCATCAAGAGTAAATAAAGTATCAAATGGAGAAGAAAATAGAATAGGAATATTAAATTTCTAGGTCACTCTGCATCCTAGCAGTTATGGAAATGTGATGGTCAAATGCTAATTAGAAATAAACATTATGAAGCAGGAATGTTGAGGGAGTGAATTATTACAAAATGCCTATGATTTTAGTATAAACCATTTACATATTACACTTTATTTCAAGAACAAAAATTTAAAGCCAGCTGGTAGGGCAGCCCGGGTGGCTTGGTGGTTTAGCGCTGCCTTCAGCCCAGGGAGTGATCCTGGAGACCCAGGATCGAGTCCCGCATTGGGCTCTCTCTGCATGGAGCCTGCTTCTCCCTCTGCCTGTTTCTCTGCCTCTCTCTCTCTGTGTGTGTTCTCATGAATCAATAAAAAAATTAAAAATCTTCATAAAAAATAAAACCAGCTGGTAGGTAAATAAGGGCACATTAGCTCCTGGGAGAATGCTCTATACAATCACATTAGAATATGATGACAATTATTACTTTGTTTTTTAGTGGCTTCCAGAAAACTATCCAATTAACTGTTGTCACTGAACTCTTAGTGAGTGAATCACTCTGGGCCTTGTTAAAACTACAGAGGGTGATCATGTAGTTTCACTTTATTAATGAATTGCTCTGCTGATTGTTACAGGGAACTGGCATCCCTCCAGGACCTCTCATTATGATACATTTGGGTTGCCTGTTTTTCTCATAATCGAATACCACAAAGAGGAACCCAAGAGAGTCCTCTTAGCCATCTTGAGAAGTTATTAAGCAAGTCCTGATTGCCTTCAGAGCAAGTGAAAAGCAGCTCCCATGTTCTCAGTTAAACTTCCCTCCTGTGGGAGAGAGGGCCTCTATTGAGTGGGAATAGTTTCTCAATGATGGTTTAAATAGAGATTGTCAAGATCTGTTCATCTTTTAGAAACTAAACTATTTATGGGTGAAATGTTGTAATGTCTGAGATTTCCTTTTAAATACTTGCAAGGGTCCCTGGCTGGCTCAGTCAGTAGAGCATGCCACTCCTGATCTCAGGGACATGAGTTTGAGTCCCACATTGGGTACAGAGATTACTCTAAAAAAGTAATAAGGAGATCCCTGGATGGCACAGCAGTTAAGTGCCTGCCTTTGGCCCAGGGCATGGTCCTGGAGTCTCGGGATCAAGTCCCACATCAGGCTCCCTGCATGGAGCCTGCTTCTCTCTCTACCTAAGTCTCTCCTTCTCTATCTCCGTGTCTCTCATGAATAAATAAATAAAAAAAATTTAAAAGATACAGATTTTACACCATTTAGAAAATTAACTCAAAATGAATTCTAAACCTAACTGTAAATGATAAAACTAAAAAATCCTGGTAGATAATACAGGGGATTACGTAGATGATCTTGGGTTTGGTGATTATTTTTTAGATATAACACCAAATACACAACTCATAAAAGAAAGAAATGAAAAGCTGGACTTCATTAGCATTACAAACTTCTACACTGCAAAAGAAACTGTCAAACAATTAGAAGACAAGACAGAGGCTATGAGAAAAAAATTGCAAATGACATATCTAATAAGGGTGCCTGGCTGGCTCACTAACTAGAATGCGATTGATTGATTGATTGATTGATTTATATTTATTTACTTGAAAAGGAAGACCCAAGGGAGAGGGAGAAGGGAATCCTAAGCAGGCATCATGACCACCTTGGAACCTGACACTGGAGTCAATCTCACAAACACTAATGGACTAAGCCACCCAGGTACCCTAGAACCACATGCAACTCTTGATCTTGGAATTGTGAGTTCAACCCTCATGCTGGGTCTAGAGCTTAGTTTTTTAAAAAAAAAAAAAGACATGTCTGTTAAAGGACTGTGAAATTATGTGAAGAATTCTTAAAATTCAAAATAAGAAAATGAACAACTCAATTAAAAAATGGGCATAAGATCTCAACTGGCCCCTTACTAAATAATGTACACAAATAAAAGGATGATCCACATCATATGTCATTAGGGAATTGCAAATGAAACAATTTAGCAGTATACAGTGATCAGAATGGTGAAAATCAACAAACCGTGAAAACAACTGCTGGCAAAGATGTGCAGGAACAGGAACTTTTATTTATTGCTGATGGGAATGCAAAATCACACAGCTTTTTTTTTTTCTTTTTTTCTTTTTTTCAGCTTTTTTTTTTTCTTGGCGCAGACTCCCTGATTAGTGTGGAACCTATGTGGGGCTCGATCCCAGGACCCGAGGTGATGACCTGAAGGGAAACCAAGAGTGGTCACTCAACCGACTGAGCCACCCAGGCTCCCTTCTATTAGGTTTAATAGCTAAAGACATGTTTAGGGATCCCTGGGTGGCGCAGCGGTTCGGCGCCTGCCTTTGGCCCAGGGCGCGATCCTGGAGACCCGGGATCGAATCCCACATCGGGCTCCCGGTGCATGGAGCCTGCTTCTCCCTCCGCCTGTGTCTCTGCCTCTCTCTCTCTCTCTCTCTCTGTGATTATCATAAATAAATAATTTTAAAAAAAGACATGTTTAAATTCACAGATATCCATTGACGGGTAGAGTAGACTCCAGGCCCATAGTGGCATGGTGTGGCCTTAGGGATCCAGGCTCCTGCCTTTACTTCCTATTGTCCTAAGGCTGGCTCCACTCCTGGTTGCCAGAAAACCTTCAGTGGTAAACCAGGCTTCAGCTCCGTGCCTCAGAACACTAAAATTTTGATTCCTTGTGGTGTAGGCTGGGAACCGTTTAGGTTCCCAGAGCCTTTTCCAGGTTGCAGTGTAGGCGAGAGATTGTAGGCTACTCTAACACTTTCTCGGTTGTAGCTGTTGTGTTTATTTGTTCCTGGTTTTTTTCCACCGTGATCTCCTCGAGGGACGTGGAATGACTGGTATCTACTACAGAGTCGAGGGAAATCCTTAGGTAGTGGTTAGTTTTACGCAACGGTTCCGGTCTCCTTTCCTATGGACACAGAACTTCTGGTTGAGCAGAGTTGTCTGAGTGGCTCTCACCAGTGAGTTTGCTGCGGAGTGAATGAGTGGTGGCAGGTCTCCTAGGTGAGGTATGAAGTGAGGTTATGTGCTCTCTAGGGTCCTGGGAAAGGAGTTAGCCATATGAATAAAGAGAGGGAGGAAATGGCCGCTGTGAGGAGGGTGAGGGGCTGTGTGTGTGTGAGCAGCAAGACGGATGGCTGAGTCTGTTGACATGTGTAATGGAGGGCCAGATGTGTACGTGTTGGCCTTTTGAGGTAGATGACTTTCCTGCTTGACCTGGTTCCTGAAAATGGGCCTGAACCTACTGACCTCTACTCACCTGCCTCCTTTCATCCCTTCCAGGTTTACAGTAAGCATTGGCTACTGGCAAGACCCTCATATCCAGCATTTTGCAAGACTGTCTAAGGAGAGAAGGCTCCCGAAATTAACAGAGGCAAGTGACCTCCCCCTTCTTCCCGAATATCCCCTCCTTAGCAAAGAGACCTGACGTTTTCGGGATTCTTTTTTTTTTTTTTCTTCTTTGTATAATTTTTCTTGAGGATTTTTTTTTCTTTTGAGAGAGAGAGAGAGAGAGAGAGAGAGAGTGAGAGCACAGAGAAGAGGGGAGGGACTGAGGGAGAGTGAGAAGCAGACTCCCCACTGAGCAGACAGCCCGATGCGGGGCTCAATCCCATGATCTGGAGATCATGACCGAGCTGAAGGCAGACACTGAGCTGACGGAGCCACCCAGGTGCACCAAGGGATTCCCTCTTAAAAAGAGAGTTCCAGGGGTCCCTGGGTGGCACAGCGGTTTAGCGGCTGCCTTTGGCCCAGGGCGCAATCCTGGAGACCCGGGATCGAATCCCACATCGGGCTCCCGGTGCATGGAGCCTGCTTCTCCCTCTGCCTGTGTCTCTGCCTCTCTCTCTCTCTCTGTGACTATCATAAATAAATAAAAATTAAAAAAAAAAAAGAGTTCCAGTGTTCACTCTTTCCAGTGGTTTCTGGAAGTGCTTCTTTCCCAACGTGCTCACCAACATAGCGTATCATGAAACTTCTCATCTTAGTTCATCTGATATGTGAAAAATGGTATCTTACAATAATTTTATTTTATATTCCTCCTATTTTGGGGTGAAGGTGAAGATCGTTTTTACGTGTCTAAAAGTCACTTATATTATCTTTTACTGTGACCTGTCCAAGTAAGGAATTACTTTTTTTGCCTTGGTACCGTTGATGGTAACACTATTAGTCTCTGCAAGTCATTTCTATCCAGGCAGGGAAAGGAGTTGAGATGACAGGGTGACTTAGTCCCAGGGAGATTGAGAAATTAACCAAATCACTGTAGCTTTTGTGTGTGCAGGAAACGTGGGCCCTAGAGCTGGATCCTCTGGGTGGGTTCTATAAGAAATGCAAAGCGATTTTGAAGTGGTGGTGCCTGGGAATAGGGGCAGGGTAGTTACTTTGAGGCATCAGGAAGATGGGGCAAGGCCTGGCTAAGAGGCCTCCCTCAGGCCTCCATCCCATGCCGTTGAGGCAGCTTCCCTAAGAGATGCTACAGAGCCAGGGCCCCTCTATGGGGCTCCAGGAGCTGGGTGCCCCAGGAAGCATGGCAGGCGTGTGTCCTTCCTTCCTCCTCTCCCTGGGCTGGCATCTCCAGACTGGAGCTTCCTAGGAGAGTCCTTCCCAAACAGTCTGTGGTGAGCATCTTTTGAGCATCTATAAAATTGTTTCCCCAGCATCCAGTCTGCTGTGGATGATATTCTTTTTTTTTTCCTTTCTTTTTAAATTTTTTTAAAATAAATTTATTTTTTATTGGTGTTCAATTTACCAACATACAGAATAACACCCAGTGCTCATCCCGTCAAGTGCCCCCCTCAGTGCCCGTCAACCATTCACCCCCACCCCCCGCCCTCCTCCCCTTCCACCACCCCTATTCGTTTCCCAGAGTTAGGAGTCTTTATGTTCTGTCTCCCTTTCTGATATTTCCCACACATTTCTTCTCCCTTCCCTTATATTCCCTTTCACTATTGTTTATATTCCCCAAATGAATGAGAACATACACTGTTTGTCCTTCTGCGATTGACTTACTTCACTCAGCATAATACCCTCCAGTTCCATCCACGTTGAAGCAAATGGTGGGTATTTGTCGTTTCTAATGGCTGAGTAATATTCCATTGTATACATAAACCACATCTTCTTTATCCATTCATCTTTCGATGAACACTGAGGCTCCTTCCAATACAAATCAAAACCACAATGATATACCACCTCACACCAGTGAGAATGGGGAAAATTAACAAGGCAGGAAACCACAAATGTTGGAGAGGATGTGGAGAAAAGGGAACCCTCTTACACTGTTGGTGGGAATGTGAAATGGTGCAGCCACTCTGGAAAACTGTGTGGAGGTTCCTCAAAGAGTTAAAAATAAACCTGCCCTACGACCCAGCAATTGCACTGTTGGGGATTTACCCCAAAGATACAGATGGAATGAAACGCCGGGACACCTGCACCCCGATGTTTCTAGCAGCAGTGTCCACAATAGCCAAACTGTGTGTGGATGATATTCTTTAACACACAGGGAAAATGATTTACTGGATGCATAAAATACAAACTCAAATCATTTACAGGAGAATCAGTAGACATAGAATTCCTATGTCCAATTGCTGTAAGTCTCTAAATGCCACTGAAATGTGGTTCTTAGGACAGTCATCCTTTCAGCGGCAGGGCTTTAGAATGCCGATTGTATTCCTTTCCCCCTCTTCGATTTCCCATCTCCTATGCTGAACAAGTTAATTTTTTTAGCAACATTTGCGTGGTGCCTTTCCCTCCCCCAATCTCTGAGGACATTTTATAAACATAGAGGCTCTTACCCACTCAGGATGGAGATGAAGGGAACACGATAAGAATTACCCGCCCCCCCCACCCCACCTCCCCGTTACATGTTTTTGCTTTGATACTTACCTGGCCAATTTCATGACCCCAAAATACTATTTTGTCATGATCTTGCCATTTCAACGTTTAGCAGAGGCTTAAGTGGCTTTCACCTGGCTACGAGAAAGCACATTTTCAAGAGGAACATTTCGATCTGATGTGTTGATGCAAAACACTTGTCTTTCCTAAGTGAAATTATGGGAGAGTTTATTTTTAAGATAGGTAATTCCACTATTAAATAGATTGTATTTGCTTTGGTTCAAACAGCTTTAAAAAGGGATAGAATTTGAAAGCACTGTTTCTCTTGTGAATTTCACAGATAAAGCGCTGACCCTGAAGAAGAACAGAAGTGTCCTGTTTTGCTGTTCTCCTGGGGTGGGCTTTGCAGGGATTATATCTGACCTCCGTGAGCCATAGCTTGTGTCTGTCTCTCTTTCAGGTTATTTTGCTCGAGTCCATGGCGTCAGTCAGCTTATCAAGGCATTTCTACGGAAGACAGAATGTCACTGTCAGATTCCTAATCTTGGGGCTGGCGTGGATAGCACCTTCTGGAGATTAAAGGTAAATTAAAACCCCCCTTCTTATTTGCCGAATTGTTTTGTTTTGTGAAGGTGCCTGCGTGGCTCAAGAATGTTAAAAATATATTCAGAGGGAATCCAGTGACCGGCTGCCTGTCTCTCGCCCCATCGCCAGCTGCTTGCAGCTGCTGCCACCATCAGCCGCCTACGTGATGTCTCTAGGGCCATAGTGGAGGATGTGCGCCTTGCTGGTCATTCTTTGGTGTTAGAAACAGGGCTCCTGTGCACACTCCTCCTATACATTTCGTGTGCACGTGTGGAAGAACCCTGCCAGTGGAATTGCTGAGACTGACAGCCCATGCATTGGCCATCTTGACAGTAACTGAGATTTTATTGTCATCAAGACAGTGTGTTCGGTACAGTTTGGAGATGAGCGAGGCTGGGTGAAGGTACTATGACAGAAAGCCTTTTTGTAGCTATTCCCTGATGTGATCCCCCACCTGCTGTGTTAGGGATCAAGAACAGGTATCATTACACTCACTCACAGGAAAGGGGACGGTCCCGTTAGTGGCGGAACCAGGACCGAGCACCGGTCTTTGATTCCCGGCTAGAATCGTAGCTGCCCACCTTTTCCCTCCGACACCTTCACCGATTGCACCTGCCTTTTTGTAGGTTCGTACGGATTTTTCTCAGTTCTTCTATCAGGTCTGTCATGTGGCAGTGATGGGTACGTGCGTTTCCCCAGGTTTCTTGCAGACGTACACCAAGAAAAATCAGTGTGTGGGCCTAACAGCACCCGCATAGGCATTTTGTCCCTAATCAGTTCACCTGATAAGGAAGTCTTTGGTCATGAGTGCGCCCAACCTTTCTGCTATTCAGGCGAGAACCCAGCAGCCTCAGCACAGCCGGAGTATTCATTGTTTGCCTCTGCACTATTCATTCAGGATAAGATAGCTAACGTTTATGAAGTGCTTGTACGTACGCGACCTCATGAATTAACGTGAGAGCTCTGGGGTGGAAGGGTTAGAGATCGGGAAAGGGGGTGCTGCAGGAGCCTGTGTCTTCCCCAGATTGGGCGGCCAGTGGCATTGATGCCTGGAACAAACTGTGGACTATAGCTCCGCCACGTCCAGGCTCGGCTCCTGTTCTCTGCATGGAGCCCTGTGGTTGTTCGGTGAGGAGTCTTTGCCGTTCGTGGGGCAGTGGTGCCTGTGTACCTCAGAGACCATGCTGTGGGGGAAGGAACCGGGACAAAGCACAGTGGCAGAATGTGGACCGTGGTAACAGAAGCCACTGGAGAAATGCCTCCTTCGGGCCTGACACCCTTTTGACCTGATCTCGTGATTTGGTTTCTCCCCCTCTGTCATGTAGGTGGGTTAGTAATTAATAAATCTGAGAGTTTTATTCCTAAGCAAGGTATGCCGAGACTAGGTACCCCTTCCAAGAAAAAGGTTCTCTGTCAGGAGTGAGGGAGGTGAATAACACAGGGAGGGTCTGGAAGATTTTGTGGAGTTTTTGTTTTGTTTGAATAGTATATTGGTCCAAAGAATTTTTAACAAGTCAAAGTTTGTGGGTTTTTTGTTTTTGAAATTGTATTTATTTATTCATGAGAGACACAGGGAGAGGGAGAGAGACAGGCAGAGGGAGAAGCAGGGTCCCTGCAGGAACCTGATGCAGGACTCGATCCCAGGACCCCGGGATCATGCCCTGAGCCAAAGCCTGATGCTCAACCACTGAGCCACCCAGGTGCCCCAAATCTAGGTTTCTTGGGGAAAAAAACATCCTGTTTGCTCTTTGGAGCCCAAGCCCAGTAGGCCATATTTAGCTTACAACCTATTTTTGTAAGTAAAGCTTTATTGGAAGACGGCCACTGCCATTGACCTACATCTTCCCTATCGCTGCTTTACTACCACAGCAGCCAGGTTGAGTAGGTCAGATGGAAGCCGTCTGGCCAGCAAAGGCTGAAATACTTTCTGGCCCTTTACAGCAAGTTTGCTGAGACCTGTGTTGAGATACACGTACTTCTGTAACAGAGTGGGGAAAATTGCATCTGCCAGTCTTGTTGTCTCATGCACCTTCCACCTCGGATGGTCCCCTGGCGGCACCAGCAGGGGCTTAGCTGCAGGTCACAGGCTTTTTGCTGCCACAGTCGTGGGAGCTCGTCCTATAAGATCTCAGGGGCCCTAGACTGTTGGGGCAGTTGAAGTCTCCCACCTTAAGGCAGTGGACCCTAGTAGGACCCAGGAAAGCTGACACAGCCACAAGCAGAATAAAGGCGGACTGAACCCCTTTGAGGGACCTTGGCTTCTTGGTGTCTCCTGAATTCTGTTTCCACACAACCGAAGGATCAAGTAGGCGGGGATGGGTCTCGAGTCGGGCAGCCTGTGCCATGGCCAGCCTTTCAGTCCCAGTGATGCCCTTTCTCACCACTGCCCCTGGCCGCCCTCCAGTAGCGAGGCCCCGTCTTATATGTCTCGTATGACACATAAGTTCCTGGCAAGTGCAGTGTCAGAAGGCTTTAGGGAATCCGAGAATAAAATCCTAAGTGTCACATGCCACAGCCATTTTGCTTCTTTGCCAAGGCCGAGAAAGAAGGTATCTGTTCCTTAGAAGCTCCAGGTGTGCCTTCTGGAAGCTTTCCCTCCACAGTGACCCCTTACTCAGAATTCTAATGAAGGTCAAGTGGCTGATGCATGGGAAAGCCCTTTGTGAATCATTTCTTTTTTTTTTTTAGATTTTAAAAGTTATTTGAGAGAGAGTGAGCCAGGGGGAGGGGCAGAGGGGGAGATAGAGAGAATCCTGAAGCAGACTCCTCCCTGAGCATGGAGCCCATCTTGAGACTAGATGCCAGGACCCCGAGATCATGATCTGAACCAGAATCAAGAGTCAGCCTCTCAGTTGACTGAGCTACCCAGGTGGCCCAAGGGGGAAAGCTCTGTTTGATAAAGTAAGAAGTCCTATAGGAGATGTAGGATCACATACTGTCCCTGATTTGCTTTTAATTGTTCTCATTGTCTTTGGGGATTTTAGACCATCCTTAGCCTTTCATATCGTGTGAGTACAGTTCTTGAAGGGTGCTTTCGAGTTTCCTTGCAAAAGTTATGTCCCCGTATGCCCTCAGCATTTCCTCCAGATCCCTTCAGATAGATCGTCCGTCCTCGTGCTCTGCAGACAGGCCGGCATGTGTGGGGATTCTGAACATGAACGGTTGAGGTGGGTGAGCTTATCTCCTCTGATGTGTCAGGAAACGGTCTTTGTGTCTGTTATCCTGTCCCCCCCCTCCCTCCCCTCCTTTCCCCCACACTAGATCCCCTGAGATTTGCCACCTGGGTTGGGGCTAACTGGATCTCACAGTTCTGACACTTGCCCTCAGGGGTCCCCTCCCACAAAGAAATGCTTGCTCATGCCTCCTGCCCCCTTCATGCTAGGCGGGGGGGCGGGGGCGACGCCCCCACCCCCCACTGCCCTATCCCTGCTTCCCATCACTTGATGCTATCTATGTGTGTGGGGCTCTTCCCTGTGTAGTTGCTCAAGTCAGAAACGGTTGTGTCCTCCTGACCCCTGCTTTTCCTTTAGCCAGCCAGCACCTGCGAAGCCACCAGCGGATTCTGGACACCAGCAACTGTCTTTCTCTTTGTCTCTTTTTTTCCCCCTTTAAATCAGTGGTTCTGTGTTCCTGGAATATAAGTACAAGTGGACATGGGGGTGTTGAAAGGAAACATGGGGGGGCGATGCCGAACAAGTCACCGGGTTGTAGGGAGCCTTGTTTCTTGCCAGGCCTAAGGGGTGTGAGGAGCTACTGCAGGCAGTACTCGGTGTGTCATTTGAAAAGGCCAGAAAGGCCAGTCTGTGCAGTTGGTGAGCTGAGGAGAGAATGCATTCAAGAATAGTCATCAGGGCTGAGTGAGTGATTGGACACGACAGATGGAGAGTATGTGCTCAGATGGCCGGGGGGTGACCAGGCTGGGTATGCAGAAGGGGGAGCAGGGCTGTGTGTGTGTGTGTGTGTGTGTGTGTGTGTCTGCATATGAGTAATTGTGTCTCTCTCTGTGTCTTTGTGTCTGTGTGTGTGTCTCTTGTGTCTGTGTGCGGGTCCTTGTGTGTCTGTATGTTTGTGTGTTTGTCTCAGTGTGTGTGTGTTTGTGTGTCTCTGAATATGTGTGTTTCTGTGTGTGTGCATGTCTGTGTGTCTGTGTGTGTGTGGCTTTCACACTTATAAAAGCCCGCCCATGGCTCTTACCAAGGCAGGCCATTGTGCGTGTCACTCGTGCATTTATTTCCTCATTAATCCTCACAGCCCCGTGAGGTGCGGTCATTTTGTCTACTGTGCACATGAGAAAGCTTGGCCCAGGGAGTTTAGTGACTTCCAGGAGTTCACAGCAGACACGTGGTGGAACTGGGATCTGAACCCCATTCTCTGGCTCCAGAGGGACTGCCCTTTACCACCAACCCTGCTGTCCAAAGTCACCTGAAAAATACACTCCTGACCGTATTGTTCCTGATTTAAAACCTTGAAATCTACCCCGTTGCCTTTTGAGGCCTAGTACTCCTACATGAAGATGATCCATAAGTTGTATGAGTGAATACATACCTAGAGAACTTACTGTGTATTTTTCCTCAGGATGAGGATTTTCTCCCAAGTAAATATTTTGAAGTCAACTTTCCAATGATAGTCACGAGAAAGCTGCATGACATCAGGCAAGCCATCATGTCCTCTGGCTTGGAGCAGAGGACAGAGCCGGGTAGATTCAGAGGTGGCATTCAGTAGGGGCCAGTCTGATTTCCAGAGACCTCATCTGAGGGGACTCTTCCTTTTGACCCTCCTCCCCGCCCACTTTCTTGCTGGCCTTGGGATCCTCATTCTAGCCTGTCGAGCAGTCTTCACAATGAAATACACCCTGCCTTGTGACTGTTCTATTCGTTAACGGCATTCCCTGAACACTTGAAAGATATGACCTACAGTAGTTTCATCATCTAGGTTTTTAATGTATATTTTGTCTACTTCTTTATCTCCAAGGCATAGAAGGGTACCCGACCCAGAGCACATGCATAGTAAATATTCTTTGAGTGAATGAATGGAAGGCTGAAGTTAGTCGCATACTACAAATGAGATATTATAGGGTCCATCCTGAGTCCAGGTTTTAAGGAGTTTGCACAGTTGTAGATGATGAGTTTGTGAATCTCTCCGAGGAGCTTTTGTAGCACCATGTGAAATACTTCACTTGGATCATCTCATTTGGTCCTCAGAGCAGACTCAAGAATTCTGGTGGGGAAACCGAGGCTCAAAGCAGTTAAGCTAATTTCTCTCCAGGCACCTGTCGAGGAAGAGGTGGAGCTGACATTTGAACCCTGGCCTCAAGCCCAAGGCCAAGGTTTCTCACCTATACTCCTTTACCTCTTTTTAAGTTAGTGATTTTTTAAAAAGATTTTATTTATTTATTCATGACAGACCGAGAGAGAAGTGGAGACCTATGCAGGGGGAGAAGCAGACTCCCTGTGGGGAGCCCGATGTGGGATTTGATCCCAGGGCCCTAGGATCCTGACCTGAGCCCAAGGTAGATGCTCAACCGCTGAGCCACCCAGGCAGCCGTGAATTAGTGATTTAAAGAAAATCCCAAGTCTTATGCTAAAAAAAACATTATGCGTTTATTTTAAAAAGTTTATTTATTTGAGAGAGAGAAAAAAAATAAAAGCAAGGGGAGGGGCATAGGCAGAGGGAGAAGAAGACACCCCACCCATCCACTGAGCAGGGAGCCTGATGTGGGGCTCAATCCCAGAACGAGCGAGTGACTTAGAGGACAAGTTGATGGCAAGGAAGGAAGCTGAGGAAAAAAGAGAAAAATAATGAAAATACCATGAGGAAAGGTTAAAGGGAATAGATGACAGCCTCAGAAGGAGAAATCTACATTTAGTTGGGGTTCCAGAGGGCGCTGAGAGGGACAGAGGACCAGAAAGCATATTTGAACAAATCATAGCTGAGAACTTCCCTAATCTGGGGAGGGAAACAGGCATTCAGATCTGGGAGATAGAGAGGTCCCCACCTGAAATCAATAAGAACCGTTCAACACCTTGACATTTAATAGCGAAACTTTCAAATTCCAAAGATAAAGAGAAAATCCTGAAAGCAGCAAGAGACAAGAGATCCCTAACTTAAATGGGGAGAAATATTAGATTAACAGCAGACCTCTCCCCAGAGACCTGGCAGGCCAGAAAGGGCGGGCAGGATGTATTCTGGGTCCTAAATGAGAAGAACATGCAGCCAAGAATATCTTATCCAGCAAGGGTCTCGTTCAGAATAGGAGGAGAGATAAAGAGCTTCCAAGATAGGCAGAAACTGAAAGAATATGTGACCACCAGACCAGCTCCGCAAGAAATATTAAAGGGGACTGAGTAAAAGAAAGAGGACGCCCAAAGAAATCCAGAAAGAGAGGGACTGGATAGGCATTATGATGACACGAAATTCCTATCTTTTAATATGCACTCTGAAAGTGAATGGGCTTCATGATCCCATCAAGAGACTCAGGGTTTCAGACTGGATAAAAAAGGAAGACCCATCTATCTTCTGTCTCCAAGAGACTCATTTCTGACCTAAGGACCCCTAAGCATGAAAATGAAAGGTTGGAGAACCATTTACCATTCCAGTGGTCCTCAGAAGAAAGCAGGGGTGGCAATCCTCCTATCAGATAAGTGAAATTTTATCCCAAAGACTGTAGTAGGAGATGAAGAGGGACACTGTATCATACTTGAAGGATCTATCCAACAAGAGGACCTAACACTCATGACTATCTATGCCCCTAGCGTGGGAGCTGCCAGGTATATGAATCAATTAATAGCCAAAGTAAAGACACACTTAGGTAATCATACACTTATACTGGGAGACTTCAACACGGCACTTTCTGCAAATGACAGACCTTCTAAGCACAACATCTCCAAAGAAACAAGAGCTTTAAATGATACACCGGACCAGATGGATTTCACAGATATTTATAGAACTGTACATCCAAACGCAACTGAATACACCTTCTTCCCAAGTGCACATGGAACTTTCTCCAGAATAGACTAGTTGAAGTCAACCCCTAGTTGTGTGGATGGTGAGGTTGAGAGTACTTGGAAGAAGGTGGAGGCAGATGTTGATATGCTTCTGTCGCTTTAGAAGCATCTGTCGCTTTATTACCTCCGCTCCTTGCTGAGCCCTTGATTCAGAAACAGCTTGTGATTCAGAGGACTTTGGTCAGTGTTTCCCTGAGGGCCACCCCAAAGGCCCCGTGCAGGCAGGACCAACTCATTTAAGTTGCTGGTGAAGGGCTAGAACTTGATGACACTGGAGTGGAGTTTGGTACTGGAAGCTTGGCTCTCTCAGGCCACGTGAGGCCTTCAAACATGAGACTGTACCGGGGCGGTCATAAAGAACGCCATGAGACAACGTCCGAGAAAGTTCGCCGCCAACTAATCTGCATCCTCTGACAAAGTCCAGAAAAGAGAAACTGAAACTTGAAACCCTTGTGAACATTACCATTGGGAGCAAAAAGCAGGCATTGCCAACCATGAAGCGTCTCCCCCAAGAGGCTGAAGGAGACATTTGTTCTTCTGTCTATTCGCCGTTTTTAATTCTGCAACAGCCTGCGTTTATCACAGGGAACTAAACCCTCCTTTTAATCCGTTGTGGATCAGGTGAGGCCATGCCTGAAACAGGATGGAAACATACCAAGGACTGGCCAGTCACACACAAAGCCACCCTCACTACGCTTCAGAACTGGGATAGTGCTGCTGGGTTTGTCCAATCAAAATGAATTCCAGGAGTCCAATGGAAGGGAGTGGCTAGACCAGAGGAGCTCTCCTTTTTGCCAGATTGAGTGGACGTACTCTTGGAGGTGCTGGGACCCATCTTGCCATCTCATGCCGGCTGACGAGGATGCTAATGGGGGAAGGCCAGTGGAGTCAGGAGCACTGGATGTTCGGTTAGGGGGACCGGATGTTGCACGGTCTTCAGAGAGCTGCTTCTCCCTCTCCTCCTGCCCCTACCCAACCCGCCTTGTGCTCTCACTCTCACACTCTACTAAATAAATAAAATCTTGGGGATCCCTTGGTGGCTCAGCAGTCTAGCGCCTGCCTTTGGCCCAGGGCGGGATCCTGGAGTCCCGGGATCGAGTCCCACGTAGTGTTCCCAGGATGGAGCCTGCTTCTCCCTCCTCCTGTGTCTCTGCCTCTCGCTCTCGCTGTCTACCGCAAATAAATAAATAAATAAATAAATAGATAGATAGATAGATAGATTGATGGATAAATAAATCTTAAAAAAATAAAATCTTCCAAAAAAAAAAGGCATACAATCCAACCTCTTTGAGAATTTCTGGAGTCCTGGAGGGTGACATATTTCTTGTTTACAAATTTTACTTAAGCCCATTTTTTTGTTACTTGTGAATGAGACCACGTTGAGTGGGGCTCCCCTCAACAAAAGGCTCTAGAATCTGTTTAAGTGAAAATAGTCTTTTGGTGCTCTGAGTGGAAAGCCTTTAGCAACTTCCTCTCCCACTTCCTAGAGTCCATGGACCATCCATTGTATCCGTACATTGTCTGTGGGCTCCAAATGCAAGAAATATCCGTCCTTGGTCCTGTGCTATGTACCATTAAAGCAGCGATTGCTGGCCACGCGCTGGGCTCTTCTGGAAATGTAGTATCTCACAGCCTCTGAGCCTTGAGATGCAGACGTCTGCTATTCTTGCCGTCTTGCTACCTCCACACGCTTAAGAGAGTTACCAAGGTCTTCTTGCCACAGGATGAACCCAAAGTCTGCATATCCTACCTGCAAGCCAGAGTGGCTTCTTCAGTGAACTGTCTGTTGCCAGGTTGCAGGTGCTGAAGGATGTCAGCCCTTCCTTAAACCCATTGGCTGCCCGGGATTCCCTTGGGATCAGCTGAGTGAGCATCCGTGGGACCTCATATATTTTGTTTATGACCACCTCCTGGTCAAGGGCCAACTTCACCTCACCTCCTAAGGAAGCACCTGTCCTACTCCTTAAAAGTCTCAGTCCCAGGTTAGAAGAGATGCCCAGACGTCAGATTCCACTGGGATGTAAAGACGGGGATGAAGATTCAATATTAAGTGTTGCCTTGGTTTCGGGTAAAATCCAAGGTCTGATTCCAAGTTCCCTTCCCCGTCTGCTCCCACACATAAGGTCCCCTGGCCAAACAGCACTCCTTATCGCAGGGACCAGGTACAGTTTATCCATAAATAGTAAGCTCCGGTTCCCTGACAGCCTGAGGAATGATCCAGCAAGCCAGTCATAGCTTCCTGCAGGATCTAGGGCTCACCTTCACTCTCGTCTGCCCCCCACAGCCCTTGTTCATTCTGTTCCCAGATGCAACCGTCCCGTGGCCCTGCATGGGGTGTGTGTCACTCTCCCCTGGGTCGTGAGTACATGTGGTTAATAAATTACTGTCGAGAGCTCATGTGTTCACCATCCGGGAATCCTGTGAACCTTAGGGTGGAAATAGCTGTCTTCACCAATGGGTGAAGAGGAGGAAAAGGAAATCCTTCTGGTCTGCAGCTTTTTCAAGGCATTCCCCTTGATGATGAGGCTCCTGGACTCGAAGTGTTTTGGGTTAATAATCTGTTGGGAGCTTGCACGAGTTCACAGGTGGCTGGAGGGATAGCCTTTATGTGAATAATGGGCTGCTGGGAAGGTCCCAAAGGCGCGGGCTTGGATGGTCTGTTACAGTTTAAACTCCCCCTAAAGTAAGCCCAGCAGGGAAGTAACATCCAATTTTCACCTTAGTTCACCCTGCCAGCAAGGTGGGGAACAGATTCAAGGGAGGCCAAGAGTGGAACCAACAAGTTCACTGGGGGGTCGCTTGCATGAGTCCAAGTAAGAGATAGCAGTAGGTGAACTAGGGCAGTGGGAACAGAAAGGAAGGGAAAGAATGAAGATACTTGGAGGGCTGAAGAAAAAGTAGAATGGAAAATTAGTGGAATGAGATCTTTAAAGAAGTCTGAATGGATCGTTTCCAGGGTACAATGGAGCAATTAGCCCTGAGCGGCAAATGAAGATTTGGAATGGCTTCTGGGGAAGTGAACAAGGGAGATGACCATGAACATCTGCACGAAGACCCACCTAAATGCTGATCAAGGGGAGCTACTTCAAAAATTCAGGGTACATTCATAAACTGCTGAGTTTCTTTTTAAAGACTAAGTAGGAATGGGTTCACATTTGGAAAGGTCTCTAAAGCAGATTAAAGTTACAAAACAGCAAGTCAGAGAATGGCATACTCCCACATAGACATCTCTCTCTAATAGGCCCAAGAGAAGTCAGGTTACTCATAGAGGGATTTCCCAGGCAACAGAAAAAGCCCTGGGGAAAAATAATTAGAAATGAAGGGAAAAAGAAATGGGACCTAGCTGGGAAATGGGAACTTGAATTTTTTTTTTAAATTTATTCATCTTGTACTTTCGAGCATGCCATGCACCTCCTCTCTCATACAAGGAGTACGCGCTCGTGTATTTGACAATTTGGGAACATTAAAACCAGTTGAGAGGCCCCTGGGTGGCTCAGTGGTTGAGCATCTGCCTTTGGCTCAGGTCCTGATCCCAAGGTCCTGGGATGGAGTCCCGCATCAGGCTCCCCCGCATGGAGCCTGCTTCTCCCTCTGCGGGTGTCTCTGCCTCTCTCATCAATCAAAAAATAAGACCTTAAAAAAAAAAATGAAAACAAGTCGATGTTTTCATTCCCCGAGGTATCCATAGATACGTGCTCCTTGTTTTAAAAAAAAAAAAAAAAGAGAGAGAGAAAACATTACCAACACTATTGGAAGTATCCGTTGACCACAGCCTCCTAACCGAAACCCCCACCCATGTCCTCTCTCATGAGAAGTAAGCCCTCTTTGAAGTTGCAAATACAAAAGTCTGCAGTCAGTAAAAGACACTTTAAAAGAAGTAATGTAAGAATATGTTTATTAAGCTGAAAGCAAAAACTGCAAATGTATGGTACGTTTTGCAAAAGGCTCTCTTGGGATAAGGTACACACACAGTGACGTGTGTTCTTCAACGCGCTGTCTGGTCTCGGGCCTGAGACTCCTCTATTGGTTTGAGAGGCCTCTGGCCACAATCCCAACCTTGCTGGCAGGTGCGAGTATCAGGGGTGTGTATGTGGGTAAAGCATTAGTGACAGCATTCAGGAGAAGATGCTGTGATCCATCAGTTTCCGGTCCATGTGGGTCAGTAAGAGAGACAGCTGTGGCGCGGGGCTTCGCAGCTTTCTTTGGGGGTGTGGATCCCAGGGTGATTGTCTGCCGTGGTGGGCCTTTTTCCTTAGTGCCTTTTCCTTTTCCTACCGAATCTGGAGGCTTCTTGTCAGGAGCAGAGGGACTGCGTGGCGGAAGAGCTAAATCAGATTCCCCTTCTAGGAAGTTGACAAAAAGCCCCGCAAAGGAGCTCTTGGGCGTCGGTTGGGGATCTGGCCTCACGGGGGGCTTGGGGGTACTTTTGGATCCAAGCCCCCCGGTCATGCATCTGATAACCCCACCTTGCTCTTCACTGCAAAGCTGCCACACGTCTTCCTCCTTGATCCCTAGGATGCCACTCATCAACTGCAGTGCTTCGCGGCGATCCCTCTGAGGTGCCCGAAAACATCCCAGTAAGAGTCTCCTTACTAGGGTTTTGTCCACCATTCCTTCAGAGCTACTTACGAGGTTCATCAGTTTCTTCTGCGTATCATCCAGTACTTCCTGCTGGACCTCGTTTCGTTTTCGGAGTTCCTCCAGTTCGTCTTCCTTCAGGTCCAAGACGGTGTTTGTTTTAGTTAGTCGTGCCTGTAAGGACTTCAGTTTTCCTTCTAGAGTATCTGTCTTGTCCAACCACTCGGCTACCTCCGACTTGAGACTGGCTAGTGTTTGAGCATACTGCTTTCCTTGTTCCTGCGAGGCAGAAAGCTGCGCCGCGGTTTCCTCTTTCTGTCGGGTGATAACGTGCAGCTGCTCCCGCAGGGACTCCACCTGCATACTGGCCTGGTGGGTCGCACTTGCTGTGGCATTGGAGGACACCGCCAGCTTTTCCTCCAGCACCGCGACTTCTTTCCGTAGCTTAGCCACTTTGTCTTCTGCCAGCAGAGACTCACGCTGACGAGTGTCCTCCGATTCTACAGCGCGGCGATGCGTTCTCTCCAGCTCCTGGTTTAGGTGTAATTCCTTGTCACGCAGCTGCTGAAGCTCATCCTGGAGGGCACCATTTTCCATCTGTTTGAGTTTCAGCGCCAACAGGACTCCGTCCCTTTCCTGCTGAAACACGACCGCCTTTTCCTGTGCCGATGTAACTGCATCTATAAGCTGATTCAGTTCCCCAGCCTCACCCTCTTCTCGCTCTTTCAGTAGTTTCTCCAAAGCAAGTGCCTTCTCTTTGATCACAGCGTGGCGGGATTCCTCCTCTTGCCACATCCTCGAAAGCCTCATATTGGTCTCTTGCAATGCCTGCCTTTCTGCTTCCTTTTCCCTAGATGAGTCCGCTGTTTTTTCCTTTTCCTCTTTCAGTTGACACACGTCCATCTCAAGATCGGCTATCCTCTCCTTCAGGTTTCTCACCGCCTGCCTCAAAAGCTCATTTTCACTCACTTGGCCAGTGAAGTCCTCCATTAAGGAATGCAACTCCTCGCTTTTCGCCTGGATCAGGAGCTCTTTAGCCTGGATTAAGTTCTGTAGAACCTCCTCCTTCTCCCTTAGCTGCTGGATTTCGGAATCGGCGCATTCGTGTGCTTTGCGTTCGAGTTCTGACATGGCAGCAGCGCAATCCATCAATCTCTGGTGATCTTCCTGCAGGGTTTGAATCGTGGTCTCTCGGTCTTGCACTGACTTTCTCAGCTCTTCCACCTCCTCTTGGAGCCACGGAGGAGACTCAGTCCCTGAGTCCGATTTAAAGGCCTTCAGAGGTTCCTCCGACTCTGAGGACTCGGTGGAGGCCTGGAGGCAACTCACGTCAGGCTTCCCCAGGAGGTGATCCTGGGCGTTGCAAAGCTCCCCGATGCTGAGCTGAATTTGTGCCAGTTCCTTCTCCAGATTCCTTAGCTTGTTCTCATTCCCTCTGTAATCTCTGATCACGTCCGTATAGGTCGTCTCTAGCTCAGAGTCACCGTTGATGTTGGTTAAAGCCCGCACCTGCTGTTGTCGAAGAAGCTCCTGAAGCCGGGGTGACTCACGCTTCATATTTTGTACTGTGGCTGTCACCTGCTGCCTCCACTCTTCCATTATCTTCACTCGCTGCCTGAATGTGTCTCGTTCCTCGAGAAGCTCCTTGAACCGATCCATGGGAACACCTCGAACCTCATTAGCAGTGCTGGATGTTTGCAGAATTGTCAATAAAGTCTGACACTTCTGTTTTAAGGCGTCGACTTCGAGGTCTCTCTCTCGAATAATGTGGGATAAATGCTGAATCGTTTCTCTAAACACATCCTGATCGCGATTTTCAGTTCGAGTCGCCAGCTTTTTATTTTCCTCTTGCATTTTCCTGAGGTCTGCTTCTCTAGACGCAATTATATCTATCATTTTGTGATACTCTCTCTTCAGATTGCTGTTCTCTCTCGTTTTGTCCTCTAAGACAGCCAGTACTCGTTGGCTTTGCAAGGCAGACTCTTGCAACTGCTGCTGAAGCTGTTCTACGTGCTGGCCGTGAGAAGCCGCAGATATTCTGCTCCGAAAACCCTGAATCTCCCCATCTTTTTGCTCGATAATCTGAGTTAGTTTCCCGATCTCATCTTGGGACGGCGGATCAATCTGTTCAGTCAGCCGGATGTTCTTTTCAGTTAGAAGCTTCACTTCCAGTTCTTGGTCTTTTACTCCTTGTGCTAATCTTTCCGTTTCGGCTTTGGAGAAATCATGCTTTTCACTTCCGTTTTCTATACTAAGATGCTGCCTTGTTGTGACTTGGACAACATCAGAAGGTTGTGTTGCAGCGTGCTGGCCTGGGTCGGCCAACTGGGCTTTAATGCGTTCTACTGTGTCTTGCAAATTCTGAATCTCCTCATCTTTGGCGGAAAGGAGCCGAGCATGCTCACTGGTCATCTGCTCCTGCTGGCCTTTAAGATCGTCCACTTCCCGCTTCTGCTCTTCTAAGGAATGAAGCAGCTGTATCTTACCCTGCTGTTGATCGTTAATGATCTTCTGTTGTTCTTTTATTTCGTCTTCGAGGTCAACTCTTAATTCATTCAGCTGCAACACCTCACACTCTAGTTCCACGATATCATCTAGGAGTTTAGGTAAAGCCTGACTCTGACGTTTTAGTTGCTCCAGTTCTTCTTTCAGGTGAGTATTTTCTTTGATCATGCATGTGAGGGATGTGTCTTTTTCCTCCACGGTTTGCTGTAAAATTTCATTTCTTTTTAAGGCTTGGGTATACTTTTCCAGGTCCTCTGGAAGCTCTGGACTTCCCTTAAGGCTGTCAATACAAATATCTTTCTCCTTCACTACTTGTGTCAATTGCTTCTGTACCTCCAAAACATAGGCCAGAATTTCCTGGGTTTCTTTATGGTCGGCATCCATTTGCTCGAGACTCTTCTTGAGGTGTAATATTTCGACGTCCTTCTCTTGACTCACTTGAATGAAGTGGGCGTGCTCCAGAGGTGAGGCCGAATGATCCGAATGATCGGGGTTATGTGTGCTTGACAACTCTTTGATGGTCTGATCGTACTTGTTTGTTGCTTCCAAAAGCTTCTTTTCAGCCCGACACAATGTGGCTATTAAGTGTCCTTTATCTATTTTTAAAGTCCTCAGAGCGGTGTTTTTTCCCAGAGAATCCTCATTGCTAGGGAGAATAGATTGTTCCAGCTGATGTCTTGTATCTTTGAGCGCCAAAACCAACTTCTGGTTCTCCTCTCTGAGATCCATGCTGCGTTTGTTTAAATTGTCATTCAGCTGCTCCATTTCGGAAACCTTTTGTTCCAGCCTTCTAAGCTCAGTTTCCCTTTCTTTAACTAAGTCATCTTCCGAATGACTGGGAGAGTCTTGCTTGAGAGACTCCATTAGCTCCTCTGTGGCACTACAGAGGGCCTTCTCGTTTTGTTTGCTATGTTCCTGAGGTTCAAAGCTCCCCTGGATGTTGAAGTGACATATTTCTGACTGATCTGGCCGATGCAAATCATTAGCAGCCAATTCACTGTGAATTGACTTTTCTTTCTGCACATCTAACTCTGTAGTCGCGTTTGTCTCATCCTCAAGTTGACAAGCTCTCTTTTCTTCCTCATTGACCTCTTGTCTTAGTTTAATGGTGATGCCACTGCCTTCATTTTCTTGTTGTGGTAGCTGGCCTTCCATCGAAGCCCTGGGCAGTGTGGTCCCATTCTGTCTGCACGGTTCCCCTGACGCTGCTACCAGGGATTCCTCCTCAGTTGTCCTCTGATTGAAGTTTTGTTCGTTGGCCTCCGGGTCACGTCTTGACGGATTTACTTCTGAATGCGAGGTGATGTCTCCTGGAGCCGTGCGTTCAGTGGCTTCTTGCTCCTTGTTCACTTTAGAAAGTGGCAGTTGAAGTTCTTCCTTTCCTTGGCTTAACGATGAATTCTCTTGCCCCACAATGTGGACTCGCTCTGGAAGTTTCAGATTGTCTTCCGTGAGATCATTGTCCTGGTTTGCGCTACACAGTCTCATTGTTTCCTTTTCAGCATTGGACAGTGCTTCCTGCAGTCTGAACACTTCTTCCACTGGTGTACTTTGTGAAAGAACGCTCTCCTGCATGACTCCTGCATCACTTCTCTTCGAAACAGAAGGCTGCAGTTCACACTCCTCGATCTTGTCTTTCTTTTCTTCGTGTGTCTGGTCCTGTCCTCTCCTCAAAACATCTCTTTCACTTTCTGCAGAAGATAGTTGGTCACTTAGGGATTGTATTCTTTCTTCAAGTTCTTCCATTTTCCTGGTAGACTCTGCTTTCTCAGTTTGTAGAACTTGAATGGTTTTCTGCAGATCCTCAATTGGAGGGTCACCGGCTACTCTGATTCCACAGGTGTTCTTCTGTAACAGACTTTGCAGTGCTTCAACCTTTTTCTCATGGCCGTTTAATTTTTCGCGGCACCTGCGAATTACGTCTGCGAGCTTCTGCTGGTGGACATTCTGCAGTGCTGCCATTTCAAGTTGGTGATCCTCAATTTCCTTGCTTCGCTTCTGCTCCAGTTCCTTGATGGTATTCTGCAGTTTGCAGATTTTGTGTGGCTCTAGGCTATTTGTTCCCTGCCAGGAAGCCTGGGAAAGACGTTTCCAATGACTGACTTCGGCCTCAAGTCTTAAGACTTCATTTGACAGTCTGTTTATTTCTTGCTGTGACCAAATCACGTCAGCAACGTCCGTGGCATCACCGTGGAAAGGTGAAGCGTGATGACCGAAATCGTAACTGGAGGAAGGAGATTCCATGGCTGACAGTTGGCCACCAGCTCCAGAATTTACCCACGGAGTGGCCGACTGAAGCTTCAGCAATTGCTCCTCAGTCACTTGTTGTTTTTCTCTAAGCAGTGCTATTTCTACCTGCTTCTGTTGGAGCTGATGTCGGTAGCTAGCACTTTGCTGCTTTAGTTGAAGCTCTGAAGCTTCATACTTCTCTTCTAGATCATTACACAGAGTTTTAAGTCTCTCATTCTCTGATGTTAAGGTCACCCGACTCACCTCATCCTCCTTTCTCCCAGAGTCAGGTACCTCGTCCACCTTTTCCCTTCCCTTCATCAGCACATCTCTGGTGACATTGAAGATGTGGCCGGTGAGGGAAGTCGTACTGCCATCTGCTTGCCCTAGGAGACGGCCTAGGTCAGAGCCCAGGCCACGGGTCCAGGAAAGCATTTGTGCGGGTCGAAGAACTGATCTGGTCCACTTCACAAAAAGCGTCCAGCCCAGTCGGACTACCCCGCCAAGTGTCCCAGAACTGCTGCCTGTGCAAGGCTAAGAACCCAAAGACAATGATGCGTTTCTAGGCAACGCCCGCCTCGGGTTCCGCTACAGCGGGCCAGGCAGGCCAGGCCGAGGCAAGGCCTCGGGCCTTCTGAAGGCCGTCTGCAGCCCCCGGCCCTGGTCGCGGTCCCCGCCACGCATCCCCCCGACTGCCCACACCAGGGCTGGGCCCCTTCCCCTGCTCCCCGCTGCGCTGGCTGTCCCGGGTGGGCCCCAGAGCGTGTGCCCACGTGCACCTGGCCCTCTCCTTCTCCCCGCCTAGTGGTATCCCACTGCACACAGGCCGCGGACTCTGGTTTCCACGCAACGTTAGTTTATTAATTGACGTGAAAGGCACACAGTGACACGCGTCCATGCCCCGAGGAGAGCAGATCCCGAGCACAGAGAGGCGGCCCTCCCGGAGACCTTGGGCATTTCCAGCCTCCAGAGGCTCCCAGGTGTCCCGTCCCGGCCAGCCCTGCAGAGACAGCGTGTCTGTCCCACGCCGGCTTTTGGGGGATCACTGGCCGCTGTGTGTGCCTCTGCCTGCCCCCACCTGTGGGTGTGCAGCCGTAGCCCAGGCAGGAGGTCGTGGGTGGCAGCAGCGCTGGCTAGATTTGTAGAAGAGGTAGTAGACAAGCAAAAAATAATTACATACCCTGAGTGCTTAGAGAGGGATGGCTAATAGAGTGAGCGACACTCCACTCTTTCTTAGTGGTTGGAGAGAGGTAAGAAAACCAAACCTCCTGCAGGCAGTGACCATGTTGCTGTTGCCCTGTAGAATGAGATGCCTCAACTGATTGGTTGTAGTTTATATTACTTATCAAGCATGCACTTAGATGTTTGCAGGTAACTAGAATTTCAAAGCGGTTTATTAAAATTTCTCTCCACGCCCCATTCCTTTTAAGTGATATTATCGAAGTGATTATTTAAGTAAAAAACCCACAGAATTATGATCTCTCATGTGAATCGGTCGACCAGAGCCATCACTACTGTGATCTTGGGGCAATCCAAAGACACAGGTGTTTGAAGTTAGCGTTGGCTTTCGGGCCATATGTTTGTTTGCCATCGCGGGGCAGAGATGGATTGAGTGAGGAAAGGGCGAGCCGCTGCTCTCAGGGGCTCAGAATGGCTGCAAGGATTGAAAGGAGCAATCTGGTGAAGTCTTGAAAAACTAGTGTCCCCTGCCTTCCAAAGAACAAATTGGGAAAGCCCAGAAATCCCCCTTCAGGGCAGCCCCTGTGGCTTAGCGGTTTAGCGCCGCCTTCGGCCCGGGGCCTGATTCTGGGGACCCAGGATCGAGTCCCACGTCGGGCTCCCTGCATGGAGCCTGCTTCTCCCTCTGCCTCTCTCTTCTGTGTCTCTCATGAATAAATAAATAAAATCTTTAAAAACAGAAAAAGAAATCCCCCTTCAAAGTAAAAAGAGTTTAGAAGTGATTAGAATGGATTGAAGCTTCGTGGGAAACTGCACCTACCTTGTACACAGATCAACGTTAGCAAACTACAACCTGCACGCCCGCTCCAGCCCCAGTCGGCTGACATGGGTTTTAGCACTTTTAAATGGTTGAAAAAAATTTTTTTAAGGAGGATATTTTGTGACGTATGAAAACTATGTGAATTCATGGAGCACCTGGGTGGTTCAGTCCCTTAAGCATCCATCTGACTCTTGATCTCAGCTAGGTCTTGATCTCAGGGTCCTGAGTTCAAGCCCCCTGTTGGGCCCCATGCTGGACATGAAGCCCACTTAAAAAAAAAAAAAGTTACGTGAATTCACCTGTCAGTGTCCGTACGTCAAGTTTATTGGAACATAGCCAGGTCCATTCATTTATATGTTGTTTGTGGTAACTTTTGTGTTACAACAGCAGAGCTCAGTGATAGAGCAATGGTATGGCCTGTAAGCCTGAAATATTTATTATTTGGCCTTTCCAGAAAATGTTTGCCACGCCTGAGACATGCAATTTTGTTTATTTAGATCTTGTCCGGAAATAAGTTTGTGAGCAGGGGACAGAAAGAAAATAATAGTTATAATATTTCAGCGGTTTGGGGGGAGGTGGGGAGGTGGAGACGGCATACTTTCTGATCTCTCCCTGTCACCAGCATCACCAACGCTGGGGTGTGCCTCCCATTTGGACTGTATTAACAGAGTCAGCCACCCCCATTCATTTTGGCAGCAGCTTCTCAAACACGAGGTGGAATGTCTAAGAAGACAAAATACACCTCCAGGTCAGCCTCGCATACCAGTCCTCAGAGTGATTCCAAAAAGCGTCCTCATGAGGTTTGCACCACACCCTGTGAGAGTCGCTAGTGTAGACCTGAGGTTGGCACATTGGTTGGTAAATAGCCAGATAATCTGTAAACCTTTTGAGCTCCACAGGCTGTATGGTCTCTGTTGGAGCAACTTAGCTCTGCTGTTTTGGCATTAGAGCAACGTATTGGTGATACATAAACCAACCCACCTGGCTGTGCTCCAATAAAACTTTATTTGTGTGCATGGAACCAGAATTTCACGTAATTCTTGCACATCATATTATATAGTCCTCTTTTGAATCTTTTCCCGAAACCATTTTAAAATGAAAACTAGGGGTACCTGGGTGGCTCAGTGGTTGAGCATCTGCCTTTGGCTGAGGGCATGATCCTTGGGTCCTGAGATCAAGTCCCTTTTGGGACTCCCCTTCAGGGAGCCTACTTCTCCCTCTGCCTATGTCTCGGCCTCTCTTTCTGTGTTTCTCATGAATAAAGAAATAAAAATGTATAAAACAAATAAATAAAGTAAAATCTATTATTACTTTGCTGGCCATACTAAAATAGGCAGTGAGCTAGACTACACCTGTGGGCCGTAGTTTGCGGACCCCTGGTAATATGGGTAGTTTGATTTCTGTATTTTTTTAATGAAAAAAATATTAATTTTGGAAGGCCCTATCATTTTAATTTTGTTTATTATGGATTTTACTGTGGAAGGCAGTTCTAATTTTCTGCCTATTGCTGTTGAATTTTTTTCTTGCTACCTCTTTTGAAATCTAGAAAGTTCTTGTTTTCAACTCCGTCTGTATTGTTGGGACAGCCATTTACTTTTTCATTAATTCATCTTTGTATATTTATGAAGCACCTGCTGTGCAGCTGGCAGGTGGGATGACGGGTGCTGGAGCAGGGAACTGATGGGCAAGATAGACTTGGTCTCTGGCCCTACGGAACTCTGTGGCTGGGATGGGTCAGTCAAGTGCAGTGCGTGGATGATCCAGCATGCACTGAAGATGTGAAGTCGAGCACTTGTTGCCATGGCTCCCAGAATACCTGCATCATGTGTGTGGCCTGAATGCGGTAGTCAGCATCCTGGGAAACAAGATGCCATTCACAGCCGTGATGTTGGGCCTTTGAGTGTAGCCGTGGCAGAAACTTCTCCAGAAATCAGTACGCGATTAGAGTTGAAAATTGTCAGGCCAGTCGGAGATTCTCCTTTGACCCTGTGTCCTGGTTTAAGCATCTCTGTCTGTCTTTGTTGCATCGAACTGCTTCAGATTGGGAGCGTTTCCGTTTTCTCCTGGCCCGGAAGGGGACTGTGTGAGACTCCTGTCAGCCACAACCGCAGGGTGGGACATTACTACAAACCATCAGGGGAGAAGGGGGGACGTCGAGGCCTGCACAGCTCTGCTTCTGTTAGACTTTAGGAATCATGAGGGGCAAATGCTACACTTTCCCAAAAAGGAATCAGGGAATTGAAAATGCTGCCTGATGTAAGCCGTGTTTGAATGACTAGTGCAATTGCCCAGTGGCTTGCATAGGAAAAAACAAACCCCAGAGTAAACGGCAAGCGGGAGGTGCTTTCTTGCTTCGAATTGTTTCCCAGTTTCGGACAGGAAACATCCAAGTGTGTTTTCAAGCACAGAACATTGGACACAAGGCTCTGAAAGAAGAAAAAAGACCCATATGCACAAAGCTTGGGTCTATGTAGCAAAATGTCTGGTTTGAAACAATATGATTTAGCAAGTATTATTTTTCAAAAATTTTTGGATCACTTTGTCTTTAAGATGCCATGATAGGTTTAATATGGTGCCTCCCCCGCTTTGCTTCATTAGTGAATTTTTAAAATGTGATAAAAAATCAGATCTGAGGGCAGCTCCGGTGGCTTAGCAGTTTAGTGCTGCCTTCAGCCCAGGGCCTGATACTGGAGACCCGGGATCAAGTCCTACGTCAGGCTCCCTGCATGGAGCGTGCTTCTCGCTCTGCCTGTGTCTCTGCCTCTCTCTGTCTCTCTGTCTCTCATGAATAAATAAATAAAATCTTTTTTAAAAAATCAGATCTCAGTAAAGCCAAGTGTCTGTGGCTAATATAAATGCCTTTAAGTGAGCACCTTGGCCGGTATTCTGAATAATTGCTGGACTTTCCTTGGGTAAAATGTTCAGATCTCTGGTAAAGATGAACACTTCAATACAGGTCAGCATACAAAGGGCTGAGCCTTGGACTGGTCCCAGTGATGAAGAAGATCAAGTCATTTGGACCACATATGGGGGGAGATAGGGGCAACGGTTGTTCCCTAAAATTAAGGGAGCGATAGCATAGGCCAGTGGGGGTATTATCTTTGTGTGAAGGAGCCATCCCAGCTTGTATGATACACTCCAGGATCATGATTTGTCACTCTAAGGAATCTTTCCCAGATATCCTATAGTCATGGATTGGCAGATTTAATATTATTAAACTGTCTGTACTACCCAAAGCTGTCTACAGATTGAGTACAGTTCCTATCAAAACTCCAATGGCATTTTTCACAGAAAAAGGAAATTACTTCTAAAATCCATATACAACAACAAAAGAGCCAAATAGTCCACGCAGTTCTGAGCAAGAAGAAGAAGGCTGGACTAATCATACTTCCTGATTTCAAACTACTTGACCCTTAAAGGAACAGCATGGGTTTGAATAGCATGAGTCCCTTACAGATTTTTTTTTTATACTCCAGTATGGTAAATGTATTTTCTCTTCCTTACAATTTGCTTAATAACATTTTCCTTTCTCTAACTTAATTTATCATAGGAATACAGTAAATAACTACCAACACCAAGGAAATACAAACGATTTTAAAAACATATTATGAACAGCTGTATGCCAATAAATTAGGCAATCTAGAAGAAATGGACGCACTTCTGGAAAGCCACAAACTACCAAAACTGGAGCAGGAAGAAATAGAAAACTTGAACAGGCCAATAACCAGGGAGGAAATTGAAGCAGTCATCAAAAACTTCCCAAGACACAAAAGTCCAGGGCCAGATGGCTTCCCAGGGGAATTCTATCAAACGTTCAAAGAAGAAATCATACCTATTCTACTATAGGTGTTTGGAAAGATACAAAGAGATGGAGTACTTCCAAATTCATTCTATGAGGCCAGCATCACCTTAATTCCAAAACCAGACAAAGACCCCACCAAAAAGTAGAATTATATACCAATATCCCTGATGAAAATGGATGCAAAAATTCTCAAGAAGATACTAGCCAATAGGATCCAACAGTACATTAAGAAAATTATTCACCACGAGCAAGTAGGATTTGTTCCCGGGACACAAGGCAGGTTCAACACTCGTAAAACAATCAATGTGATTCATCATATCAGCAAGAGAAAAACCAAGAACCATATGATCCTCTCATTGGATGCAGAGAAAGCATTTGACAAAATACAGCATCCATTCCTGATCAAAACTCTTCAGAGTGTAGGGATAGAGGGAACATTCCTCAACATCTTAAAAGTCATCTACAAAAAACCCACAGCAAATATCATTCTCAATGGGGAAGCACTGGGAGCCTTTCCCCGAAGATCAGGACCAAGACAGGGATGTCCACTCTCACCACTGCTTTTCAACATAGTAATGGAAGTCCTAGCCTCAGCAATCAGACAGACAACAAAAAGACATTAAAGGCATTCGAATTGGCAAAGAAGAAGTCAAACTCTCCCTCTTCGCCGATGACGTGATACTCTACATAGAAAACCCAAAAGCCTCCACCCCAAGATTGCTAGAGCTCATACAGCAGTTTGGCAGCGTGGCAGGATACAAAATCAATGCCCAGAAGTCAGTGGCATTTCCATACACTAACAATGAGACTGAAGAAAGAGAAATTAAGGAGTCAATCCCATTTACAATTGCACCCAAAAGCATAAGATACCCAGGAATAAACCTAACCAAAGAGGTAAAGGATCTATATCCTAAAAACTGTAGAACACTTCTGAAAGAAATTGAGGAAGACACAAAGAGATGGAAAAACATTCCATGCTCATGGATTGGCAGAATTAATATTGTGAAAATGTCAATGTTACCCAGGGCAATTTACACGTTTAATGCAATCCCTATCAAAATACCATGGACTTTCTTCAGAGAGTTAGAACAAATTATTTGAAGATTTGTGTGGAATCAGAAAAGACCCCGAATAGCCAGGGGAATTTTAAAAAAGAAAACCATAGCTGGGGGCATCACAATGCCAGATTTCAGGTTGTACTACAAAGCTGTGGTCATCAAGACAGTGTGGTACTGGCACAAAAACAGACACATAGATCAATGGAACAGAATAGCGAACCCAGAATTGGACCCTGAACTTTATGGTCAACTAATATTCGATAGAGGAGGAAAGACTACCCACTGGAAGAAAGACAGTCTCTTCAATAAATGGTGCTGGGAAAATTCGACATCCACATGCAGAAGAATGAAACTAGACTACTCTCTTGCACCATCCACAAAGATAAACTCAAAATGGATGAAAGCCCTAAATGTGAGACAAGATTCCATCAAAATCCTAGAGGAGAACACAGACGACACCCTTTCTGAACTCGGCCACAAGTAACTTCTTGCAAGATACATCCACGAAGGCAAAAGAAACAAAGGCAAAAATGAACTATTGGGACTTCATCAAGATAAGAAGCTTTTGCACAGTCAACCTACAGTATGGGAGAAGATATTTGCAAATGATGCATCAGATAAAGGGCTCGTTTCTAAGATCTATAAAGAACTTATTAAACTCAACACCAAAGAAACAAACAATCCAATCATGAAATGGGCAAAAGACATGAACAGAAATCTCACAGAGGAAGACATAGACATGGCCAACACGCACATGAGAAAATCCTCCGCATCACTTGCCATCAGGGAAATACAAATCCAAATCACAATGAGATACCACCTCACACCAGTGAAAATGGGGAAAATTAACAAGGCAGGAAACCACAAATGTTGGAGAGGATGCGGAGGAAAGGGAACCCTCTTACACTGTTGGTGGGAATGTGAAATGGTGCAGCCACTCTGGAAAACTGTGTGGAGGTTCCTCAAAGGGTTAAAAATAGACCTGCCCTACGAGCCAGCAATTGCACTGTTGGGGATTTACCCCAAATATACAGATGGAATGAAACGCCAGGACACCTGCACCCCGATGTTTCTAGCAGCAATGTGCACAATAGCCATACCGTGGAAGGAGCCTTGGTGTCCATCGAAAGATGAATGGATAAAGAAGATGTGGTTTATGTATACAATGGAATATTACTCAGCCATTAGAAATGACAAATACCCACCATTTGCTTCAACGTGGATGGAACTGGAGGGTATTATGCTGAGTGAAATAAGTCAATCGGAGAAGGACAAACATTATATGTTCTCATTCTTTTGGGGAATATAAATAATAGTGAAAGGGAATATAAGGGAAGGGAGAAGAAATGTGTGGGAAATATCATAAAGGGAGACAGAACATAAAGACTCCAAACTCGGAAATGAACTAGGGGTGGTGGAAAGTGAGGAGGGCGAGGGGTGGGTGTGAATGGGTGATGGGCACTGAGGGGGGCACTTGACGGGATGAGCACTGGGTGTTATTCTATATGTTGGCAAATTGAACACCAATAAAAAAATTTATTACATAAAAAATACAGTAAATAATGCACATAACCTATAAAATATGTCAATCGACTATTTGTGTTATCAGTGAGGCTTCTGGTCAGCCATAGCACTATTAGTAGTTAAGTTTCCAGGAAGGTAAAATTTATATGCTGATTTTTTACTGCACCAGGGTTGACACATCTACTCATGTGTTGTTCAAAGACCCATGGTATGTCACAGAGCTATCATGATCAAAATAGTACAGTATTGGCTACAAAAGTATGTAAATCAGTGGGACAGACCAGAGAGTCCTGAAATAAATCCACATATGAATAGCCATCTAATCTTTGATGAAGACACCAAGAATACATAATGGGGAAAGGATAGTCCCCTTAACGAATAGTTTTGGGAGAAGAATGCAAACTGGACCCTTAATTTTTTTATTTTTTATTATTATTATTTTAAAATTTTTATTTATTTATGATAGTCACAGAGAGAGAGAGAGGCAGAGACACAGGCAGAGGAAGAAGCAGGCTCCATGCACCGGGAGTGGGATTCGATCCCGGGTCTCCAGGATCGCGCCCTGGGCCAAAGGCCGGTGCCAAACCGCTGCGCCACCCAGGGATCCCAAAGAGTTTATTTATTTATTCATGGGAGACACACTGAATGAGGAGGCAGAGACTTAGGGAGAGGGAGAAGCAGGCTCCCTGCGGGGGAGCCCAATGCAGGACTTGATCCCAGGACCCCAGGGTCACGACCTGAGCCAAAAGCAGATGCTCAACCACTGAGCCACCCAGGGGCCCACCACTCTAAAAAACTAGCCTAAAATGAATTTAAGACTGAAATGTAATACTTGGAACTACAAATCTCTTAGAAGAAAATGTAGGGGGAAAGTTCCTTGGTATCAGTGCTGTCAATTATTTCTTTTGTATATGACTCCAAAGGCACTATCAACAAAAGCCGAAATAAACAGGTAGGAGGACGACATCAAACTAAAATGCTTCTGAAATAGCAAGAAGTAATCCAAATGAAAGATGCAACCTACAGAATGGGAGAAGATATTCGCAAACTATAAATATAGGGTTAATACTCAAAATATGTAATGAATTCATACAACTCATTGGTAAGGGGTATCCCTGGGTGGCGCAGCGGTTTGGCGCCTGCCTTTGGCCCAGGGAGCGATCCTGGAGACCCGGGATCGAGTCCCACGTCGGGCTCCCGGTGCATGGAGCCTGCTTCTCCCGCTGCCTGTGTCTCTGCCTCTCTCTCTCTCTCTGCGTGACTATCATAAATAAAGAAAAATTAAAAAAAAACACACAACTCATTGGTAAGAAACAATTAACCTTTTTTAAAAATGGGCAAAAGACCTAGTTAGACATTTTCTCAAAGAACATATACACGTGGCCATCTGGTATATGGATATGTGTTCAGTATCAGTAATAATCAAATCAGTATTTCAAAGATACCTGCATTCCTATATTCGTTGTGGAATTATTCACAATAACTAAGATATGGAAACAACCTAAGTATTGGTTGATGGATGAATGGATAAAGATGTGGAGAGTGTCTATACACACACACACACACACACACACACACACAATGGAATATTATTCAACCGTGAGAAAGAAGGAAATCCTGCCATTTGCAAGAACATGGATGAACCCTATGGATAATACTTTTAGTGAAATAAGCCAGACAGAGAAAGACAAATACTGTATGATCTCATATTTGGGATCTTAAAAAAGAAAAAAGAAAGAGTCAAATGTATAGAAACAGAGAAAAATGATGGCCACCTGGATCTAAAGGGTGAAAAGCTATAGTCAAAGGGTATAGCCTTCAGTTATAAAACAAATAAGCTCTGGGGATTATAATAATCCTGTACTATATACTTGAAATTTGCTAATAGAGTAGATTTTAAGCATTCTTACAACTACTGTTACAAAAAAGGGAACTGTGAGAGGTGATGAATGTGTTCATTAACCTGATTAATCATTTTACAATGTATGTAACCTGAATTAGAACATTATACACTTTAAATATATACAGCGTTATTTGTCGATTAAAGCTCAGTAAAGCTGGGGAGAAGTAATCTTTCCTGCTAATAGGTAATTTTTAATAATTGCAGTAGATTTTTAAAATTTGGTTAAAAAGATAGATTGTGGGGGAGCCAGGCTGGCTCAGGACGCTAGGCATCCAACTCTTGATTTGGGCTCAGATCATGATCTCAGGGTCATGACATTAAGCCCTGAACCCAGTGGGGAATCTGCTTGAGATTCTGTCCTTCTCCCTCTGCCTCTTCCCCTGCATGGACGGGTAACTTCTCTCTCAAATTAAGTAAGTAAGTAAGTAAGTAAGTAAATAAATAAGTAAGTAAGTAAGTAAGTAAATAAATAAATAAATAAATAAATAAATAAATAGAGCCTCGGTGTCCATCGAAAGATGAATGGATAAATGTGGATAAACCATGATGTGGTTTATGTATACAATGGAAATTTACTTAGCCATTAGAAACGACAAATACCCACCATTTGCTTCAACGTGGATGGAATGGGAGGGTATTATGCTGAGTGAAGTAAGTCAATCGCAGAAGGACAAACAGTGTATGTTCTCATTCATTTGGGGATTATAAATACTAGTGAAAGGGAATATAAGGGAAGGGAGAAGAAATGTGTGGGAAATAACAGAAAGGGAGACAGAACATAAAGACTCCTAACTCTGGGAAACGAACTAAGGGTGGTGGGAAGGGAGGAGGGCGGGGGGTGGGGGTGAATGGGTGACGGGCACTGAGGGGAGGCACTTGACGGGATGAGCACTGGGTGTTATTCTGTATGTTGGTAAATTGAACACCAATAAAAAATAAATTTATCAAAAATAAATAAATCCTTTAAAAAAAAGATACATTGAATGTCTCTCTAAATTTCATCAATGTAATATAGAATGTCCACAAAGCAGGAAACATAGGATAAACTTATTTTTAAGGAATATGTTAACATTTTCATATCATAAGTTCCATGTATATACCTCCATCTCCAGATAGATTTCTAGATAAAGTACCTCTAAATTTATTTTTTCATTTTGTTGTTGTTTTTTGTTTTTATTGAAGTTCGACTTGCCAACATATAGCATAACACCCATTGCTCATCCCATCAAGTGCCCTCCTCAGTGCCTGTCCACGCAGTTACCCCAACCCCCTGCCCACCTCATCACCTTCCGCAACCTTTGATCTCTAAATTTAAACAGTTGTTATTTTGAAAAAAGGACAGGAAATATGTGGATTTGTTTTGTGTTTTGGACATTTTTGGGTATATGTTCTGTTGTACTTTTGCACAGATTGTCAGTTGGACCCCTTGTTTTAAGTTAGAGTTATGCATCACATGAAGTTATGCTTCAATTGAAACCATATCAAGCATGTCACTGAAAAACATAACTAACATACTATTTTTTAAAACTTGAAACTGTGTGTGTGTGTGTGTGTGTGTGTGTGTGTGTGTGTGTGTGTAAACCGCTGAGCGACCAGGGCTGCCCTCGTTCTGGTTTTATTTATTAACTTAGGAGCTTATTAATCTTTGTGATCCTGCCATCTGAGAACTTCATCTACTCTAAGTGTGCTGACCAATAAAAATTCTGAACCAGCAAGTCTCTGGCCTTTGATAAATGCACCAAGATAATGCCAGTACTTGGGTAGTCCTGGAAACACACTTGAAATATTACTGAGTGGAAAACTGAGAAAATAGGTCATGGCTCTGGTAGTAGGTGTGTATGCATTCCCATGGCAAGTCTAGTAACATGCTGTATCGCATATGGGCATTCTGATTCCAATACTTGAGTTCCTCAAAGTGACTCATGGTGTGCTGGCCTGATTGCTGACTTCCAAGAATGTTAAGCCTGAGAAAATAGATCTGGAGGCAGGGGGCATCTTTATGGATAGCTGATACGCTCTTAAACTTGCTTAAGGAGTCTCAGAGCATCCCATAATTCAGTAATCATACTAGTAACGTATTCAAATGCTGCTAACAAATCTCATGGCGGGGACTTTGGAGGAGGCAAGTTAAATAAATAGTTTTGATTGAAAGGAAAATCAAATTCTTTTTTTCTCATTAAATATTAGATGAAGCAGAAAATGGCATGTAGACATAAAGGACAGGATAAGCAGGATGACACGATAGGATATGGGTAGACAGGCTGAAATACTGAGAAGAGACTGAGATGGAGAAAGGGAATGGATAGGGTACCAAGATGAATTGTGTGAGTTTTCATTGGGGATTAATCATACCTGGCTTGCTTTTCTGGAATAATAACATCACTATATAAAGTTATTCAATGCGGAACTGCTTTTTATTTATTTTTTAATAATAAATTTATTTTTTATTGGTGTTCAATTTGCCAACGTACAGAATAACACCAAGTGCTCATCCCGTCAAGTACCCCCCTCAGTGCCTGGCACCCATTCACCCACACCCCATGCCCTCCTTCCCTTATACCACCCCTAGTTCATTTCCCAGAGATAGGAGTCTTTATGTTCTGTCTCTCTTTCTGATATTTCCTACCCATTTCTTCTCCCTTCCCTTCTATTCCCTTTCACTATTATTTATATTCCCCAAATGAATGAGAACATATAATGTTTGTCCTTTTCCGATGGACTCATTTCACTCAGCATAATACCCTACAGCGGAACTGCTTTTTAAAGTACAGAATTCTCTAGAAGTACAAAGACATGTAATATTTATTACACGAAATAAATAACATGAGGACGACAGAAACGGTGCGTTAGATTAGGTTTATACTAAGTCAACAACCTCTGACCGTTGATCAGATACACTCTGTTCCCTGTAGTCCACGGGATTTTCAGTACACAGCATAGAATATTAGAAATAACACCATGTTTTAAAAGCTTATGGTTGCTGGGAACATGTCTTGGGTTTATGAAGGTTGGTACTCCTCATGTTCATTTGGCCAGAGTGAGAATGAGTAAACGAAGATGAGAATAGGGCAGTATGGGTGGCTCAGCAGTTTATCGCCGCCTCAGCCTAGGGCGTGATCCTGGAGACCCTTGATGGAGTCCCATGTTGGGCTCCCCGAGTTGATCCTGCCTTTCCCTCTGCCTCTTTCTCTCTCTGTGTATGTGTGTTTCAAATAAATAAATAAATAAATAAATAAATAAATAAATAAAAAATAAATAAATAAATAAATAAATAAATAAAATCTTTAAAAAAAGATAACCAATCAGCCAACCAAAGGAAAATGACAGAAATGTATACAAATTATTTATCTGAAAACTGTAAAGAAGGCTAGAGGATGCCCTCTTTATCCCCAATCCAGCATTCTTTAGAAGCAAAACACAAAACAAAATGTTTGTGAATGTAAAATCCCAGCACATCACACAATGCATGGCACATAGAAAGTGCTCGCTAGGGGCAACCCCAGTGGCTCAGCGGTTTAGCGCCGCTTACAGCCCAGGGCGTGATCCTGGAGTCCCACATTAGGCTCCCTGCATGGAGCCTGCTTCTCCCTCTGCCTGTGTCTCTGCCTCTCTCTCTCTCCTCTCTGTGCATTCTCATGAATAAATAAATAAAATCTTTAAAAAAAAAAGAGAAAGTGCTCACTAAATATTTGCCCAATGTTGAATGGATGAATGAACATTCGCAGTGGATAGTTTTCTAAAAGGTTTAAAGAGCCAACATCCCCACGTGGAAATAAGGACAGAACCAGTTTTGGAAGCAGGTTAATTTAAGTGTCAACTTGGGAATTTCAGGTGATAAACAGTAGCTTATTGTACCAGAAATTCTGGTTGCAATAACATTTGGTTAGGGGATCCCTGGGTGGCTCAGTGGTTTGGCGCCTGCCTTTGGCCCAGGGCGCGATCCTGGAGTCCCGGGATCAAATCCCGCTCCGGGCTCCCAGCATGGAGCCTGCTTCTCCCTCCTTCTGTGTCTCTGCCTCTCTCTCTCTCTCTCTCTCTCTCTCTTGTCTATCATAAGTAAATAAATAAATAAATCTTTTTAAAAAAAATGAAATAAAATAAATAACGTTTGGTTAGGTAGGCTTTTATAAATGATAAACTATGGGAGGTATTAACCAGCCATAAAAGAACCTTTCATAGAAATGTACATTTATTGACGATGAGGGAGGGCCGTGTGTATTGGAATACACAGTAGCTACTTTAGAATAACTCCAGAAGGAGGATCAAGAGAGTTGGCAATGGATGCCAACAAAGGAAAAGGAAAGAAAATTCCTCATCAAGAGTAAATAAAGTATCAAATGGAGAAGAAAATAGAATAGGAATATTAAATTTCTAGGTCATTCTGCATCCTAGCAGTTATGGAAATGTGATGGTCAAATGCTAAATAGAAATAAACATCCAGCAGGAATGCTGAGGGAGTGAATTATCACAAAATTCCTATGATTTTAGTAAAGCATTTACATATTACATTTTATTTCAAGAACAAAAATTTAAAGCCACCGCAGGTAGGTAAATAAGGGCACGTTAGCTCCTGGGAGAATGCTCTATACAATCACGTTAGAATATGATAACAATTATTACTTTGCTTCTTAGTGGCTTCCAGAAAACTATCAATTAACTGTTGTCACTGAACTCTTAGTGAGTCCATCACTCTGGGCCTTGTTAAAACTACAAAGGGTGATCATGTAGTTTCACTTTATTAATGAATTGCTCTGCTGATTGTTACAGGGAACTGGCATCCCTCCAGGACCTCTCTCATTATGATACATTTGGGTTGCCTGTTTTTCTCATAATCGACTACCACAAAGAGGAACCTAAGAGAGTCCTCTTAGGCATCTTGGGAAGTTGTTAAGCAAGTTGTGATTGCCCTCAGAGCAAGTGAAAAGCAGCTCCCATGTTCTCAGTTAAACTTCCCTCCTGTGGGAGAGAGGGCCTCTGTTGAGTGGGAATAGTTTCTCAATGATGGTTTAAATAGAGATTGTCAAGACCTGTTCATCTTTTAGAAACTAAACTATTTATGGGTAAATGTTGTAATGTCTGAGATTTCCTCTAAAATACTTGCAAGGGGCACCTGGCTGGCTCAGTCAGTAGAGCATGCCACTCCTGATCTCAGGGACATGAGTTTGAGTCCCACATTGGGTGCAGAGATTACTCTAAAAAAGTAGTAAGGAGATCCCTGGATGGCTCAGCAGTTTGGTGCCTGCCTTTAGCCCAGGGCATGGTCCTGGAGTCTCGGGATCAAGTCCCACATCAGGCTCCCTACATGGAGCCTGCTTCTCCCTCTGCCTGTGTTCCCTCTCTCTCTCTCTCTCTCTCTCTCTCTCTCCCCCCCCCCTTTCTCTCTCTCTCTCTCTCATAAATGAATAAAAAATCTTTAAAAAAATAATAAAAATACACAACAACTAAACAAATACCCCTAACAAAAGAAACAATAAAAACAAAAAACTGGAGGGGATAAACGAAACGTGACTGGCAAAATGTTGAAGTCTACGCAGTGGTTCATCATAGTGCTCTACTTTTATGTATGTTCGACAATTTCTATAACGGAAATTTTCAAGTAGGTGTATATAAGAGGATTCTTTATCTCCTACATGTATTTAACAGTTATTTTCCTATGTATTAGGATTCTTTCGGTTATAAAGGATAGAAACTCCAATTTACACTGGCTTAAACAAAGATTCTTGTAGCTAAAGAGTCAAGGGCAGTTCTAGGTATCAGGTGATGCTTGATCCTACCGCTCAATGGTGTTACCAGGACCATTTATCACTTGCTCTGCCTCCTATGGTGGTTGGTATCAATCTAAGGACCCCGTGTCTCCCAGTTTCTGAAAGACTGCCAACAACCACAGGGTTACATGTATCATCCAGCCAGAGCTGGATTTGTCCTAGCATTTCCAACAAAAGTCCTGATGAGATCAGCTTAAGGTCATATGCCTAAACCTGAGCCATGTTCCTTCCAGCCATGGAGGTGGAAGGAATCCTCCTTTATTAACTTAGGTCACATTTCACTCCTAGAAATCAGGGTCAGGAACCTCACTGATCTGCAAATGGAATCAGTGTTTTTGGGAAAGAGGAGAGGAAAATGGATGCTAACAGGCAGTCAACAAATATCTGCTAAACTCTCCCAAGTGTAAAGCTTCCTAGACAATAGAATAGAGGACATTTCGAGATATCTTCTAAAACTGAAATATAGATGTAAAGCCATAGTCAGGGAACAGGGGCCTGGAGAGTCTGCAAGGGTGAAAAGATGGGGTGAAAGATGACCTTAACAAAAGGACAAGCAGTGTCTGGAGTGGATGGGAATAGTGGAACTCTATGAGGTATTACCATAACACCAAAAACAACAACAACAACAAAAAACATTACAAGACACCTACAAATTAGTATCTCTCAAGAATATCGATTCAAAAATCCTCAACAAAATACTACCAAATCAAATCCAACAACGTATAATAAGAAATATACGGTGGGGATGCCTAGGTGGTGCAGTTAGAAGAGCATCTGACTCTTGGTTGTGGCTCAGGTCATGGTCTCAGGCTCATGAGATCAAGCCCTGCATTGAGTTCTGTGCTCAGGATGGAGTCTGCTTGGATCCTCTATCCCTCTCCCTCTGCTCCTCCCCCTGTGCACTGTCTCTCTCTCTCTCTCTTAAATAAATAATTTTTTAAAAAAACAAGAATTAGATAGTATGACTTATTCCAGGTATGCAAGGCTGGTTTAATATTCAAAAATATATTGAGGGATGCCTGAATGCCTCAGTGGTTGAGTGTCTGCCTCTGGCTCAGGGTGTGATCCTGGGATCCGGGATCAAGGCCCACCTCGGGCTCCCTGCATGGAGCCTGCTTCTCCCTCTGCCTGTCTCTGCCTCTCTCTCTCTCTCTCTCTCTCTCTCTCATGAATAAATAAATAACAATTTTTAAAAAGATACAGATTTTACACCATTCAGAAAATTAACTCAAAATGAATTCTAAACCTAAATGTAAATGATAAAACAATAAAACTCCTGGTAGATGATATAGGAGATAACCTAGATGATCTTGGGTTTGGTGATTCCTTTTTAGATACAACACTAAATATACAACTCATGAAAGAAAGAAATGAAAAGCTGGACTGCATTAGGATTACAAACTTCTACACTGCAAAAGACACTGTCAAATGATTAGAAGACAAGACAGAGACTATGAGAAAAAATTTGCAAATGACATATCTAATAAGGGTGCCTGGCTGGCTCACTAACTAGAATGCAAACTCTTTTAATTATTTATTTACTTTTAGGAGGGAAAAGGAAGACCTGAGGGAGAGGGAGAGAGGAAATCCTAAGCAGACATCATGACCAGCCTGGAACCTGACACTGGACTCAATCTCACAAACGCTAATGGACTGAGCCACCCAGGTACCCTCCTAGAACCACATGCAACTCTTTCTTTTTTAATAAATTAATTTTTATTGGTGTTCAATTTACCAACATACAGAATAACACCCAGTGCTCATCCCATCAAGTGCCCCCCCCCAGTGCCCGTCACCCATTCACCCCCACCCCCCGCCCTCCACCCCTTCCACCACCCCTAGTTCATTTCCCAGAGTTAGGAGTCTTAATGTTCTGTCTCCCTTTCTGATATTTCCCATACATTTCTTCTCCCTTCCCTTCTATTCCCTTTCACTATTATTTATATTCCCCAAAAGAATGAGAACATATAATGTTTGTCCTTCTGCGATTGACTTATTTCACTCAGCATAATACCCTCCAGTTCCATCCACGTTGAAGCAAATGGTGGGTATTTGTCGTTTTTCTTGGCTGAGTAATATTCCATTGTATACATAAATCACATCTTCTTTATCCATTCATCTTTCGATGGACACCGAGGCTCCTTCCACAGTTTGGCTATTGTGGACATTGCTGCTAGAAACATCGGGGTGCAGGTGTCCTGGCGTTTCATTGCATCTGTATCTTTGGGGTAAGTCTCCAAGAGTGCAATTGCTGGGTCATAGGGCAGATTTATTTTTAACCCTTTGAGGAACCTCCACACAGTTTTCCAGAGTGGCTGCACCATTTCACATTCCCACCAACAGTGTAAGAGGGTTCCCTTTTCTTCCATCCTCTCCAACATTTGTGGTTTCTTGCCTTGTTAATTTTCCCCATTCTCACTGGTGTGAGGTAGTATCTCATTGTGATTTGGATTTGTATTTCCCTGATGGCAAGTGATGCGGAGGATTTTCTCATGTGCGTGTTGGCCATGTCTATGTCTTCCTCTGTGAGATTTCTGTTCATGTCTTCTGCCCATTTCATGATTGGATTGTTTGTTTCTTTGGTGTTGAGTTTAATAAGTTCTTTATAGATCTTGGAAACTAGCCCTTTATCTGACACGTCATTTGCAAATATCTTCTCCCATTCTGTAGGTAGTCCTTTAGTTTTGTTGACTGTATCCTTTGCTGTGCAAAAGCTTCTTATCTTGATGACGTCCCAATAGTTCATTTTTGCTTTTGTTTCTTTTGCCTTCGTGGATGTATCTTGCAAGAAGTTACTTGTGGCCGAGTTCAAAAAGGGTGTTGCCTGTGTTCTCCTCTAGGATTTTGATGGACTCTTGTCTCACATTTAGATCTTTCATCCATTTTGAGTTTGTCTTTGTGTATGGTGCAAGAGAGTGGTCTAGTTTCATTCTTCTGCATGTGGATGTCCAATTTTCCCAGCACCATTTATTGAAGAGACTGTCTTTCTTCCAGTGGGTAGTCTTTCCTCCTCTATCGAATATTAGTTGACCATAAAGTTGAGGGTCCACTTCTGGATTCCCTATTCTGTTCCATTGATCTATGTGTCTGTTTTTGTGCCAGTACCACACTGTCTTGATGACCACAGCTTTGTAGTACAACCTGAAATCTGGCATTGTGATGCCCCCAGCTGTGGTTTTCTTTTTTAAAATTCCCCTGGCTATTCAGGGTCTTTTCTGATTACACAAATCTTAAAATAATTTGTTCTAACTCTCTGAAGAAAGTCCATGGTATTTTGATAGGGATTGCATTAAACGTGTAAGTTGCCCTGGATAACATTAGAGCTTATTTAAAAAAAAAAAAAAAAAAAAAAAAAAAAGACGTGTCTGTTAAAGGACTGTTAAATATTGTGAAGAATTCTTAAAATGCAAAAATTAGAAATGAGCAACTCAATAAAAAAATTGGGCATAAGATCTCAACTGGCCCCTTACTAAATAATGTACCCAAATAAAAAGATGATCCACATCATATGTTCTTAGGAAATTGCAAGTGAAACAATTTAACAGTATACAGTGATCAGAATGGTGAAAATCAAAAAAACCTGAAAACAACTGCTAGCAAAGATGTGCAGGAATAGGAACTTTTATTCATTGTTGATGGGAATGCAAAATCACACAGCTTTTCCTGTAACTCTCTTGAACATCTCAGACCCCTTTGAGCTTGAGAAAGGTTGAAAGGGGGACTGTTTCCAGGTCTGAGACTGTGTATGGAACAAGAAAGGATTTTGGAGGATATAGCATTCTAATTAACTCTCCAGAATTATCCAGAAAAAAATGGGGTTCTTCCTGAGAACAAGACATCATCCCTAAGAAGGGAATTTTAGCCCTTAGAGAGACAGGCTAGAGATCAACATTTAGTCAAGAGTGACAGCACTTTTCTAGATGCCCATGGGCCAGTCTCTCCTTCTCTTCCTTCTGAAATGGTAAAGGCTGACATGAGGGGTCAGGATGGTGGTGGAATGGAGCACTGGCAGGTTTGTGTCAGAGAGCTGAAGGGGAAGAATGCATACTAAGTAGTCAGCCAGGAGACGCCTGGGTTGCTCAGTGTTGTGCATCTGCCTTTGGCTCCGGATGTGATCTTGGAGCCCTGGAATTGAATCCCGCATTGGGCTTCCTGCAGGGAACCTGCTTGTCTCTGCCTTCTGTGTCTCTCATGAATAAACAAATTAAAAAAAAAAAAAAGTAGTCAGCCAGGAGCCTTGACTCCTAAATCCTGTTCCCCAACTGCATGGACAAGAATTTGATTTCTTCCCAGAGCTCTCATATTCAAAGGACCTTCCATGTATTTGAACTAGAAACCAGAAATCCTCAATCTCTCCTTGCGTCTTCTCCAACACAACTTAAGACCATTGCTTCCTTGCCGTTTGCCTTATCTACCTGCTTTCTCAGATGGGGCTGATGATCAGTTCTTCACCCTCCTGGCAAGTGGGGTAGATGAGATCCTGTAAGATGAGCTTTGAAGTTGAAAGATGTGATACTGGGTTCATGCTTCCCTATACCCTGGTATCAATGCCCTCTGTAAAACTGAAGTGCCATAAGCCAATCCCATTTACAAAGCACTCTTTGTCCTGGGAGATGCTGGAGGCTATTGAGATTGTTCTTGCTAAAGCACTTGGATCCCTTAATAGGTGTAGAAGATGCCAAACACAATTGCTCATGTTGACCTTGGAGAAGTGAATTCTCCTGCCAGGCCCTTGCAATGGAGAATTCTCCAAGTAATCTCCTAGAAGGAGGATGCACAGGCCCTAGTCTAGTGTCTGCAACAGGTAGCCTTGGGATCTGAAGCTTCAGCTTCCAAACTCTGTAGTAACAAAGCCTGTCCCCCTAACCAAGATGCTGTCTAGTATGGAGGAAAAGGATAATAAGTTGCAAGCCACGTGTCACAGGAACTAGTTTTGTCCTACTAAATCAGTTATTCTCCCAGGTTTCAATAATGGTGAAAGGATTAACTAGGTCTGTGTTCCCACACTGGAGTTCCACAAAACCATCATGAGAGTTGTTAGGTGAGACTCTTGTACACAACAGGTCCACTGCCAGGGCCTCCACAATCCAACAGGGCTGGTATTCACTGCGTGCTTACATTCCTCTCCTTTGACCATCCCCACCCCGGTTTCATGCTACACATTTAAACGTAAACGCTCTGAGAAAATTTCCTGTAACAAAACATGCACTTTATCCTAAACTATCACCCGCAAATTTACTTAAAGAATATTTTTTTCATGCAATATCTCTGCACATGTCACAGTGTTTTCTGAGTACCATTTTGGGATACACTGAAGGACCTAGATTTCTAAGGTCCTTTCCAGATCCTTCTATATACATCCTCCATGGCAGGAGAGGCTCGAATACTTACAAGACTGCTAGGTCTATGTGATCCTTCAGGTTCTTCTTACCAGTAAAGCAAATGCTAGAGAGCAGACATTGCAGAGATGGATACCAGGAGGAGGAGCAACTTGAGCGGGGGTGATATTCCTGCAGTGTACGTGGAATCCACTCTTCCTATTCCAGGGCGAAGATCTCTGAGCCTTGGGTTTGAGCATTCATGCAGATAAAATGATAGCCTTGGATAATCATAGGTCCCCACATATAATTCTCTGTGTGATCCTTCAGAAGACTTGAGGCTCTTTTCTTCTACCTCTTCGGGTAAAGAGCAAGACTAGGACTCATGGCCATCACAACCAATGAAGCACTTGATACCTCAAGAAGGAAGATTATTGAACCAGTCAATGCTCTGAGTAACCAAAGCTAATATGCAGGTGGCCGTTGCATTGCAGCCTCTCCCCTTTGTAATATTCCATTCTTGTGTTTATTACAGATGATAATGTGTCAGTCTTGTGCTTGACACTGAAGAGTCAAGGCTACATGAGACACAGCCCCTGCGCTCCTCATGCTTACATGGGGGAAGACAGACAAAACAAGTAAACAATCCAAACAACTCTAAGTGGTGATGCATTTTATGATGGAAATATATACAGTGCTCAGATGGATAAGAGCAGATATGACCGGTACCTGAGCAAAAGGAAGAGAGAGCCCTTGTGCAAGTTTGGATTTTAAAATTTGGGTGTTTCGAAGAGATCATAGAACTGAATATTGCAGAAGTGCCTCTTCATTGAAAGAACAAGAGCAGTAATACAAGCTTCAAAAAGTGCTTAGCATTCTTGCTCTCCAGCTCTCCAGGGGAATGAAACACTCTTCTCATAGTTCCAAAAGCTCATCAACCCCAGCATTTTAATTTGATTCCAAGCTCTCCTCCTGACCTTCCCCTCCAGCAAAGGCAGTGGAGGTTCTCAAGATCAGTGTGAGGTTCCAGATCGTGTCTGTCTAATGGTGGGGAGAACTCTAGGTCTGGCAGTCTCTGCAGTGTGGCCACTTAGCACAGTGCAGAGAAGAGGTTGAGGATTTGGGGGATACGCAGGTCACCAATCCAGTTCTCAGAACCAAGCTTGCAGCCACTGTAAGGCTATTATCTGAACCATATGAAATGGAGCATCTTCTGGATTATCCTAGAATCATTTGGTTATAAAGGATGTATTTCTGAGAAATGTAATGCTAATGTTTCAGGCTAAAGCTAGGGTTATGTGTTACACTTTCTCTTTAAACCATGTATAAATACATTTTGATTCCATGTTGCTTTTTTGGTAATCTGCTCTCATTCCTGTGAGGAAGCTACAGAAATTCCTTCTTCCAGTGTGCACATGTCCAACCCTAATCCTAATCCTGAGTTGTGGAACACTGCTGCTGGTTATTGGCTACGCAGACACTCCGATAGAGGCTTCTCACTTCTCAACTGCAATGTCCTGCTCCTGCTTTCCTGTAAAACCTTCTTCCCAACCACTTGGTCCAGAGGGCAGTCACCTTCGTGTCACCAATCAGGACAAATGTGCTTCTGTCCTAGGTCCTGTGTAATTTGAGGCAACTCACAGAAGCTATGAAAGAGGGAATTACCAAGTGATTGCTTAAAGTCTCCTGCACTCATGGGAGGAATGGAAAGCAACCTATCCTCTCTCTAGACCATTGGTCATCTTATAGACATCTTATAGACAAGGACGGTGGAGCATGAGGGACAGAGAGCAAGGAAAGGGGAATGAAACCAGAGAGGGAGGGAAAGATAGATGGTTGCTCCATGCACTTGAAAAACTGACCAACCTGGACTTGTCTCAGGTAAAAAAAAATCAGTCCTTTCCTATTGCCTAGTCTTGTCAGTTCCTCAGCGTGCCTATCCATGTTACATGAGCTCAGTGGGCCATCTAGGAGGCAAATATCTTCTAAGGGCAAAGTCCACGTGAACTGACACGGAAAAGGTTCCAGAACTCTAGTAGAATAGCCACCTCTGCCTGGGCAGGCAGGGTATGCTGCAAAAATACACGGCACCAACATCTCAGTAGTTTAACAGAAGTTTATTTCTCATTCCCATAAAGTCCATTACAGGTGCTCTCCATGGAGGTGGGGGGCTCAGGATCCCAGACGACTTTGACTTTTTGTGGCCCCTGTTTCTATATGGGCTTCTACGACTGATGCAGGAAGAACACTACAGAGTCCTGCACCAACAAACAAAAGCCTTAGCCCAGAAGTGGGGCTTCTGCTCACAACCCATTACCCACAACTATCCTTCATCTGCAACTGCGAGGAGAAAACCATAACAACTCCTTTTACTCTTCACTAGAACACTGGCCCTGTGAGGGTGTATCTTTAGCTCTTTTGCTCACTGCTATGTTCTCAGTCTAGAACAGTGTCTGGGCACACAAGCGGCCCCCATGAAATCGACTGAACGTAGCACCAAGATGTCCACCTGGATCCTGGGATGAGAACAGGGTACCCAAAGCCTAAGGATGAGGGCGATGGGCAATGGCTATGTAGAAGGGAGCTTCATAGTTGGCTGTGCTTATGAAATAATACTTGGTGTAGTTCATCTGGGGAAGAAAATAAAATCCTGCTGAGAGCACCAGCTCAGGTGACTTACACCATAATGTACTGATGTACTGAGGCCAAGGACTAAATCAACTGAGCATAATCACCACCTACAGTGCCATAAATACATCTGCTTCCTTACTGCAGTCTGCCCAGCAGATCACTGGGGAGCAGGGGAAAGGGAAACAAATGCACATGGGCTGAGCATCCACCACTGGCCAGGCTGTGAGATGCTTTTCTTTCAGCAACTCCTCTTATCCTAGAATAACCCTGAGTTGAAATAGAGAACATGGAGACCGCAGTGTTTTGGCAACCAATCAAGCCACAGGAATGTTCTATAGTTAGAAAGAGATACAACACAAAGTCATCCAGTGCCCTGCAGGGGTAAGGTACACATCCTGTTAATCCTGCCTTCAGGGCTCACTGATGCAGCTAAGGGACAGCCGACTCACTGCTCTTGAACAATTCCTTGTATCTGAGCCTTAACTTCATCTTTCATAAGGTATTTGGAAGAGATCATTTAACCCCTTTCCTGACACCACCTAAAACCTCTAATAGGAGCACATGCTGAGTCACTGTTGTAGACAGGAGTCCTAAGACGATCCACAGCCCATAGAGATATTCAGCCATCTATTAGTTACCAATTAAGGTTGTTGTTAAATGCTGTGTAAAGAGATAGATGGACTCTGCCTGCCTAGTAATGGTTTACAGTGAAAGACAACATGAATGCAGACTCACTCATCTTTGCCTACCACTCAGCATCACTTCCCAAACCTTTCCTCTTGGGAACCCAATCTCCTGCCACACCCAGTAAACTGTTTCATACAGGCAGCACACACTGCAGTTCCTAAGCATAACGCTATCCTTGTGTGTGTGTGTGTGTGTGTGCTTTTTAATTTGAGACTGTGAGCACGTGTGGGTGCACGAATGGTGGGGAGGGGCAGAAGAGGATAAGGGAAAAGCAGATTCCTTACTGAGCAAGGAGCCAGATTCTCAGCTGGATCCCAGGAACTGAGATCATTGACCTGAGTTGAAGGTACTTAATCAAGTAAGCCCTGCAGGTGCCCCTGTCCTTCTTCTTAAAGACAAATGAAAGCCAAATGAAAAAGCAAATAAAATCGTGAGCTCATCCTGAACTCCTGTTAATTTTCTTTTAGGCCAAAAAAAAGTGCTCTATGTTTTATCATACTGAGATTATAAAGTCTACTTTCTTTTATTGCAGAAAATTCTTTACACGTAATACATAATCCATGGCTAAACATTCCAACCCGTTTTCATGATCTCATTAGAGATGTTTATCTTTTTCAAACACTACCAATGAGGTATAAGATAGTGCATTAGTATTTTATCTGGCAGATTCCCTAGTGGTGAAGTAAATTACATCTCATCACAGTAAAAATGGTGCTAAAAGGATTCAAGAGCTAAAGTTGCTAAAATGTTCAAGGAACTCAAATCATGTCCAATTTTGGGAAGAGTGTCCAATCACATGGGAGAGGATGAAAATCCAATTTGGTTCTTGGAAAATTTGACAATTCATTTTTGTGCCATAGATCTCTTGAAATTGGTAATCCTAGTACCTTGAAGGCAATGGTATGCAATTAAACATGCAGATTATTGCTTTTTCTTTTGGAAGACCATGCTACAAATGTTTCTATCAATGTGTTTAAAGCTGGCTGGGAATTCATGGCAAAACCAACAGTATTTACCATCTGTAGTCACAAAAGATTGATTCATGTATGCTTCTGCTATTAAAAGCTGTATTGGCGATTTTGCCAGGTAGAATTGCAAAAATGTTTCTTTCAACACCTTTCTTGCTAATGAATTCCCTGAAGGTTATGTGTAAAAATGTGAATAGTACAAAACTACTTACAGGAATCCCTGGCAGAGTCAACCTTGATTCCTTTCTGTTAAATATATTTGTATCACTAAATTTTTCACTGATTAAGTATTATTCATGCTTTTGTATTTTGTTTTGTAAACCTCATGGTCACCTCTATTTGGTGAATTTCTTCAGAATGAGGACCCTGGATAAGCTTCTGTTCAGTTCAGCGGTGGAGTTTCTGGTGTCTAAGAAGGCTTGATCTCCTGCTGAAGTTTCTCCTGCACACGCTACAAGTATATGGTTGCTCACCTGTGTGGGTTCTCCGATGTTTAATAAGGTGGGAGTTCTGACTGAATTTTTTTCCACATTCATGACACGTAAAGGGCTTCTCTCCAGTGTGAGTTCTTTGGTGTGTATGTAGATTTGTATTTTGACTGAAGCTTTTCCCACACCAGGAGCATTTGTATGGTTTTATTCCTTGGTGGGTTGTTAAGTGCTTATTAAGATCAGAACTCCATCTAAACCTCTTATCACACTGTTGACATTTATATGGTTTCTCTTCAGTGTGAATTCTTTGGTGTTTAATAAGGTCAGAGCTAACTTTGAAGCTTTTCCCACATTCCTGGCATTTAAATGGCTTTTCTCCAACACGGGCTTTCTTATGAAGATCCATAAGTTTTAGCAACTCTTGTTTCCAGCTTGAAAGTTTCTTTCTTTTCTTTATGGGAAAATCTCGGTGCCACTTCCCCATCCTGTGTGTATCACCATGATTTTCCTTGCCTGTCATTTTCTGGAGAACTTTCACTCTGGTCTTTTTTGATATGATGTCTCCTGGTGCCTGTATTTCTAAGTCAGAAAGACATACAGGCTGATGGTTCTCAGTGTCAGTTTTGAGCTTTAACCCTATGGGAATAAACATAACAATAAGCCAAATGTAGGGAAGAGCAAAATAGAAAAATTCAATGATTACTGACATAGAAAATACAGATAAGCAGAATTTATTATTTTTTTAGACTTTATTTATTTGAGAGAGCGACAGAGACAGAGATTGCAACAGAGAGCACAAGCAGAGAAGAGAGGGAGGAACAGACTCCCCACTGAGCAGGGAGCCAGATGAGGGGCTCAATCCCAGGACCCTGGAATCATGACCTGAGCTGAGGCAGACATTTAACCAACTAAGCCGCTGAGGTGCCCCAATAAGCAAAATTTTAAATGCTAATTCCCTGCAAAGGTTGCTATCAAAGAACATTTGTCCTCTTCCCATGGTATATTTACCTGTAGGCAGCTCTCCAAGACTGGCCTTGAACTCCAAGGGCCCTTGAACCCATGGCTCTTCTCCTTGTTCTAGATAGGAGATCACTTTAGGTTTGGGGAGCACAAATAATGCTGTGAAATGGAAAAACGGAGGTCAAGGACTGGGAACTCAGCAACTGTCCACCCACACCATACTATTCCAGAAGCAGCAAAGGACAGTTTACAGTGGTCAATGAGTAAGTAGAGTCTCCCAACTGGTTTCGGGTTTATACTATACTGTATACACAATGGAGAGATGGAGAAATAAACCTAAGCCGGATTCATGGAGAGGATAAAGTGCATGGGAATCCATCCACAGTGCCCCTCTTCTGCCACCAAGATTGCCCTATATTTGAACAAGTTGGAACCAAACCCCACAGTCTGCAGGGAATACAAGTTAGTCCTATTAATTCCTTAGGATTAGCCCAAGTCTAGCAGAGCAAGGTACAGGTCAGTGGATTACTAATGTATCATGTGCATCAGTGATTCCCCTCATGGTAACAGTTAATTTCTTACTTAGCCCCTTAAGCAGCACACACTGGACTAGGAAAGATTTCTCCTACTCCTTTAGCTCACTGCTTCTTATCCATGTGGAAGAAACAGACCAGAATCACAGAAACTTTTCTAAATATACATTGTCAAGTTGGAGAACTATTCATCACTCATTCATTCAGTCAATATGTAATGATTGGCTAAAATGTGCCAGGCACTCTCTTTGGGCTAATGATATAGTGGTGATTAATCCAAGCCCCTGATCTCACAGGAGCTCACCTTCTGGTGGGAGCAGACAACCAAACAGCAATAACGTTTTCAGCACGTGATGAATATTTTGAAAAAAATTAAAGCAGAATAACTCAGCATTTAAGATTCTGCTTCTCTGAAGCTATTTTAGATGAGGTAGTATGAAGACCTCCTTGAAAAGCTGATATGCAGCAAAAACGTAAAAGCGAGAGTTTTTGCCAATGGCCAGAAATGTGTGCCAGGCAGAGGAAAGATCAAAGTAGAAGTGAGGAAGGCAAGTTCAAGAAACAAAAAGATCAGTGAGGCTCAGGAGGACTGAGCAAGGGCACAAGTGGCAGCAGATGAGGGTACCACGGTGTACAGGGTCAGATCCTAGAGGACCCTAAGCACTTCAATAAGGTGTGCATTTTATTCTGAATGTGATGAGAAGCCATTATAAGGTTTGAAATGGGAAATGTCATGATTTCATCAGATTTTTTAAAGATTCTGGAGTGTGGGAAGGCAAGCGGCAGGGGCACCAGTCATAAAGTACTGAGGTCAGTTTGGTTAGACAGGCTGCTGGCTTAAGCCAGGATGCTAACAGCACAAGGAGATGAGACATGGCTGCACTCAGGCTACACTGTGGAGGTGGAGCCAAAAGGACAGGGATGTATTAAAATGGGTTATGACGGCAAGATCACAGTCAAGGATGACTGTATGTTCCTTCCTCTTAGTTCCCGGGCAAACGTTCTTTTTTTTTTTTTAATTTTTTTTAATTTTTATTTATTTATGATAGTCACACAGAGAGAGAGAGAGAGAGGCAGAGACATAGGCAGAGGGAGAAGCAGGCTCCATGCACCAGGAGCCTGATGTGGGATTCGATCCTGGGTCTCCAGGATCGCGCCCTGGGCCAAAGGCAGGCGCCAAACCGCTGCGCCACCCAGGGATCCCCCCGGGCAAACGTTCTTTACTGAGAAGTGAGAGATATGAGAACAGATTTGGGAGAGGAGAAAAAATAAATCAAGAATCTACAAAACAAAAAAAGGAATCTACATAGCATCTGGAGGGTGCATCTGCCCAAAGGTCCCCAGGTGATCTGCATATACCCTACCCCTGTCTACAGACCATCTAGTTCAGAAACAACCAGTTATTGGAACAAAGCCTCTCAGATGAATACATTCCCAGGAAGCAGAGAACATGACAGATTACTCAACTTCTACCCAATGGGAGAGGGAGATTCTTTACCTAGAGAGATGACAGTCTCATAGTTTTCTCGCATTACATCATTGTAGAGGGCCTTCTGAGTGGGATCCAGTAACTCCCATTCTTCCTGGGAAAAATACATGGCCACTTCTTCAAATGTCAACAAGCTCTAAAGAAGACAATGGGCTTCAGCTCAGTACTTGCCACTACAGAAGCAGCCCTACTTTCTGGCCCATGAACTACATGGTAGGCAAGGCTGAATGAATTAACAGCAAATAATTTTTTAAGTGAAAAGGGAGAAAAGAAGGAGGCAAAAGGATTAGCAGAGTAGGAGATGCCTAGTTTCTAGAGAATATTGGCACATGTGAGCACCTACACAACAATGTGGGTCCTGGGCAGCAAGGCAGCCCTCAATAGCTGGATCACACAGCTCACCTGGGACTCAGGCAAGACGAGCTCAGGTGCCACTGTCGATTCTTTGGTGATTATCTGCTCAGGAAAGGCTAGGATCTTGTGAACAGGCACAGCTGTGGGTGGAAAAGAGCCAGAGGAAATTTCTCTTGCTACTGATTATGAACATCTTTAGGTTATTTCTAAAGTACAGACAATCCTGATTCTTTCAGCAGAAATGGAATACTTTTAAAACTGTTACATCTGGGCAGCCTGGGTGGCTCAGCGGTTTAGCACCACCTTCAGTCCAGGGCGTGATCCTGGAGACCTGGGATCGAGTCCCGTGTAAGGGGCTCCCTGCATGGAGCCTGCTTCTCCCTCTGCCTGTGTCTCTGCCTCTCTCTCTCTGTGGCTCTCATGAATAAATAAAATATTAGGGCAGCACTGGTGGCACAGCTGTTTAGCGCCGCCTGCAGCCCAAGGTGTGATCCTGGGGACCCGGGATCGAATCCCATGTCGGGCTCCCTGCATGGAGCCTGCTTCTCCTCTGTGTCTCTGCCTCTCTGTGTGTGTGTCTCTATGAATAAATGAATAAAATCTTTAAAAAAAATCTTAAAAAAAAATAAAACTGTTACATCTTACCTAGAAGTGGCCTTCTTATTGTAAATAAGAATTGAGTATCTACCACCTCACACCAGGGAGAATGGGGAAAATTAACAAGGCAGGAAACCACAAATGTTGGAGAGGATGTGGAGAAAAGGGAACTCTCTTACACTGTTGATGGGAATGTGAAATAGTGCAGCCACTCTGGAAAACTGTGTGGAGGTTCCTCAAAGAGTTAAAAATAGACCTGCCCTACAACCCAGCAATTGCACTGTTGGGGATTTACCCCAAAGATACAGATGCAATGAAACGCCGGGACACCTGCACCCCGATGTTTCTAGCAGCAATGTCCACAATAGCCAAACTGTGGAAGGGGCCTCGGTGTCCATTGAAAGATGAATGGATAAAGAAGATGTGGTTTATGTATACAATGGAATATTCTTCAGCCATTAGAAATGACAAATACCCACCATTTGCTTCAACGTGGATGGAACTGGAGGGTATTATGCTGAGTGAAATAAGTCAATTACAGAAGGACAAACATTATATGTTCTCATTCATTTGGGGAATATAAATGATAGTGAAAGGGAATAGAGGGGAAGGGAGAAGAAATGTATGGGAACTATCAGAAAGGGAGACAGAACATTAAAGACTCCTAACTCTGGGAAATGAACTAGAGGTGGTGGAAGGAGAGGAGTGCAGGGGGTGGGGGTGACTGGGTGACGGGCACTGAGGGGGGCACTTGACGGGATGAGCACTGGGTGTTATTCTGTATGTTGGCAAATTGAACACCAAAAATAATAAATTTATTATTTTTTAAAAAAAAGAATTGAGTATCTATTAACCTCTACATGGGGATCCCTGGGTGGCTCAGCGATTTAGCACCTGCCTTTGGCCCAGGGCGTGATCCTGGAATCCTGGGTTCAAGTCCCACATCGGGCTCCCGGCATGGGGCCTGCTTCTCCCTCCTCCTGTGTCTCTGCCTCTCTCTCTGTGTCTATCATAAATAAATAAATAAATCTAAAAAAAAAAAATAATCTCTACAACAGGTTCCCCAGTTGACTTTCTTTGGTTTCATGAATGAAAGCAATAAAAGGATTTTTTTTCCTTATGCATCATGAAATATTCAGTTGGGCAAAATTAAGAAGTGTTAAAATTGCAGAATTCTGTCCACTGTGCCAAGGAATAGAAATGGGCAAGTAGAAATTAACTTGGTGAGTTCAAGAAACAGCAATATCAGTATGGATAAAGAGGGCTGAGGAAAGGTACAAGTGGCAGATGCTTAGAGGCCAGATCTTGGATGCTCCTGGGTACTTTGATGAGGAATTTAGGTTTTACTTGAAAGAGTGAGAAGTCATTATAAGATTTTTAAAAGGATGACATCAAAATCCATCAGAGTTTTTAAAAACCTTGGCTGTTGCATGAAAAGTACATTGTGGAAGGCTAAGAATGGTGCCAGCAAGCACCAGTTAGAAAGTACTGAGATGAGCCTGGTTACACACTCCCCTGGATTAGACCAAGATAACAATTCAAGAGGATGAGACATGGTTGGATTCAGGGTATACTGTGAATGTGGAGCCACGAGGAAAATTAGGAGTAAAGGGAAGAAGAGCAAGATCAGAGTAAAGAATGATCACAAATTTTCTGGCTTAAGATATTTGGTGAGTGGTGCTACTCTTTATGGAGATGGAAAAGGCAAAAGAGATTTAAAGAAAGGGGAGGGAGAGATCAAGAATTTTAGGGTAAATAAATAATGAGCATATGCACTTGGAAAAAGCTCCCCAGGTGATCTGGATACACCTTTCCTCTGTCCACACACAGCTAGTTGAGAACCAGTTACTAGAACACAGTTTCTCAGAGAAATACATTCCCAGGAAGTAGAGAACATGACAGATTACTCAACTTCTACCCAATGGGAGAGGGAGATTCTTTACCTAGAGAGATGACAGTCTCATAGTTTTCTCGCATTACATCATTGTAGAGGGCCTTCTGAGTGGGATCCAGTAACTCCCATTCTTCCTGAGAAAAATACATGGCCACTTCTTCAAATGTCAACAAGCTCTAAAGAAGACAATGGGCTTCAGCTCAGTACTTGCCACTACAGAAGCAGCCCTGCCATCTGGTCCACATTAGACCCTGGGCACTCAAGGAATTAATAGCACTTTTTTTTTCTTTAAGAAGGCAAAAATGAAAAAAGCAAGGGATCATCAACAACCTAGGTGCCCAGTTCCCCAGGGAGTACAATGGGGTTAATATGCCTGCGAGCTGGGCAGAGTGGGTCCTAGGCAGCAGAGGAAGGCAGCCCTCAATAGCTGGATTGCACAGCTCACCTGGGACTCAGGTAAGATGAGCTTGGGTGCCACTGTCCAGTCTGTGGCATTTGTCTGCACAGGAAATGCTAGGATCTGGTGAGCCGGCACAACTGTGGGTGGAAAAGAGCCAGAGGAAATCTCTCACTTATCTATAAACATCCTTAGCTCATTTCTAAAATATAGATGATCCCAATTCTTTGGGTAGAGTGGGGACATCCTTGCAAGAGTGTGTGATTCCCTGATGTGGTCTTGTCATCATACAAAAGAGCCATGTATCTACCAGTCATTATACTAGGTTCCCCAGTTTTTATGAGTAAATGAAAGAAAAACCTTTTATCTTTCTCTCATAATGTGAATTGTTCTAAGGCAAAAATTCAACATATTCAAAAATGAAGTACTCAGGATATCCAGTGTACGATGAGATGTAGTTTTTTTTTTTTTTTTTAATCATTTATTATTTTTTCCTGGTACAAAAGTGTGTTCACATTCCACTCTGCTTTGTAACGAACAGAGTTCATAGGGTTATTACCCAGGTTCTGTAGGTTGGATATCTCTGTACCCTAGGCCAACTCATAGCTTACCCACAGCTGGTGCTCTACCACAACCTCGAGGACATCATAACTGCTAACATGCCTGTTTGCCCATCCACATAGCTGGGGACACAGAAAATCCTCACAATGTTCTGGCTGAACAAATTCCTCTAATAGCTCCCAAAAGAAGGGAATTATCATAATGTGCCTTACCCCTCTCACATACAGGCTCAGTTTCTTTATGAATATCCCTGCTCAGCTGTTCTTGCAGACCCTGGTATGTATTCCAGAATTCTTCATCCTGGGCCATGCCCACTGGTTGGGATTCTGCTGTTTCTCCCAAGAGCACTGCTTCCTTTCCCAGCTCTTGGACTGCAACCTAGAAATAATCCCCATTTTTGTTACCACAAAAATTACTTTTAGTTTCGGGGTTGATTGTAAAAGGAAGAAAAAGTGAACAGTCCAGATGATGGAAAGTGTGTGACACTAAAGGAAATGACAAAAAGGCTTAAATAGGCCAATTTTCTACAGAGAGCTACCCAGAATGTTGCAATATTAGGATACAAGGGGGAAAAATGTGGCTATTGCTAGGCCTCTGACACAGCAGGCCCCACCCCTATGCATATAGACCAGCTTAGATCACTAACAGGGCTACAATAGGCCACCTGTTCTCATACTAGGTTGACAGGCTTTCTCTTGGCTTAGATCCCTCTTTAGTGGGCAGCCCGGGTGGCTCAGCAGTTCAGCACCTGCCTTAGACCCAGGGTGTGATCCTGGAGACCCGGGATCAAATTCCACATCGGGCTCCCTGCATGGAGCCTGCTTCTTTCTCTGCCTCTCTCTCTCTCTCTGTGTCTCTCATGAATTAAAAAAAAAAAAAAAAAATCCCTCTTTAGTGTTTTTCTGTATTCTCATTTTCTCAAAAGATTAAAAAATTGACAAAGGAAGTGGTCTCCTCCACCAGATTATCCCCATATCCAGGCAAGGTTTTCACAAAACAGGGATGAAATGAAAGACAGAAGATTTGGCCCCAGCCAACCTCTGAATGATTTTGGCCTTAAACATATGCCTGCCCTTTATTCCCCCCAGTAGGCCTGAAACCAGTTACTGTTCTGCCACCTGGCTAGGGACATGTTCCCCATTACCCAGCAGATCCAAGGACCATCGAGAGCACTGTGGAGCCTCTCTCCTAGAAGTCAGAGGACGCTATCCCTCAACGTCTTTCTTTTCTCAGCTACTCTGCTAGAATTTTCAAATGTTTCCCTTTCTTCTGCCTAATTTTCTTTCCCTTTGCATTCTTCTCCAATTATTTGGGTTTTCCTTCTCCTTACTATCTCCACTCAACTTTCATTTTAAGTGTTCACCCTTTTCCAAGTCCTCTTCCTCTCCAGCTCCTTACTATCTTTTATTCATTTGGAACCCAAAACCCATGTCCTTGCATAAGCCAAACTAGAATTACTACTCTTGATGAACTCTGGCTCTAAAGAGCACAAAAGCAATTCTTCTCGAAGGCCAGGAAGTATCTGCCAAGGATCTGTGAAACCTGTGGACTACTGCTGTGGGTTTTTGGTTTCTGGTCCTGCCTTAGATGTTTCTGGACCTTTCTGGTCCCACAACAGAAGAGTGACCCAATTCACCTTATTTCTCAATTAACTGCCCACACCCATATCCACTTTCATCTTATTTGAATGCATGAATCAGGAATCTTTCTTCTCACCCCATTTCTCGTTTGACAAGATTCCCTCTGCAAGTGTTCTACCAGGACCACAGCCTCCTCAATGCTCTGTAGATGGTCCTTCCTTATCCGGCTTTGGGTGTCCCTGGGTAGAATGGTCACGAATTGTTCTAGCACAAGCAGTTCCAAAATCTGCTCTTTTGAGTGGATCTCTGGCCTCAGCCACTGACGGCATAATTCCTGAAGTTGTCCAACAATTTCACGGGGTCCCGCTTCTTCCTGATAGCAGAAGTTCCGGAAGTGCTGGCGACAGCTTTCAGGACTGAGACTGTCCGTTTGTGCGATATAGTTCTTGCTGTGACTGGAACTCTCTATCACAGGCCCCTTGTTTTCCCACAGAGCTTTGATCTGAGGGTTCAAACAGTCAACCACCTTCAGATCTACCATCATTATTCAGCTGCAGGAATAGTTTTACTCTTGTGTTGGACAGACACCCCAGCAGGACCACCTTTGGCATAGAATGCCCAGTCAGCTCTGGAACAAAATCAGTAAAAGGATCTTCTTCCTAAAACACTAAGAGCAGAAAAAAAGTGCACATCAGTAAGAAAGTCACATGAATTTTTTTTTTTTAAGATTTTATTTATTCATGAGAAACACAGTGAGAGGCAGAGACACAGAGAGACAAGCAGGCTCCATGCAGGCAGCCCCACCTGGGACTTGATCCTGGGTCTCCAAGATCACCCCCTTGGGCAAAGGAAGGTGCCAAACCACTGAACCACCAGGGGGGATCCCTCACATGAGCTTGGATACCCACTAGTCACAATGGGAGAAAAATGAAGAGAAAAATCCTGCTTTGCTTTCCTTTTAAAGAATCCACCGCCAGCCCCTTTCTCTCTGCTATTCGCCACTTGAAATAAGGCACAGTTCGCTATAGACAAACGCCCACTGAAGACTTGGCCTTGGTAAAAATGGTAACGATTCAGGAAAGGTTAGACAGTGAGAACATTGACCCCTCCGGCTGCACAGAGCTTGGGGGTTATGCAAACGCCTCCTCGTCGGGCGTCCTATCCCAGCTTCCCCAAGCCCAGGGAGGATCAGGGGAACATTCTGAGTTCCTCTTAAATTTTAACGTGTCACCCCAGTCTTCTGTCTCTAGCAAGGGAGTCCAACCTCTCGGACCCTTCATCCTCTTGTGAAGACGGAAGCCCTCGGTGCGTGGAACGTTCCAGATTCTCCTTCCCACTGACCGATACGGGCAGGAGAGCTGGGACCCAAAAGTGAGAGCAGAGAAGGAAAGCAATCAGGGAAAAGCAGTCCTATCTCAGCGCGCAGCCCAGGGCCACGGAGCTAGACGCTCAACACTCCCCGGGGACGCTTCCCTGCGAGCAGCACAGAGGGCGCCGGGCACGGATCGGTTCCTGCGTTTAAAGCTCTCTTGACTTGAACCAGAAAAACCACCGCTGACCTTTCCTTTGCTTACAAAACGTTTCTCCAAAGGCCAAGTCGCAAGGGAGGAGAGGAGAGTCGCTGGCGTGGGGCGCCGTCCGCCCACCTTCCCTTTCCTCCACGGTCACTTGGACTTCCAGGCAAGGCTGAGCAAAGTCCCGGCACCCCGCTTCCCACGGGGCTTCCACGCGGCCTGCCCGGCTGCCCGGCGGCTCAGCGGGCCCCAGCACAGGCCCGGGCCGGCCACGGCGGCCAGCGAGGCGGGACGGCGGGGCTCCCGGGCCCGTCCCGCCACCAGACTGCGCCCGCCCGGCCCAGCGGCGCCACCGCCCACGGACAATGGCGGCGGCCGGGGCCCCTCGGCAGCTCCGGGCGCCGCCGCTCCCCCTGCCGCAGGCTCACCTGCAGGCCGCCGCCTCCGCCCCGCGCGCTCCGAGCCCAGCCTCAGCACCGGCCCCCAGGCCCGCGGCGCCCCGGGGCCCATCCGACGCGGCGCTCGGGCCGGAAGCGCCCTGACGCCATTCCGGGGAGGGGCTCCGAGCAGCCGTCGCCTCGCCCGGGGGAGCGGCCTTCCGCCCGGTGCCGCCCTGGCGGCCAGGAAGAGCTAGTGCCCCCGAGCGCCCGGCCCGCCGCGGCCTGGGGGCGGGGGGCGGCGCGGCCGGCTGGTGCCTGAGTGGCCCTCGGGCGGCCGGCGGCGCCTGGTGCCCCGAGCCCCGCCGGGAGCGTGGCCGCCGCCGCGCTCGGGGCCCTGGGCCTTGCCCGAGCTCTCGTCGCGGTCAGGCGGCCCCGAGGCCTTGCTTGACCCTCCTCTGGGCCGCGCGCCCCTCGCAGCCATCCCGGGGGCCCGGTGAGGTAGGTTCCGGCCGTGAGGCGGGCCCGCAGGCTGGGATCGGGGCTCCTGCGGCCGCCGCCGCGGCATGCTCCCTGAGCCGGACACCCCGCCCGTGGGTGACCCCGCGGTCTCTGCCCGAGCTCGTGCGCCCCGCTTCTCAGGCTCTGGGCGTCTCGGGTGCCCAGGCCTCCCAGGGTCAGCCGTCGCCACGCGGCGGGCTGCTTGTCGGTGGCCCGCGGGCGGCCAGGGCTAGAGCGCTCGGGCAGTGCCTTCGCCGCAGGGGCTCCGGCCGGAGGGCGCGGCGTTTCGGCGACCCTCCGTGGTCACACGGGCCAGGAGGACGCGAGCCCGAAGCCGAGCGCCGCGCGAGCCGAAGGAAGGGAAAGGGGACTTCTCCTTGGGAAATGACAAAGGTCCCCCCAGGGACTGGGGCCCCGCGCTCGCGGACGGAGAGCTGGGGAAGACTGGGGTGTGAGCACACCCGCCATACGTTCTAAGTGCGATCCCGCTAGTGTTGGGGGGAAGGCCTCACGTTCGAAAAGAAGTTCTTGTAGACCTCTCAGGGGGCCGCCGCGGGGCAGCGAAGAGACTGCATTTCCTAGACTAAACCCTGGAGCATCACTGGAGGCTGTTTGAGGGACCATCTTTCCAGGGCAGTTCATCCAGAAGGAAGGTAAAGGTGGGAATGAAAATGGGAGGCCAGTACCCGGCCGCATATTACCTTTTTTTTTTTTTTTAAGAGTTATTTATTTATTCACGGTAGACATAGCGAGAGACAGAGAGGGAGAGAGGCAGAGACACAGGCAGAGGGAGAAGCAGGCCCCATGCCGGGAGCCTGATCCCGGGACTCCAGGATCGCACACTGGGCCAAAGGTAGGCGCTAAACCGCTGAGCCACCCAGGGATCCCCTTACTTTGCTTTTTAAGGCGGAACCTTTTATGCTTCTCTGATCCTGTCAGAGCGAGAGCAAAGGATTAAACACAGGAGGTAAGAATAGGCATCTGCCTAGGTCAGTGGAGTAGGTTTCAGAGCAGGTTCATCTCCTGGGAATCTGAGTCAGGTTGAGAGTTAGTTTGTTCAAAGGCAACGCTTCTTTCCAGGCTTCGAGAACCAGTGGACAGTAGTGCCCGTAGCATGGAGATCCTCACCATCAGACCCAAGGCTGAGCATGTAATTGCAACTTCCTAAAGTGAATAAATGAAGTCTGCAGCCGTGGCCTTGCATGCCATTGGTGGGCCTGATTCATAACATGGGGGTGGAGGATGTTGGGGGAGAAAAACTAAGAGACCCTGAGAAAGCAAGAAGAAATAAGGTATAAACTGGGGGATAGTAAATGAGGGTCGGTAATGATTTTCGTAGTTTGAAGTCTGTGCCAGAGTTGCTTCCCCCTGCTGTGGAGCCCACCAACGTAGCCCCAGCCTTTCCTTTTGAAGTCCTGTTCCCTGCCCGGGCACTGCTTGAAAAATGCTCAGTGTACAGCTGGGAAGCGGTGAGAGGAAAGACTTGCACTTGATTCCGAGACACCATGCAACTGCCATAGCGGGCCGAATGGTTTTGCTGCGAGGCAGGCTGGAGTTAGTAATGCTGCTGTTATAGATAACCAATTCTCTCTTTTTGCATTTTCCATTTATATAGTCATCACTGACTAATTCCCTCAGTGATGGCTGCCTTTCAGAAGGTTGCTAGATCTTAGTCTGCATTTGCTTCACACCCTACTCAGGATCATAGTCTTTCATGATTCTCTCCGTGCTCCACAAGACAGTAGGCATTTCTAGCAATAAATGTGGGGGGGAAACTAACAGCCTGGACTCTTCTGGGTTTCCAGATGAGAACCTTGTAATAATTCTTTGTAGTGAGTAATGAATGAAAGCTAATCAGGCTCTGCAGTATAGGTGAGGAAAGATAAGATAATGACAATCATTTTCCTCATTTCTCTGACATACTTTTCTTTTTTCGTAGCACCTGAAATGGATAAAAGTTGCGGTTTTGTTACTTCTCATGAGTTTGTGTGTCTCAAATGAAAACTATGAAATTAATCTAGAGTAGGACATTTGTAAGGACATGGAATGGCACTGGGCATCCAGGAGGACCTGTAAGGAATAACTGAGGAATATCAGAAACACCAGTAGAGAAACCTTTTAAATTTCTTCAAGCGGGAGAAAAAGTGAGTATTGTTTCAAATTAAGGAAAATCTACAGTGGAGAGAAATTGAATAAAGTCACAAATTTAAAAAATCTGCTATTTAACATCCTAATGTAAATTTAGAATGACAGATGAAAGATCAAATCTTTAAAAGTATTTTTAAATGTGGTAAAATATTTTTTAAACTTTTGGGCCAGGATTCTGAAACTTGGTAACTCCAAAATATGGAAAAGCTTCAGTGAAAAATATTCAACTCTTGAGAATATACCAGATATACACAAGGAAGATGCTCTGAGAGTGGAAAAGTGCCACCAGGAAATTTTTACATACTTACATTTTACCTTGGTAAACATAAGTTGAAGCTCAGTCTTTGATGATGCTATATTGAATGTAATAAATGTTAGATTTCTTCACATGAACAATAGTACCTACTAACTTTCTTGTTCACCTAAAGATACTATACAGCTATTTTGGAATGCCAGCTGTCAGGACATTGCAATGTCAGGATAGCTTAGAATCTTTATCCAGGTGGATGGACTGCCACCCAGTGAACACTGCTTACAGAGCACCATGAGCACCATTTTTTTTTTTTTTTTTTTTTTGGCAGTGACGTAAAATCGGGTCCTTTTGGAAGGGGAGAAACCACACTGCATCTCTGCTACACAGGATTACTCTGCCTATGCCCTTGAGGCTTTTATACTCCCTTCTCAAGCAGTATTTTGCACGTAGACTTATCTCACTTGGGTTTGTTCTTGTGGACTTATCTTGCCTCTCTCCTGCTGTCTCTTTCTCTGTTGAGTTAGGGAGAGTATGCAGGTATTCCCATTATTCCTGACTGGTGCTGCTATATGTGTCAAGAAAGAGGAGAATGGGGTTCTGAAAACAGACTGTCCATATCTTGCAGGAGCGACAGCTAGGTAGCACTTTGATAGTGGTGGTTCTCTGAGTTCTTAAGATCTTCATCTCTAGGCTAGCACTTCCAACATGAGCCTTTATCCCTTTTGGCCCACTCCCCCCCCTTCCGTACAAATGCTGGTGCCTTTGGGGGCTTTAAGCTAGTCTTTTTGTTTTGCTTTTATTTTTTTTTCCAATCCGGCAAGGCTTTTCCCTTTTCTTCTCCTGTTGGTTGTTTGAAACCAAATTCAGTATGAATAAGAGAGGGAAATATACAACATTGAATTTGGAGGAGAAGATGAAGGTTCTCAGCAGGATTGAAGCTGGACGATCTCTTAAAAGTGTAATGGATGAATTTGGAATCAGTAAATCAACATTTTATGACATCAAAAAGAATAAGAAATTGATTTTGGACTTTGTACTGAAGCAGGACATGCCATTAGTAGGGGCTGAGAAGAGAAAGAGGACAACAGGAGCCAAATATGGTGATGTGGATGATGCAGTCTACATGTGGTACCAACAGAAACGCTCAGCTGGCATCCCTGTTAGAGGTGTGGAGCTTCAAGCTGCTGCAGAGAGATTCGCACAGTGTTTTGGGCGAACAGACTTTAAAGCTAGCACTGGTTGGCTTTTTAGATTTCGAAATAGGCATGCAATTGGGAATCAAAAAGTATGGGGGGAACAAGCCCTAAGTTCGGCTTCAGAAAATGTTGAGCCATTTCGACAAAATCTATACATGCTTATCAAAGAGGAGAAGCTGAGTGTAGCTCAGCTGTACAGTGGGGATGAAACTGACCTCTTTTGGAAGTCAATGCCAGAAAACATTCAGGCAAGCAGAAAAGAGATCTGCCTGCCTGGGAGGAAAATAAACAAAGAACGGTTGTCTGCTCTTTTATGTGCAAATGCAGATGGAACTCATAAATTAAAGTCAATCGTTATTGGAAAATCAAAGCTGCCCAAAAGTGTGAAAGAGGACACAAGTACATTACCTGTGATATATAAACCTAGTAAGGATGTTTGGTTCACCAGAGAATTGTTTTCAGAATGGTTCTTTCAAAACTTTGTTCCTGAGGTCAGGCATTTTCAACTTAATGTTTTAGGATTCCACGAAGAGGATGTCAGGGCCACGTTACTTCTGGATAGTTCTCCAGTTCACCCCTCCACTGAATCACTAACCAGTGAGGATGGGCGGATAAAATGCATGTTCTTTCCCCATAATACTTCAACCTTGATTCAACCAATGCATCAAGGCGTGATCTTGAGCTGCAAACGACTTTATAGGTGGAAGCAACTTGAAGAGAGTCTTGTAATTTTTGAAGAAAGTGATGATGAGCAAGATAGAAGACAAAAAGGAGTTTCCAAGATTAAAATCTACAACATAAAAAGTGCAGTTTTTAACTGGGCAAAGAGTTGGGATGAAGTAAAACAAATAACCATAGCAAATGCATGGGAAAATCTTCTTTACAAAAAGGAACCTGAATATGATCTTCAGGGCTTAGAAGATGGAGATTATAGAGAAATCCTTGAGAAATGTGGGGAGTTGGAAAGCACATTGGCCGATGACAGGGTGTGGATTAATGGGGATGATGAAGAAAAGGGTAGCTCCCCAAAGCCAAAAAGTGGAATTACAAAGGAAGTTATTCAGAAAGGAGGAGGAGATGAAGAACAGACTGCTGAATTTCAATTATCTGCTGTAAGAGAGAGGTTGGACTACCTACTTGACTTCGTTGATGCCACACCTGAGTTTCAAAGGTTCCATTTCACACTGAAAGAGATGCAACAAGAAATAATAAAAAAACAGTTCCAGAGTAGAATCCATTCTAGAATTGGTAGTTTTTTGAAACCCAGGCCTTGTATTGTCAAGGATTCCTTCAATATGCCTTCAACTTCTAGTAATTAGATCTTGTGTTTAAAGATTTGTATGGTTGTATGATGCAGACCTATTGTGAATTGTCATGGTTTTTATCAACTTATTTCACTTTGCATAGCACTGCCCACTTATATATTGTTTATAAAACATAAAATTTTAAAATATTTTTTCTTTAAAGTATAAAAACATTCATTAATCCATTTTTGTTTCTATTATAGACAAAGATCTGAATAATGAAGAGTTATTGTCCCAGATTATCTTAGGTGTAATGGATGTGGGAATAGCATTACATTATATTTTATTCAGGCCATTAACAGGAAGCCATATGCTGATATATAAAATAAAAAGATTTGGTTGGTTTTCAGTTTAATGGTGTGACATGCTCTGTTTTCTTAAATCTATACCACTTAGTGTTCTCCCCCCTTACTGTGCAAGTGGCATGGCGATTATAGAAGATACATATTAAAATGATGAAAAGTACCCACCCAACTTCTGTCCACCAAGGATAGTTTAGCATTTTGGTGTATTTTATGTATTTAAAAAGTACGCAGATTACACTGTAAATAAAATTTTTTATATCTTATTATCTTAACATGCTTTAGGTCTTGGCATTAAAGTGTTAGCATATGTTTCAAGTCTAGGGTAGAATGGATTGTGGAAGACATGGATGGGAATGTGAGATGAGCTTACTGGACAGTTTTTGTCACTGCATCAAATGCGCCCCCCACCCCCCATGGGTAGTACATTTCCAGCGTAAATGACCGCAGTCACACTCTTTTCGTAAGTATTCACTGATTCTGGAAGCTTCCCGTTGCTTTTCCGTGCTAGGTACTGAGCCCCATGTTAGGCATTTAGACCTAAATTAGAAAACGACAGGAACAAACCACTGTTCAATGTGTAAGTGCTAGATGAGTAGAGGGTTCGGGAGTGTTTGGGTAGCGGGTGAAGTGTAAGACGGTCAGAAGTGACTTCTAAACTGGGCTTTAAAGTTTAGGGCGGGCAATGGAAGGGCAATCTGGGCAAAGAGCTCCGGCTCCGCATGCGGGAGTGCGTCTTCTTGGGAAACTGCAACGTCCCGGGATGTCTGCCGTAGTGGCCACTGGCAAAGAAGAGCAGGAAAGACAAGTCCGAGCCAAATTTTCGTCCCATGCCGTCCCAGGATTTCAGACTTCCGTCTGGGCCCTCGTAAGGTTCGGTCGGTTCTCCGTCCTAAATGGCTTACCCTTCGTGCCCACTTCTCCGTCCCCGCTGTTCGTGTCCTGGTCCGGGCTGCCATCACCCCTGCCTGAACAACTGCCTCAGTCTCCTCGCTTGCCCTCCCCCCACTCCTTTCTCACCCCGTAGCCCGGGCGTCCGGATCGAATCGGGTTAGGCGCCTCCGGGGCTTCCCGTCGGCCTCAGGGCCCGCGCGCAGGCCGGCCCTTCCCGGCGGCCGCACCACCCGGGCTGCGCTCGCCCCCTGCTGGGCCGAGAGAGCGGGGGCCCGCCGCGGGGCCCAGGGAGGCGCACAACCGAGAGGAGGAGGAGAGTTCCGGGGAGTGCGACGGCGCCCTCCGCGCCGGCTGGGGAGGGGGAGCGGAAAGCCCGAGACCCGTGGGCAGCGCCGGCCCCGCGAGCCCGAGCGGCGGGAGCGGGGGAGAGGGTGGGGCGGGCCCTCGGGGAGACGCGGCCCCCCGCCCCCGGCGCCGCCATAGAACTCCCGCCAGGCGGGCTAGAGCGGCCAGGACGGGGCGACTGCGGGCGGGGAGCGGCCCGAGGGGAGCGCGCAGCCGCAGGGTTGGGCGCCGGGCAGAGCGGCTGAGGCGGGGGGGGGGGGGGGGGGGGGGGCGGGGCGCGGGGCGGGCGCCGGCACCGAATTCCGGGGGCGGGCTAGAGGCGGGGCTGGGGAGGCGGCGCGCGGTCTCCGGGTGTGGTCCCGGGGCCCAGAGGCCGGGCGCAGTCGGGGGAGGTTAGTGGGGACGTGACCGCCGAGCGCCCCGCCCCCGCCAGCGCGTGCTCCTCCCGGGGCCGCGCGGGAGCCGTCCTCGCGGGGCTGGAGCGCGGGCGGGCCGCCGGGACGGGGCTCACCTCATCTTTTCAGGACTAGAGCTCCACGGAGAAGCCCGGGCCCTCCCCTCCAGCAGCTTCACCCTCGGGGTAGGGACTCGCACCCGGGTTCTAGGCCGCTTTCCTGCCTTGAGGGCAAGTGGGGGTACGGAGGCCAACACCCCTCCGCATTATGGCCAAACACAGCCCTGGGTTTAAGAGAGAAACCGGTTTTCTTTCCCCACCCTTTGTGGCAATCTGACCACCTCCCTGGAGGTCTGGAACCTGGCCTGTCACCATTGATGTCTGCCTAGAACTTCTGGGACATTTCAGTGATAAACTGAGGACGTTACCTGGAAGATGTGTCCGAATGTCGCTAGTCTGAACGATTTTTAATCAACCATTTTGTCATTGTTGAATTCACCTAGACCGTTCCCACTGCTCCCTACCTGCTACCTGAAGCCACACACAGTAAAAAATCACTTCATCAGAAATTGAGTCTCCCTTTCAACTGAAATGGAAGTCCGATTTTAATCAGAAGCGTTTGCAAGCTGGATTGAAGGCTAAAAGGACAAATGCACTTCTATTTTTTCTAATAAACACACTTTTGCTTTAAATTAATCTTAACTAAAAAAAATAAATTAATTAATTAATCTTAACTATTTTTGAGCTGCTGACACCCAAAGAAGTTGGTCTCCCAGTACTAATAAATTTGCTAGTTTCCCGTAACACATTAAGAACTTTTTAATGACTTAGTTGTTTCAAATGTTTGTGAAACGTTTAAAAAAATTACAAGTCTTAAAGCAGTGGTGATTTTGCAAAACTCTACCAGTTGACAGTGTAATTCAAACAGTATATTCTTCTTAAAACGGCTGGGGCTGCAAAACCTGGAATTGCAGATGATTTCGAGACCCATAAATCTTTCTTACTGTAATTAAAATTTCTGATGCGTTTTTCTGGAGAACAAAAGTTTAGTACTAATTTTTCCAGTCTCTGGCCTTAAAAGGTTTGTCCTCAGTGATGTCTGGCCTGCTGCTCTTAATCTGCCCCTGCCAGCCAGGTTTTTTCAGTGTTTAAATGTGGTAATTCTCCACCCAGGAGTCCTTCCACTGGTCTTCGGTATTACCATTTCTCCAGAGATCCCTGGGTGGTGCAGTGGTTTAGCACCTGCCTTTGGCCCAGGGCGCGATCCTGGAGACCTGGGATTGAATCCCACATGGGGCTCCCAGTGCATGGAGCCTGCTTCTCCCTCTGCCTATGTCTCTGCCTCTCTCTCTCTCTCACTGTGTGCCTATCATTAAAAAAAAAAAAAAAAAAATTTCTCCAGGGACAGTCCATGTCACCCAGGTGTCCTCCGTAGCTGAGGGGGCAAGGGTCTTTATTGCCCCGGTGTCAGTCTCCCATTGACATAAAAGCCAGTTGGAGACTTCCAGTTTCTTTTTCAAGGACCAGCGGGTAAAAGTATAAACCTAAAAAGCGTGTGTGCAACGTTAAAATAGAAATGTAAAAGGCACACACTTGGCCATCCCTTGCAGTGACTTCATGAGAGCCTGCAGTAAAGACCTCCAACCTGCTCTTTGATAGGACAAGGAAGATATCCTCAATCCTGGGATCCCTGGGTGGCTCAGTGGTTAAGCGTCTCCCTTCGGCCCAGGGCATGATCCTGGAGTCCAAGGATGGAGTCGCACATTGGGCTCCCTGCATGGAGCCTGCCTCTATCTCTCTCATGAATAAATAAAATCTTTAAAAAAGATAAAAAAGGAAATCCTCAATCTTTCCTGGAACAGATTGCTCCCTAAAATTTCTGCTAGTGTGGTCTCACATTGGCATCAGTTGCAAGTGCTTAGAAGAAAGGCAGTCTTACCAGTATTAACCGCCCGCATATAACACAAATAGATGAGTATTTTCTATGTGCCAGGTGCTGAGGTAAATATTTCACATGGAATATTGTGTGAAATCATCTCATTAAGACAGCCAAGAACAGCTTTGCTTGTGAATTTGCTAGAAGGGGAGCTAGACAAGGGGCTGGGGGGCTTCCTATTGGAAAGCGTCTTTAGGACAGGGAGTGAATTCCTGGGGGCACTCATTGCTCTAGCCTGATGCTGCAGTGCTCCGAGTAGAAGCAACAGCGGTTGGACCAGCATCAGATCTGCAGGAGTGACACTGTGGGGGAGGGATGCCTTCCATTCTCAGGAGACTTACAGTTCCCTGAAGGTGCCATCTTAACTCAAGAGAGTGCTCAGTAACATCAGCTTAATGTTACCCACACATTTCATTTCAGCAGCCTTACCAGCCCTGTCCTAATGATCCTAAATTCCCCTCTCAAATCTTCCTCCTCTCCCTTGCTCCTCAAACCCTGTACTACCTCTGCCCCCTTGTGCACAAAGGAAAAAAAATAAGAAACTAAGATTTTTAAAAATTGGCTCAGAAAACCAAGGACAAACTGAGGCAGGGCTAAGAGAAGACTGAAAAGGAAATGGGGATGAGGGGTGTACAGGTGGTTTCTCTCACTTAAAATTGGTGTATTTGCTAGCCAGTTGCCAAGTAATGTTCCATCTTTTTCTCCCTCAGAGCAGTTAGCTATCTTCCTCCAGGGCCAAATCCTAAGAGGTTTTCCTGGCATCAGAATTTCCTACTCATAGGGATGTGTGGGTGGCTCAGCGGTTCAGGTCATGACCCCGGGATGTGGGATCGAGTCCCACGACGGGCTCCCTGCGAGGAGCCTGCTTCTCCCTCTGCCTGTGTCTCTGCCTCTCTCTCTGTCTCTCATGAATAAATAAATCTTAAAAAAAAAAAAAAAACTTTTGCCCTCCCCATTATTTTTCCTCCACTAACAGGCAATAAATCAATCATGTCCTGTCTTTTAAGTCAGATTTTCCTTCAGCTGGAAAAAAAAAAAAAAAAAAGATTTTCCTTCAGCTTTGTGACAAGTGAACATTCTAAAAAAAAAAAAAAAATCAAGACATTCTTACTGCTGTCCACCACCGCAAGGAAAGAAGCCTCCTGGAGACCCTCAGGACAACATGACCTAAGCAGCGACTGGGCTTGACCCTTCCTTACCTCAAAGCAGTCTCAGCCTGGAGCTGGCCGGGCCACACCCTACCTCAACAGACCTCATCCAAACCTTCTTTGATGAACCACAGAAAAAGGCGGTCCTCTATCCAAAGCAGACGCAGACAAATCAACACTGAAGGCCAAAACAAAAGGTCCTTAATGAAGAGTCGCACACTTTCATGTCTCCTGAAGATATTTATTACCATCCAAACATATTTTCAACAAGGAAAGGCATGAATCCCAATTTCCCCAGGATCCGATCCGCATTTGCAAAGCCTCCCAGGGAACCCTGCCTTTCACGGAACCCTCTGGAGACCCAGGCTCTGTTTCTTTCTTGGACAGAAGTGGGGGAGTCTTAATCTCTGCAAGGGAAAATGAATTCAGAATCTGGTTTCCTCTGCCAATACTTGGGCTGAACTGCAAACTCCACCTTACTGTTTCCCTCGGGTCTCTGGTTCCTTTTTGTCTAAGGTGACGTTTACTTGCCTGGCCTGTGCACGGGCCCTTCTGTCAGAGAGGCGCTGTGGTGGCTGCCCTGGACTGCCCTGGACTCCCAGCCAGGGCTTTCAAGGGAGGTGCAACTCACCAGTCTTCTGCTGCCATGAGCTGGTTACCCAGAATACTCTGCCCTTCTTTGGTCACAAGGGCCTCAGGAGTCCAAATGCTCCTGCTGAACATTCCAAGTGAGGAAGCAGTAACAGAAAGCCACACGGATTCCCAGAGTCGTTGGGACAAACAATGGACACAGTAAGGCACCCAAATCACAACCTGGCTGAACAGACGGAGGGGAGTACACGTACCCAGGACAAGACACTTCAGAGAGAACTCCGCCCTGAGCACGTCACCTCAAACACTTGCCACCCTCAATAGTTCAGCCAGAGTTCCGTCTTAGTTCTACACTCATCCTTTGCTGCCCCTGCCCCTCCCTCATTATAACCCCCATCTTGTTCATTTTTATAGTAATTACTTTAAAAACAGATCATTTGGTGGGCTGGGCAGAGAACACCAGCTCTTAACAGGACGACCCTCAGAGTGTGCTGCTTTATCTGGGCCAAAGAGAAATCCCATTGTTTTCTATCCCGTGTGAGTTCTCTGGTGACTCATAAGGCGGGAACTCCGAGAAAAACTCTCTCCACATTCAGAACATTTATAAGGTCTCTCTCCCGTATGGGTTCTCAGATGACGAATCCGATTGGAGCTGTGAGAAAAACTGTCTCCACACTCATGACAGGTATAGGGTTTCTCTCCCGTGTGAATTCTCTGGTGCCTGATTAAGTTTGATCTATGAGAGAAGTTTTCCCCACAAAGGTTACACTTATATGGTTTCTCCCCTGTGTGCGTTCTCTGATGTCTGGTGAGGTGCATGCCCTGCCGGAAGCTTTTCCCACAAGTCAAGCATTCAAAGAGTTTTTTCTCTGCCTTGTGGGTTCCATGATTTGTAAGAAAAAGAGTGCTGTCACTCACTGCTTCCCCACACTCAGAGAAGGGGTAAAGCCTCTCTTTCTCATGAGTTCTTTCGTGTATGACGAGGTGTGAACTGCGAGAGAAACTTTTCCCACACTCGGCACACTTATAAGGTCGCTCTCCTGTGTGAATCCTTTGGTGTCTAAGAAGATTGGAACTATGAGCAAAGATCTCCCCACACTCAGGGCACTTGTAGGGCTTTTCGCCTGTGTGTGTCCTCTGGTGCCTGTGAAGGTTTGAGTTGCAAGAGAAGCTTTTTCCACATATGTTACATTGATAGGGTTTCTCCCCCGTGTGGGTGCGCTGATGGCGAGTCAGGTGGGTATTCTGACTGAAGCTCTTTCCACATTCCAGGCATTTATGGGCCTCCTCTCCCAAGTGTGCTCTATGTAGTGACAGAAAGTGTGGGTTCCCACCAAAGATTTCGCCACACTCCACACCCATACACAGTCTCTCTGCTGCGTGTATTCTCTGGTGCCTAATTAGGTTCGAATTGTTAGAGAAATTTTTGCCACACAAGGGACACAAGTGGAGCTTCTTCGGCTGCAAATCCTTTGGTCGCCCCAGTTCTCTGCAACTTGTGGCCCCTACTAAGGACGGCTCCATCCCTTCCTCTGGGGGAGGCTCCCAGTGCCCGTCTGCCCTGTCCTGAGGCCTTCCCTGCTCAGGACTCCAGGGTACCTCCCCTCTGGCCTGGCCTGGCAGCAGTGCCTGTGGGCGGACGCTCTCAGGGGAAACGGACTGAGTACCTTCTTCCTGGTTCTCAAACTTTTCTTCTCCTGGCAGAGCAAGAGAAATCAAACCCCTATGTTATTCCTATGCCACAGAAAAGGAAATCCCACCTATCTGCTACTCCATGTAGATCAAAAGGCCAGAGGGCTAGTTCTAGTTTCCCATTTTCCCCATGTAGGCAGAGCACTCTGGAGAGGAAAAGGGGTGTGGCCATTGCTCAGGAACCAGTGCTCGCTCAGACCAGTCCCGAATTCCTTCATACAGGCCCCCAACTCCCTCTACAACTGAGGGTCTGGCTGCTGCCCTGTGGAAATGGGTGGGATGGAGCAGAGCTGGGACTAGGGTGGGCCCCAGGGGTGAACGCCTTATATTCTGCACCCAGGGGTGCAAGTGGGCAATAGAGATACAGGAAGCAATGTATCTTCCTGGCAGCAGTGATGGACTAGCTCTACAGCCAAATCCTCAGATGCCTCCCTCCCAATAGCACAAGGTTAGCTGGGCAGACTGCTCATCATCACTCCTTACCTGGAGCTGGGCTTCTGGGACTCAAGCCCTCCTTGCAAGTCTGAAGACTCGGATCCCACGGCTTTCCTCCTCGTTCCACCTGGGTGCTCAGGGCCTCTTGCCTAGGAACCTGAGACTCTGTTCACAATGAAAGAAAGAAATTTCTATGTCACCACTTTCCTCTACCAGGCAGAAGAAACAGTTAATCTTGTTCCCTGCACTCAGAGAACATATTCACAGAAGGTGCAATAAATCTGATGGCAATTATTTGAACGTACACCCAACTGTTCTCAGTGGTTACCTCCAGAGAAAGAAACTGGAGTAGGGAAAATATGGCTTTTTCCTTTTACATTTTTGTAGTACTTGGGATCTTCTCCAACAAGAATGTATACTTTTGTAACTAAACCAAACAAACGTGATTAGAATGATCAGGTCTTGAGGAATTAGTTTAATATCATAAAGCCCTGACCCTCACAGATAAATATAAACTAGAACTAAGTTGCACTAGACAACTCCAGGAGAAAACATAATATGATGAACAATCAGAAAGAAATCTAGGGCTCTGAGAGGACCCTGAGGTTAAAACCCAAGAGTATCATTCCTCTGCTATGCTAAAACTAAAACCTCACTCTAATCCGAGCAAACATGGACTTTAAATGGCTTAGTTCTAAAAATTTGTGATCCAAATTTCTCTTCCTATACAGCACTCACTGAAAGCTATGCTCAAATTAGGGCACCAAACCATGGCCCACTGAAGGGAACCAAACCTAGTGGTGACCCCATGCAGAATTAGTGCAAGTGAGCCTACAGCTATGCCTCTCTTTAAAAACACTTGATGTGTGAAAACAAAGTGCATGTGACTCTTTCCTACCATGTATCAATACAGCTATAATGGTAACATACACAGAATTGTTTTACATTTTTAAGACTTCCTACAACTTTTTATTATAAAAATTTTCCCACATCCAAAGTTGAAGGAATTCTACAATACCTGTACACTCTTCACTTAGATCCAACTATCAGCCTTTTGCCATGTTTTATAAGCCTCATTTTGAATCTCTGCATAATAGTCTAACTCATAGATGCATCTTAATTTATTGATCCTGTTTTACACACATGCATCATTTTCAAATTTCCAAAAGGCCTTCCCCGCTCCCGAATTTTCAAGGGCTGGGATAACTGTTAGGATGGAATGTTGATGCCAGTGCCTCCTGAAAGCTGGGGAAGGGCCTAGAAATACTAGTGAAGCATAGAAAGTACAAATGAGGTCAGAGGAATAAGCATCTCACAGTTGCAGGGCATCAAGAACTGGGTGTATATGATGCAAGGGTGGGGGAGGCTGTCAGTGGATTTGATTTGTTCTGCCCTGGGAAGTCTATGAAAGCTCAGACTCCCTGCCTTCAGTTCTGGCAGCTGGGGGTCATAAGTGTGCCAACTGTGCCATCGGCCAAATGTTTAACTGATCTTCATCCAGTGTGCTTTAGAAAAAGGGAGGTCTTCTGGCGAAACTCAGAACTTATGTCCTGGAGGTGAGTGACTAACGGACAGGTCCCTGGTCAGAAGCAGCTCAGTCTTCATCCCTGGAAAAGAAGTCCTTACCCAGTGAGTCCACATTCTCATAACTCTCCTGCACCGTGTCCCTGGAGAGGGCCCTCTTACTAGGATCCTGATGCCCCCACTCCTCCTGGGAGATGTACATAGCCACGTCCTCTAAGCTCTCAGGCAACTGAAACAGCACAAGATCTCCTTTAGCCCCTGAGGCACCAAGAACAATTCAAGCAGTCATGAGTTATGGAGGCAAAACCCAGGGGGCCAAGGATACATTTCATGGGGAAGAAGGGTGCCAGGCCCACAAGTGAGGTGTGGAGGAAATAAATAAAGAAGGGGGGGGAGGCTGCACATGGTGAGGGAGAAAGGATCCTCTCTGAGAGGCAAAAAGACCCCATCCCCCATTAAGAGCAACTGCGGGGAGAGGTGCTGGGGGAGACAACGGGAACTTCCACATCACCTGGGGCCCAGTCATCTCCTTGTCTTCCATGTTTCCTTCAGCAGGAAAGAGAGAAAACCAGGGAGCAGACAATGCTGAAGTGACAGAAATCATGATGAGAATGGCGTTTGTAATTCTTGGGAACCCAAGGATTATTATAGCATGGTATCCATTCCCCAACACCCAGTCTCTGCTGAGGACTGAATAATGCACAAAAGAAGGCAACATAAGCATAATAAAACAATATCAAAAATGGCAGAGTGTGAGGGTGGGGGTGGGGGGGTGGGCAGACAGGACAGACATGATCACCAGTAAACTTCCCTGCTGGCCTGCAGCATTCAAGCCCCCAATCATTCAAAGCTGTAAATGTCTGTGTTCAGCATACAGAAGGGCTTACTTACAAACCCCCCACCCTCCTCCCATCCCCAAAAGAACCCAATCCACCACTTTTAGGTCCTACTCCACATCTTGGAACCCTAAGATCTGAAATTCCCTCACCTAGGTGACCGAACTCCACTTGCTGGTGTCACGGGACAACCCCAAAGCCCCTCCTCCCTCCCACCAGCCCAGATAACTGTTCCTCACCCCTCTCCTTTACAGCCTGGGGGTCCCTTTTGGGGCTGGGGCCTAGCAGCTCCTGCAGCCTGGGGCCAGGGCTTCGCTCAGTCTCCATTGGCTCCAACTTGAAGCTCGGTGACTCTCGTGCTGTTTCCAGAGGCAAAGGCTCCTCCAAAAGCACTTCTGTTCCCCGCCTATGGTTTGTGACCTGGGAACCAACCCACATCACTCATCATCACAACAGGGCCTGACAGCAAGGGAAATTAGTACAGAATTGAAGGCAAACCTTCGACAGAAAACCAGTCAATCCTTTTGGATCCAGCAAAAGAGAAGAGTAGTTTACAGTAAAAGCCTTCCTGATCCTATATGTGGGGGGAAAAAAAAGCCTTCCTGATCCTATATGTGGCAGCGAGGGCTTCCACTCCCAGGGCAAACCTTTCCTGCACACCTGACACACCTGACTTCCTCTTGCCTTCCCCCACTCTAATGCTTCCATTCCTCCAGAATTTTGGTGATCCTGTGGGCGAGTGCCCGCAGAGCCTCACTGCCAAACTGTTTTTCTAAATTTACTAGTATCCTGACCTAACTCTGCAGAGGAAACGAGGCTGCTGCACCTAACAGCCATTAAGCACTAAGAGCCAATGGTGTGATCAAAACTACATGATGCTCTCCCTACAAACCTAGAAAGGTATTTTATCATTCTCACCTTACTAACGGCAAATCTGAAGCTCAAAGAGATTAACTAACTTGCCCAAAGTCACAAAGCTTTTAAGGAGCAGAATGAGGATTTGAATCCTGCAAATTAACTCTGGGGGTCACACTAAGGCAAAACCCCTGCCTCCATGTGGAAATGGGGCATTCTTCACAGCTCACTCTGTCCTTCCGGGGAAAACCTGGAAAATGCATCTTCCTGACCAAACTATGAAAACACTTCTTGCTCACAGAAAATCTACTCGAGGGACCAACTAAAGGTATGGAGAACAGGGCCGCCATGTCCTAGTCCTCGGGGCCAAACCGCAGAAAAAGCTCTTTGTCTCACCTGTAGTCTCAGTCTCCCAAGCTCTCTCTGCATGTCCTCCACAAGGGTCACTGCTTCCTCGCCGCTCTCCGGATGCAGCTCCTGCACCCTGCTCTGGATCTCCTGGGGCAGGATGGTCAGGAACTGCTCCAGTACCAGCAGCTCCAGGATTTGCTCCTTGGTACGCATCTCAGGCCGCAGCCACTCGTGGCAAAGCTCCTGGAGCCGGCTGAGGGCTTCCCGGGGCCCAGCGGCCTCTTGGAAGCGGAACCGTCTAAAACGCAAGTGGGAGGCCTCAGGACTGGGCCCTGGATCCGATGGGGGCAGCTCCTGGCTCCAGGCGCAGTCCTCCTCTAGTTTCACTATCAGGAGCCCTTCCCGGTCTTGGGGGCCCGGGCCCGACGCCATCGCAAGGCTCCGGGTGCGCTTTGGCCCTGAGATCAGCTGCGCCCGCCAGGGAAGGCCCCCAGACCCCGCGACTGCAAGTCCAGGCCGAGGGGCCCAGCCCGGGCGCAGCCGGCTCCGGGGCCTTGGCCTCAGTCGACCACGGGCGCCGCCGCGCCAGCCGCCTGTCCCGTCACCAGCAGGGCCTCACCAGGCAGGACCACAACGCCGCGCTTTCAACCTCGTCGCGGTCTCAGGCGAGACTAGGCGCTCGGCTTCACGCCGGAAGTCCCAACGCGCGTCAGGCGGCCGCAGCCAACGGCGCAACCTCGGGACCAACTTCCGGGTCACGATCCGCGAACTCTCGCGTCCGTTGGGTCAGCCTCACCGCCGACCAATCACAAGGGAAGATTTCACTGCAGGGGCGGGACAAGCGACGGGCCAATTGGAGACGAGAGGCGGGGCCGGTTAAGTTTAGTGGAAAACAAGCCTGAGGGCGTGGCCAGTGGGCAACCGGATCAGAATTCCCAGAAAACCTAATGAAGTGAAAATTCCCGAGCCACGTGAAATCCAGCGCGTCAGTGTCGTGGAGCCCGGCAATCTGAACTGTTTACAAGCTCTTCCACCAGACAGAAGTTTGAGAACTACTATCCCGGTCATAAGGGACTTAAGAGCAGTTCCCCCTCGCTCTGGTTACTCGGGGGTGCAGGAGAGGGCGCCGGAGACCCGACGGCCTCAGCAGCACGCAAGCTCGGCTCCTCTCCGCCGCCGCTCGGCGCCGGGGTGGGAGGGAAGCGTGCGGACCCGCCCGGGTCAACGTCGCCGCGAGGCTTGCCGGGAGATGTAGTCTGTGGCGCGCTCCGCGCTTGCGCCGGCGCCTGCACCCGCGGCCCCTTGGCAGGCGCCGTGAGTCCTGTGTGCTGCTCGCTGTACCTGAGGCTCCTGGTGACCCAGGACGTGCCACTCAGTGTCCACCCCTGCGAGGGCGGGATCGTGTTCAGCTCCCTCTTGGGTCCTAGGTCTCGTGACGAAAGCTGTGAACTTCACTGCGAGGGGCGAACGGAGGGAACCCGGAGAGTCGGCTCAGCAACTTTCCCTCCAGCGACAGTCAGGCCCGTGGGCTCAGGAGATGGGGCGTCGTAGGAGTCGATCGTGACAACCTGTAACCTTTTATTCAGCGCTTGCCCAATGCAGCTAGACGCTCATGGCACACAAACCTGTAGGACGGAGACCATCCCCGTGTAACAGTTAACGCTTTGTTCAGTCTGTCTTCAAGTTCAGGCTGCCACAATAATAACGGGTGATGTGAGGACAGGCTGGCTTTGGACGACTGGGTGGAAAGAGTCCTGAGTATTTTGGGTTTTCTTGTGCCTTTCGAGGAAAAGCGGTGGCCACATGTGGCCCCAGCCTCAGAACACGCAGGCAGGTATAGGTACATTTCAGAAACCCTTATCGAGGCGTGAGACCTCAGAGTCCTCTAAGGCTATTTTCTGTTTCCGACTATTGCAGGAAACTACAGATTTTTTTTTTTAATTTATTCATGTGAGACACACACAGAGAGAGGCAAAGACCTAGGCAGAAGGAGAAACAGGCTCTCTGCAGGGAGCCCGATGTGGGACGACTCCTGGGTCTCCAAGATCACGCCCTGGGCTGAAGGCAGGCACTAAACTGCTGAGCCACCCAGGCATCCCAGGAAACTACAGATTCTAACCTAGAATCGCCCCACTTTGCTGGCATTTCCCACGTTCTCTCAAATTATTTAATCCCACCAATCCCCAAACTTTAGCTCTTTCATTTATTTTGAGGGGATAAGACTATCCCCACCTTGTAACATTGGGTGCGGATTAAATGAGCTAACATGTAGGATGCTAGGATGGTACCTGGCACTCGGCATGAACTCCATGTCATACTAGCTGTTACTAATGCACACCCTATCTCACAGAAAAGCCACTTGGATTTTTATTGCAGGATGTAGGACATGGGAATGTTTGCAAAACCACATTATACCTTGAGATGGGAAAGAATGAATCACCTGCTATTTAAGTTTAGATTATTAATGGGGACTTGAAGCTAGATGGACTTTCTGCGTTATTCAAAATTACTGTTTGTGTTCGTTTTTGTTTCTTTGAGGCTTATCTATATTCAGACAGAAAAAAAAAATAGCCAGCATATTACTGGGAGTAGGATATAGGCCGGTAGATCTACAGAGGCTCATATGGGGCAGGAGTTCTTAACCTACAGTCCATAAAATTATAGAGCAGCCCTGTCCAGTAGAACTTACTGAGATGGTGAAATGCACCTGGTGTTGCTAAGTGCCACCTAGTAGCTACTGTACAGGCCAGGGCAGTTCTGGAGGGCCACTATAGTTAGATTTGGAGAGCTTGTAACTTTTGATATTGTATGCAAAACTGGGTATATATGTGTATGCTCCTAGGAAGCAGATCCATGGCTTTTATCAAGTTCTCAAAACCACTAAAAAGATTAAGAACCACTATTTTAGGTCTTTGGTGAAAAGTTCAGAGAAGGAAGTATGCCCTCTGGAGACCATTATTGATTCTACTTTCATATATTTTCTTGTCCTCAGCTTGCCGGTGGCTCCCTGATGATTATAACAGAGAACAAATTTGAATCTGAGATAAAGAACCCCTATTAGTCCTGGCCTTGGCTGTTATGATCACTAGATTCTGTCCTGGATTAGTTTCAGTCCTTGCCTAGGTCTTATAGATCCTCTTGCACTCAGTGGGGCAGTTGCCTGTGTGTAGTCTTCAAACCAGTATTTGGTGAAATATACAATGTTAAGACACTCTGGTCTGTGGTCTTTGGTGAGGGAGCAGAGAAAGCAGCAACTCCTGCCAGTCTGAAATGTTGCTTTCCCTGCCTCTCACCTGAGGATACCCTGGCCTCCAGGCTTCTGTCACCCTAAGCCTTTGCTATTTGCCACTCTCCCAGCTGTGGTTTCATCCCACTTTATTGGACTACAGATTTCCTGCTATTTATGACTCAGGGTTTGGCTTTACTTGTATGAAATTTCTCTTTGATCTTACTCCGAGCTTTGAAATCCAATTATAAACAAAATATTGACTCTAAATGGCACTTCATTTAAATATATTTTATTTGTATTAATCTGAAATATGTTGCCCTTCTTGTGAAAATATAAAATAAGGCATTTTGCTCTACTTCCTATATTTTGATAAAAATGTTCTAGAATTTAAATATTCCTCTAGATTAACAGTAGCCAAACTAACTTGCTAATAGTGTTTGGTAATGTTAATATTTACACATTTTCCTCTATTAGAATGATAAGCCACCATTTACCATCCCACATTTTATTGCAGAGCAGTTAATTCTGTCAGGGGTGAGGAGCAGGAAGGGACACAGAAAGAGGTTGCAAGCCATAACTCCTCTCTCAGCGAGGGAAGCAGTGGTAGGACACTGCAGGAAACTGAGCCAGACAGGATTTTACAGTCTTTGGATTGCCAGAAACACTGTTAGATGGTTGTTATGGCGAACTTCAAGATAATCCACTTGTAGGCTTTAGCTAAAAGAAACATCTAAAGACAGTATTTGCTGGTCACCACCAACCAAGTTCAGACATCAATTTTTATTTGAAAATCTCTTAACTGAAATTAATCCAGGACACAGTTCTCAAATTCCCACTTTTAGCTCTCTCTCTCTTCTCTTTGGACTCAATAAGAGTGTTTCTCAGCTTTGACACAGTCAGAATTTTAGGACGATTAACATCACATTTTAGTCCTGACTTAGGTAATTTTTTTAACAAAACATTCAAATGGTAGTGTAAAACTAATTTAGTGCATTGATTTTACCACAGAATCAATTCACTCTTTGTCCACAGATTGGATGGAGGACAATAGCTTGGAATTGAGCACAAAAGCTTTCCCATCGTTTTGGTTTTAACACTGAAATACTGCTTGACAGAGGTTCTAGGTGAAATCATTCTAACTGAGGAAACAGTATATAGAGAGACCATCTGCTCCAGAAATCAGCCTGAATCCAGCAACAATCAGTGGTGACCCAAACTTATGTTTCCTGTCTTCCTTATATACCAAAGCCTAGCCTGAGCTTCCCAGCAGAGCACAGAGAAGAGCCAGTGTTCATTGGATACAAGGGAAGAAGGAAAACATCAGACTTAATTGGAGTAAAAAGCTTTACTTAGGGTTTCTATCATTCCCATTTCTGGTTTAATACAACTTTTATCTCCCCCCTCACATGCACCCTGATGTTTATAGTAGTATTTTCAACAATAACCAGACTATGGAGAGAGGCCAAATGTCTATCAACTGATGGATGGGTAAAGAAGATGTGATATATTCAATTAGCCAACATACAGAACATCATTAGTTTCAGATGTAGAGTTCAGTATTTCATCAGTTGCGTATAACATCCAGTGCTCACCACATCACGTGCCCTCCTTAATGTAAATTAAAAAAATAAAATAAAAAGAAGTGGTGTATACACACACACACACATGGAATATTATTCAGCCATCAAAAACAATGAATTCTTGCCATTTGCAATGACATGGTTGTAGTTAGAGTGCTAAGTGAAATAAGTCAGAGAAAGACAAATACTGTATCATCTCACTCATATGTGGGATTGAAGTAAGAAAACAGATGAACATATGGGAAGGAGGGAAAGGTAAAAAAAAAAAAGGAGAAAGGGGAAACAAGACATAAGTGATTCTTAACAATAGAGAATAAACTGAGGGTTGAAGAAGGGAGATGGGTAAGGCGGGCCAGATGGGTGGTGGGTTTAGGAGGGCACTTGTTATGATGAGCACTGGGTGTTGTATGCAAGGCAAGTGATGAGTCACTGAATTCTTCTCCAGAACCCAAGATTGCACTGTAGGTTAACTACCTAAAATTCAAATAATAAAGTCAGGAGAGATGAAGCTTCTTCAAAGCAGAAAAAAACTGAGAACTCTGCATCCATTCAGTGTTACTTTAGAGGGGAACACTCTCTGTGGTTCTTTTAATTTTAAGATTTTATTTATTGGGATCCCTGGGTGGCGCAGCAGTTTGGCGCCTGCCTTTGGCCCAGGGTGCGATCCTGGAGACCGGGGATTGAATCCCACGTTGGGCTCCTGGTGCATGGAGCCTGCTTCTCCCTCTGCCTATGTCTCTGCCTCTCTCTCTCTCTCTCTCTCTCTCTCTCTCTCTCTCTCTCTGTGTGTGTGTGTGTGTGACTATCATAAATAAATAAAAATTTTTAAAAAAGATTTTATTTATTTATTCATGAGAGACACACAGAGAGAGGCAGAGACACAGGCAGAGGGAGAGGCAGGCTCCCTGCAGGAAGCCCGACGTGGGACTTGATCCTGGGACTCCAGGCTCACACTCTGGGCCAAAGGCAGACACTCAACCACTGAGCCACCCAGGTTGTCCCTCTGTGGTTCTGTTTATTTTTTATTATTATTATTATTTATGATAGTCACAGAGAGAGAGAGAGAGAGGCAGAGACACAGGCAGAGGGAGAAGCAGGCTCCGTGCACCGGGAGCCCGATGTGGGATTCGATCCCGGGTGTCCAGGATCGCGCCCTGGGCCAAAGGCAGGCGCCGAACTGCTGCGCCACCCAGGGATCCCCTGTGGTTCTGTTTAAAAAAAAAAAAATTAAAAACCTTCAGAAAATCAATTTGGAAATCACAAGACTTAGCAGAACTTATAGAGCATCAATCCATTCTATAGAGAGGAACCCCGAGAATTTCACCCTGGAAGAATCTCTCAACATTAGACTCATTGAACATTAGGAAACTCATTCAGGAAAGGAGCGTCATTCATGCCTCGGCTGTGGAAAAAGCTTCCATCATTCGGACCTTTATAGACACCAACATCTTCCAATGGGAGCAAGACCCTGTGAATGCACACTTTATGGAAAGCAATTTGATAGTGTGTTCTAAGAATCTTAAAATGTTTTTCGTCTTTGATCAAGCAGTTCCACATCTGAGAAACCATTCTGAAGGGGAAAAACAAGACAAAATAGCAACAACAAAATTTAAAAATTTTAAAAAGCCTTTACACACACACACACACACACACACACACACACACACACCCTCCAGTGGTTCCCCACTGTCCTGAAAATGAAGCACAGACTCCTCAGCAAGGTTTTCAACTGTAGCAACAAGCATGCAGTTGACTCTTGCTACCAAAGTCAAAGTCACTTTCTTCTGGGCTCCCATGGAACTTTGTTTAGACCTTATTTTTAGCACTAAAAGTGTGCCTTAAGGGGAGAGTTAGTTATAATCATACTATGACCTGTGTCCTCTTCTGCCCTTCCAAAATACATACATCAACATCACACACACTGAGTGGAGTCCTACAGAGTAGAAAACATCAATTATTCATCTCTTCATCCCTTAAAGTTCTGTATACATAATAAATACTAATAAATGTTTGTAGAATTGAATCAACAAAGGTGTGAAATACTCTTGGAAACCCAGCACCTCGGGGATCCCTGGGTCAGTGGTTTAGCGCCTGCCTTTGGCCCAGGACGTGATCCTGGAGACCCAGGATCGAGTTCCACATCAGGCTCCCTGCATGGAGCCTGCTTCTCCCTCTGTCTGTGTCTCTGCCTCTGTGTGTGTGTGTGTGTGTGTGTGTGTGTGTGTCTTTCATGAATAAATAAATAAATAATCTTAAAAATAAAAAAAAAGGAAACCCAGAACCTAGGCCATTGCATGGATAGGCCTAGTTATACTATGGAGTATTCTGAAAAGAGCAAAACTAGTGTCCACCTCATAAGTACTACAAAGATTAAAATACATTTAAGTGCAGTTTCCACACAAATTAAACTTTCAATAAATATCGTGCATTTAATTTTTTAAAAAATTCATTTTAGAAAGAGAACACGCACAAGCAGGAGTGATAGAGGGAGAGGGAAAGAGAGACTCTCAAGCAGACCCCATGCTGAGCCCAAAGTGGGGCTTGATCTCATGACCATAAGATCATGGCCTGACCAGAAACCAAGGATCAGACACTTAACCAAATATGCCACCCAGGTACCCCAATGTATTTAATTTCTAGTCTCTGTTTAATGATAAAAACATTTAAGACTATGAGTTTCCTCTTAGCGTAGCTTTGATTATTTCCCATAATTTTTATATATGATATTTCCTCTTTTAGACAAGAGTTGGTAAACTGGCCAAGAAAATTTTCCTCTTAATTTCTATTTTCCTGGGCACCTAGGTGGCTCAGTCAATTAAGCATCTGCCTCCCACTCAGGTCATGATCCCAGGGTGCTGGGATTGAGCCCTACATTGGGCTCCTTGATTAGCAGGAAGTCTGCTTCTTCCTCTCCCTCTGCTTGTCACCCTGGCTTGTTCTCTCTCTCTCTCTCTCTCTCTCTCTCTCTCTCTCTCAGATAAATAAATAAAATCCTTAAAATATTTTTTCCTGCATTGATTAGAAAATGGTGTTCATTTCACTCTGCTTTGGAAAATTCATTTAGGCTTTCTTGTATACTTATATTTGATAAAGCTTGTTAAGTATCCCTAAGGCCCCAGAGAACAGGGGTTGTATTTATAGGACACAAATGTAGTCTTGGACCTCTTAAGTATTTTTGTATCTTTGGAAGCACCCTTGGTGCTTGTGTAAAGGGGAAGTGAGGTAGAGGAGTTTGGGTTGCTTCCCATTGTGCCTGAGGTTTGTTTTTTTTTTACTTCCTCTTCCCTTGTTAGGAAGCTTTAAAAACAAACAAACAAAACTATTTTATGGACTTTATATAGCAATTGTTAATACCTATACCTCCCTAGCTATTAAAGCTATGAGAATGGGAGGTGAAAGGGCCTTGGAGAGGCCTATCCCTTTCTCCAGCTGAGATAGTCTTCCCAAAGATGCCATAGCTATCTTCTTGGAAGAAGAAAAAACCCACAAGGACCACATTAAGATTTTTTTCAATTGTGACCTTCCAGAATTTGCAGTGATTCTTTCACAGTGTGTTGTCCAGGCTAAAATCAAGGAAATCAAGGAACAGACTGGAGACTGGGTCATCAAAGGGCTCATGACATGGGGGGAAGGGAGGGGGAGACCGTACACTTGGCCCTCCTGCACATGCTAGTCACCTTCACATTCCTAAAGAAACATACAAAGGGCCCTCCAGGAACCTGTGATCTTCAATTCTGAAATGAGTACTCGTTCTGAAATCCTCTTTCATTTCTAGCCTAGTGAACTTGGCAGAATAATCTCAGAAATACCCAAACCTCAGACTTAAGCTTCCAGGCCCAGCTCCCTGCTTCCTCTCCTTGATCCCCTGTAAGGATGTGGAACAAGGTGGAAGGAGAGCTCGCCTCTTGGACTCTGCTCAGCACTTACAATCAGCTCAGTCAGCCTGGGTGGGTGAGTCTGGATGCTTGAACAACTGGCATGAGATGGGTCTATCCTCAGAATGAGATGGGTCACCGTCCATCCTGTCTTTTCCCAGTGATTAGACAGGTCTTCTCAGAGGTCTGGAAAAACCCATCTCCACATTTTTTAAGGCTCCTAGAAAATTAGGACATTATAAAAATTGTGGCATAGTTTACATGTTTGCACCTAGAATTTTTAACACCCAACACAAGAACACAACTACATGTTTTACTGAAGAGAACTTCAAAATAAAAAAATTGAGACCTTTATAAAGGTGAGACCATACCAAATGGCCCTCAAAGAAGCCTATCCATGCCTACTTTGCTTTCTACAGTAACTCTTCCTTCATCTCTCCAAAACTGGGAAGGGAGTGTAGGGGAGAAGAAAAGAACAAGTGGCCCCTCACCTTGGTCTGAGGCGGGAACACACTTATCTTCTGGGACAACATAGTTCACCCTGGGCAGGACGGAGGCCCTCCTCCTCAGATGTTTCTCTCAGGGCCATCCAAATACTAGAGAACCCCCAACATAAAAGGTCTTGCACCTTCCACTTTGTTACTAGAAGAACTTGCTCTGGAAGCTCACATAAGTAGTCTGACTATGCTATGAGTACCACAAGCAGGTTCTCCATTCGTGGGCAGTCCAGGGGTGCCTAGTTTCTTATAAAATAGAAATAAAAAATAAAAAAACTAGACATCATAACATTTGTTAATTGTGAGGGATGGTTACATAGGTATTGATGTTCTTTGTATTAAAAATATATTTATCTCCAAGGAAAGAAGCATAATGGCATAATGATCAAGGTTATTCCAGGCAATCTCTGGATGTTGTTTTGAAGCAAGGTTTGCACTCTGGCACAGAGTGGAATTGAGCCCCATATCTGGCCAATTCTTCTTTTGGAAGAAATCTCTTCCAAAAACAAAGAGGAAGAAAGTTGTAGGTTCTGCTGTAGGGAGGGTGGTAGAGAACACAAGAGATGTGGATCTGGGGCCTTGGCCCTGTCAGGTCTTCCTGTCCAACCCACCTGCTCTGAGATGCTGGAAGTACCCCTCAGACCTTTGCTTTTTTTTCTCGAGACCTTGCTGGCAGACAGATGAGCCATTAACATGAGACTTCTACTTCCCAAAGGCTCCCCTGTCTCCTTCTCCCAGAAACTCAGGGTTTGCCAAGTTCCCTGTGGTTCTATCAGGCAGCTACAACAGGATAGAGCTTCCCCCTGGGAAGCAAGCAGGCAGCTTGTAGGATTTATGTTATTTAATGAAGTGCTGTGTTCTCTGTTCTTATAACCATTTGCTCAACCACAAGGTCCTTTGAGCAAAGGACTTACAGAGTAGAAGTCAGACTCAGCACAAGCAGAAGCTGCCTACAAAGATGCCTCATCCTTGGAGCTGACTTCAGCAAGCAGGTGAAAGATGAAACTTCTTTTATTTTTTATTCATGAGAGACATACAGAGAGAGGCAAAGACACAGACAGAGGGAGAAGCAGGCTCCATGCAGGGAGCCCGATGTGGGACTCGATCCCGGAACCGAGGGATAATGCCCTGAGCCAAAGGCAGATGCTCAACTGCTGAGCCACCCAGGTGTCCTGAGATGAAACTTCTTTAACTGCAGAGCTTGAGGGGGCCTCCGCGGAGCATGGCAGTCAACCTTGGAAAAGAAGGACTCAGCCCTTCACCATCAGCAAAAACTTCTTCCAATTCTATGACAAGGTTCACACAGCCAACCCATTGCTTTGCCAACAATGACTGTTGGCTGACCAGTGCTAAGCAAGCCACTGGTGCTAAAGAAGTTACTCAAAATCTAGACCAGAGGTTCTTTTTTAAAAAATTTATTTATTATAGACACAAAGAGAGAGAGAGGCAGAGACACCGGAGGAGGGAGAAGCAGGCTCCATGCTGGGAGCCCGACACGGGACTCGATCCCGGGACTCCAGGATCCCACCCTGGGCCAAAGGCAGGCCCCAAACCGCTGAACCACCCAGGATCCCCTAGACCAGAGGTTCTGATCCTTACAAACACTGGAATGATCTGAAATCTTTAAAAAAGCCTGACACTTGCTGTCTTGGCCCATTGGGGCTACTACCACAAAACACTGCCGCTTGGCTAGGTTTAAACAATAGAAATTTAATTTTTTTGAAAATTCTTTTTTTAAAAGCTTTTATTTTAAGTAATCTCTATGTCCAAAGTGGGGCAAGTCCAAGGTTGTGAGACCTTGAGATTACGGGTTGCATGCTCCACCGATTGAGCCAGCCAGGAACCCCAGAAATGTATTTCTCCTATCTCTGGAGGCTGGAAGTCCAAGATCAGGGTGCCAGTATGGTCAGATGGGTGCCCTCTTCTGGGTTGCAACTGTCAACTGTTGTGTCCTCACATGGTGGAAGGAACTTGGGAGCTCTGTGGGGTCTCATATGCAAGAAAATTAATTCCATTAATGAGGGCTCCACCCTCATGACCCAAGCAACTCCCAAAGGTCCCATCCATCTAATACCATCACACTGGGCATTAGGATCTCAACATATGAATTTTGAGAAGACACAAACATGCAGACCATACCACCTGGGTGCCACTCCCTGGAGATTCTGATGTATTTGGTTTGGGCAGCAAGATTTTTAAAGCTCCCCAGATGATTCGAATGTGCAACCAAAGATGAGAACCACTTATGCCATTAATTTTCAGAATGGCATAAGAAACTTGGAAGGAAGTAAGAGGCCTAGTAGAGGATTTCCAAAGAGATTGTACATTTGCAATGACTGGTGAGAGAAATGAAAGGCAGGTATGCTTTTCTGGAATGAAAGTCACTATAATCATAGGTCAGGTTGAATTTCCTGTTAAAAGTCTGTTTTGGAAAAAAAGTCTGTTTGGGGACACCTGGGTGGCTCAGTGGTTAAGTGTCTGCCTTTGGCCTAGGGCGTGATCCTGGGGTCCTGGGATCAGGTCCTGCATCAGGCTCCTTGCATGGAGCCTGCTTCTCCCTCTGCCTGTGTCTCTGCCTCTCTGTGTGTGTCTCTCATGAGTAAATAAAATCTTAAACAAAAAAGTCTTTATTTTTAACATTACAGAAATGTGGTAGGTTAAAAACGGCTGCAAATTCCTTATTACTTATTGAGAGGGGGGGTTCCCAGAACAGCCTTAGTGATGTGGCAACAGAATCAAGTGGAAGTGACTTTGTGGGACTACCTAAGAAGAATCCAAGCTACCACCCAAGGGCTTCCTAGAAAGCTCCCTCCAGGAACACCAGCCGCCATTAAGAAGGCTGATTATCATGAGACTGCCATGCTATGAGGAAGCTCAAGCTATGCACATGGACAGAGGTGGATGTGCAGCAATCTCTAGCTGTTCCAGCCATCCCAGCCCAGGCACACCACATACCAGTGGAGAAGTCATTTCAATATTCCAGTCCCAGGAGACACAAAGGGAAGAAGAACCAAGGAGTCACCTGCAGACAGCCAGTACTGACATAACTTCTGTCAATTATAGCAATTCCAGCAATCTGTAGACATAGGAGCCACCTGAGCTGGAGCTCCAGTCATGCAGCAAACATAAGCTGTGCCTACTGTGTCCTGCTCAAAATCCTGACTACAAAATCGTGAGAATAAAAAGGCTGTCTTCATACCACTAACTTTTGAGGTATTTCTTATGCAACAACAGATAACCAGAACAACTGTAGTACATGAATAGTCATTGTACAAGATTCAAAGAATACAGACATATACAAAGAAAGTGATGATCACTTTATTTCACTTTTACTCCTTTTTATAAAAAGCTAACAGTTGGCTATACATCTTACGAGTCTTCTTCTAATGTGTTTACATATATATATTTATTGTGTGTACATGTTTTTTCAGGTTTTTTAATAACAGTGTGCCTGGATCAAGATGAATGGGCTTCTTTACTCTTAGCAGATGCACAGTATGCCACAGTACAGGTATACCACAATATTTACTATCTCCTCTACTGATAGACATTTAGGTTGTTTCCAATTCTTGTTTTAATAAACAATTCTGCAATGGACATCTTGTAATGCAACTTTGTGTACATCCAATAATTTCTTTAGGATAGTCCTACAAACAGAATAATTAAATCAAGGGGAATGTGCATTTTTGAAGTTTTTGTAGTGGTAAAACATAAATAATCTAAAATTTGCCATTTGCAGGTGCCTCAATGACTCAGTTAAGTGTCTGCCTTCAGCTCAGATGATCCCAGGGTCCTGGAATTGAGCCCCATATCAGGCTCTCTGCTCCATCGAGGAGCCTGATACTCCCTTTCCCTCTGCCTACCACTCCCCCTACTTATGCTCTCTGTCAAATAAATAAATAAAATATTTAAGATAAACAAAATTTAGGGACACCTGGGTAACTCAGTAGTAGAGTGTCTGCCTTTGGCTCAGGTCGTGATCCTGGGGCCCTGGGATCAAGTCCCGCACTGGGCTCCCTGCATGGAACCTGCTTCTTCCTCTGCCTATGTTTCTGCCTCTCTCTGTGTATCTCTCATGAATAAATAAAATCTTTTAAAAATACATAAATATAAAATTTACCATTTTAACTATTGTTAAGTATACAATTTAGTGGCATTAAGTGCATTCACATTGTTGTACAATGAGCACCACCACCCATTCCCAGAACTTTTTCATCATCCCAGACTGGAATTCTAACCATTAAATAACTCTTCATTGCCCTCCATTCCCAGCCTCTGTTAATCACTATTCTACCTTCTGTCTCTGAATTTGAGTATTCCAGGTACTTCATATAGGTACAATCATACAACATTTGCCCTTTTGTGTCTGTCACTTGGCATAATGTGTCCAAGACTTATCCATGCTGTAGCATGTATCAGAGCTTCCTTCCTTTTCAGGATGAGTAAGTGGGTAGGTCCACCACTCAGCTGGTATCACACAACTGGTTAACTGCAAGCACAGTATTCTCTTTTTTTTTTTTTTAAGCACAGTATTCTCACTGAGGCAGTCTGACTCCAGAGCCTGTGCTATTGAAGGCATATAAGGCATCCATATGATATTTATATCACACATAAAGTGCCTTATATGTTAGCTTCAATCATAAATGTCACTCATTGCACTTCCAAAGCTATGATTTTTGGTGTTTTAATACCCCCACGACAACAACATCAACCTTGGAAAATGTTTTCTGTGGTCTTTGATGTCTGATTTTAGCTTTTGATTCACACAATTGTTTTCTCCTACCTCCTGCAGCATGAATTGTTTCCAAGTGCTGGCTTCTGCAGATTGTCCTTGGGGATAACGACTGGAGAGGGGTGTCCACTATGCTGCCACAGGCAGCCCTAGAAACTGCATGGGAATGGGCCCTCTACAGGAAGCAGAAGTGCCCCTTGGGTTGGGGTGGAGTGGGGAGGAGATGCAGGGCTAGGCACTGCCCTTGTGAAGGCTCTTGTGCAAATACTAAAGCCTTCCAGGGCAAATGGCCTTTGGGTCATTTCAGCTTATCTCAATGACATTTTTTTAAGTTGTAGCATCTGCTCTGTAACTTCAAGGAAGACAGGGTGTGAGATCTTATGCATTCCCTAAAGTTCGTGTCTGCATTAACTTGATGCCCACAGTGTGTGTGCATGTATGTATGTGTATTTAACTTTAGAGGTAGGTCTGTGCTGTTTCTCCAGTATTGGCAAAACTCACACACTGTTTGAAAATTACACACAGCCATCAAACAGAGACACGTGTTTCTCTATGGGCACATTCTATTTTTTTAAAAAAAAAATTTCCTAATCCTCTATACTGCAGTAAAAAAAATATTCCAGTTCATGAGGTTTTAATTAAGTTTTTATTATAAAAAATGAAAAAAAAAAATAAAATAAATAAAATAAAAATAAAATAAATTAATAAATAATAAAAAAATAATGAGCAGGGGAAGCCTGGTTGTCTCTGTCTGTGACTCTCATGTGAGAGTCTCAGACTCTCAATTTCATGTGACTCTCAATCTCAGGGTGGTGAGTTTGAGCCCCATGTTGGTCATGGAGCCTACAGTCAATCAATCAATCAGCCAAATAATAAGCAAATGATTAAAGTCTTCCTCTAATAGTTTGCCTGCTATGTTTTGTTTTGCTGTTTTAAGTGTAAACACTTAGAATATATTCATGGACAGGCAGCCCAGGTGGCTCAGCAGTTTAGCACTGCCTTCAGCCCAGGACGTGATCCTGGAGACCCGGGATGGAGTCCCACCTCAGGCTTCCTGCATGGAGCCTGCTTCTCCCTCCGCCCATGTCTCTACCTCTCTCTGTGTGTGTCTCTCATGAATAAATAAAAATTTTAAAAAAGAATACATTCATGGACGATGTCTCATGTGTCATAAAATGTTTAAATGTTCATTGAAAAACTCAAAAATGTGTAGAGGACACAGTGAAAAGCACCACCACTATCCCTAATTCTACTCTCTAGCGGTTGCATTAATTCTTGTTCCCTTTCAGATATTTAAGTTTTAAAAATAGCTTTCCTGCTAGTTACACGTGTGGGATTATAATGTCACGTTGTACTGTAAACATGCTTTTTTTACGTTACATATTGACCATCTCTGCACATTAGATGCAGCACAGTCCGTAGCATAGATTGATCAAATTTACTAAACCAGTAGCCTGGTGATAGGCTTATAAGTTGTTTATAAGTTGTTTATAGTTTCTAACTAATTGGCAAGTGTGGCAGTCCACACACAACATTCCACAAGGGTGACAAGGATCTGAGTAAGAAAGTGCACATTACCCTACCAAGCAGGCGAATACAGCCTGATTATGTTTACTTGAGACTAGAAAGCTGCATTGGTGAGAAGGACTTAAACAAATAGTATTGGGACTAGAAATACAGATAAACCGTCTAGCTGGGTGTTCCTCCCACACTCGGCAGCCCGCAGTGCGCAGCAATCAAAGGAAATCTTCCTGGGGATCCCTGGGTGGCGTAGCGGTTTAGCGCCTGTCTTTGGCCCAGGGCGCGATCCTGGAGACCCTGGATCGAATCCCGCGTCGGGCTCCCGGTGCATGGAGCCTGCTTCTCCCTCTGCCTCTCTCTCTCTCTCTGTGTGACTATCATTAAAAAAAAAAAAAAAATCAAAGGAAATCTTCCTTGGGCGCCGGGGTGGCTCTCAGTGGTTGAGTATCTGCCATCAGATCATCAAACTCAGATCGTGATCCCGCAGTCGTGGGATGAGTCCTGCATCAGGCTGCACTGGGAGCCTGCTTCTCCCTTTGCCTGTGTCTCTGCTTCTCTCTGTGTCTCTCACAAATAAATAAAATCTTAAAAAAAAAGAAATCTTCCTTAAAGATGAAATATGTAAGACAATTTAAAAAGTACAGGCAGCACGTGACTAACGTGAGGAGGCCCTGAGCTCCCTGCCAGGTTCCCCCAGGCGGACCTCAGGAAGTCATGAATCCCCTGAAATGATACAGAAACTACAGGTCCATGTGCTTTTTTCTTTTTTGTTTTTCTAAACAAAACCATCCCATTGAATTTCCCTAGATTTTAAAAAATGAATCGCGATAGAGAGAAGTTTAAGAATCAGTACCATAGGGTTCCTGGTGTTTGAAAACCGACAAGATGGCGGTGCCGGCCTTGGGCCGACCGAATTCCTTCCACCGCTCCCGCCGCGAGTGGAGACCACCCGCCTCTCTGTAAGCCTGGCGACAAGCGCCCTGGGGCAGGTGCCGCCAGACCTGCCCGTCCTCGCCCCCGCAGAGCAACAGGTGTAAGTACCTGCGGGGAACACGACTGAACGCGGTCTACAGGCTCTTTGGATGGGGAAGGTCCGTGGGCACTCAACTACGGCGAACCTCGCGCCACCGTGTGTGCCGTCGACTGCCCTTCTCCGCGTGGTGCCCGTATACCAGCGGCGCCGGCCGCCCCGCCTCTGAGGAGACTCGCCTATAGGCTGCTGGGGCTGCCCATCCTCACCGCGGCGCCGGGCCCCAGCGCCCCCTGGGAGACAAAGGCCACGCTGAACCCGCCCACTCGCCCTCTGATTGGCTCCACTAGTCCCGGGGCCCCCTGGGAGATGTAGTTTAGGGCGTCCTCCTAACTACATCGGACACACAGGCTCGACGCCAGGGTCCGAGGCCGCGGTGGCGCGGTGTTGGGGTGTGGGTACCCGGGCGCGTTGCACCTCCTCGGGCTCTCTCTCCTTGGGGCAGAGTCCACAGCGTCAGCCGACTCCGTGTGCTGGGTGGTCTCGCCTCCGGTGCCTGCCTATACGGTTCCGAGCCGACACTTGCCCTATATCCTCGGGCTTCTCTTCTCCCTCCTGCCCAGGCCTTTTCCCCTCAGAGCGAACGCCTCAGGGGACCCGCGGAGTGGGGATCTCTGTGCCCTCACGCGCTGAAGCGAGCGCGGCGGCTGGGGTCTTGGAGGTGACGGCCGTCCCGCCCTAGGGCGCCGCCCAGGACTAGCCCGGCGCTGCGCCAGGCTCCGGAGCCTCAGCGGACATAGCTGACACTGCCCCACGGTGCAGGCTCTTTTGCCTACGTTATCTCATTGAAATTTCCAAGCCACCCATTTGACAGAAACAAGCTCAGAGAGGTGGAGTAACTGGCCCAGACCACACAGGTACATCTTGGAGTCCCCTTTTCTCCCTCATCACTTTGTGCATGTTGGAAACTCACTGGGTAGGCATGACCAAAGCACCCCGGGCGTCTCTGTAGGGGATGAGGATGGGGAGGTGACAGTGGAACAAGATTATGTAAACCGAACCTCAAAGGATGCAAGGAAGGGGCACCTGGGTGGCTCCGTGGTTGAGCATCTGCCATTGCGTCAGGTAGTGATCCTGGGGTCCTAGGATGGAGTCCCAGATTGGGATCCGGGTAGGGAGCCTGCTTCTCCCTCTGTCTGTGTCTCTGCCTCTCTCTCTCTCTCTCTCTCTCTCTCTGTCTCTGTCTCTCATGAATAAATAAATAAAATCTAAGATAGAAAGAAAGGAGGGAGAAAGAAAAGAAAGAAAGAAAAGAAAAGAAAAAAGAAAAGAGAGAAGAAAGAAAAGGTGCAAGGGAAGGGAGAAGTGTGTTCTTCACTAACCTGTAAATGTTTGGTGGTCAGGGACTGGATGCCCAGAGCCAGCCTCTTAGTGGAGTCCCTAGAAATACTGGTAAAACGAACATTTTTTCGATGTTTTAAATTATAAAATGTTTAAATACATGTAAAAAAAAGAATAACATGAACACCCACTTGCCCTCCATCTAGATTTAACAGTCAGAATAAATAATGAGTATAGCACTTTATAGCTTATAAAACTTCTTGCTTGGCTTTACCATATTGCAAATGAAACTCTGGTTGGTTATTTGCTTCGACGTGGGTGGAACTGGAGGGTATTATGCTAAGTGAAATAAGTCAATCAGAGAAGGACAAACATTATATGGTCTCATTCATTTGGGGAATATAAAAAAATAGTGAAAGGGAATAAAGGGGAAAGGAGAAAAAATAAGTGGGAAATATCAGAAAGGGAGACAGAACATGAAAGACTCCTAACTCTGGGAAACAAACTAGGGGTGGTGGAAGGGGAGGAGGGCGGGGGGTGGGGGTGACTAGGTGGCAGGCACTAAGGTGGGCACTTGATGGGATGAGCACTGGGTGTTATTCTGTATGTTGACAAATTGAACACCAATAAAAAATAAATTTATTTAAAAAAAAGGAAAAGAAACTCTGGTTGGTGAACCAATCTGGGAACCAACACCACTACTGAACAACCTCCACAGGTCAAGGCCATCTAGGAAGCTGCCTTCCTCTCCCTGTTTCCATCCCACCCAGAAGGTTGGAGGTTGCACCATAACTTGGTTTGCTATCAGAAAGCACAGTTACAAGTATGTTTCTCAGTGGGAAGTTTGTTGCCTGGAAATTCACTTTGAACGTGAGACGTTAGCCTCTCAAAGTCTCAGATTTCTCCCTTAAAAGTCAATATACCGGAGGGTGAGGAAGAGTTTGGGTCACAATGGGATCCACTACTTCCAACTCCATATTAACACAAGAATTCTTCTGTGATCTTGCCTACAGCTCTCTCAATAACCAATATGTACTATATTTAAGTACCATAAACCTCCTTTATCATGATGGTTCTGGGGACAGGACTGATATCCTCTTGGAGGCTAAACAAATTATAAAATAAGTTTTAAAACTATCTTTTTTCCCTTTTATAAAAGCAATACATGTTGATTTAAAAATCTCCAAGTGATGCAAAAATGAATGTGTTAGAAAGTGAAACCCTGATGGAATAAGTTAGAAAGGTGAAACCCAGGCATGGAGTAAAGGTTGGGGTGTCTGGGCTATACATTACTTAGGATAAGACCAGAGGTTGAAATACCTCTGCTTGCAGCAGCTGGGATGGATTTAGATGCATCATGTTGTTTCCAAATAAGGGCACGCATACTGTCACAGAGGCACAAGAAAGATTTCATCCACACTCCACTACAGCTGTACAAACATTTAAAAGGCATACCAAAAGGTCTAATTGTCTTTTTACATTTCTTCATTTAAAAAAAAAAAACTACTGGAACCTCAAAAAATGGAAGCTCTTTCAGCTTCTCTTGACCCATAAATGCCTCGGTGGCGTCAAAACATTACCTTATAAGTCCATGACTCAGAGCTACTGGGTAGCTCAGTGAGTTGAACGGTTGACTCTTGGTTTCAGCTCAGGTCATACCTCAGGGTCATGATCTCAGGGTTGTGAGATCAAGTCCCATGTGGCGCTGCTAGTGGGGAGTCTGCTTGAGATTCTCTCTCTCTACCCCTCCTTCCCCCTAACCCCTGATCATGCGCTCTCTCTTAAAAAAAAAAAAAAAAGACAAATCTATGCCTTAGAATTGCCCCCTGTTGCAAAAGGTATCACTGCAATTGCAAAATATCCTGTTATAGACTGGAAAGCCCCAGTTCCTGCTTAATTCTGTTGTGGGGGCGATGCCTGGGTGGCTCAGCGGTTGAGCGTCTGTCTTTGGCTCAGGGCATGATCCCAGAGTCCTGGGATTGAGGCCTGCATTGGGCTCCCTGCCAGGAGCCGGCTTCTCCCTCTGTCTATTTCTCTGCCTCTCAATCTCTCTCTCTCTCTGTCTCTCTCTCTCTGTCTCTGTCTCTCTCTCTCTCTCTCTCTCTCTCTCTCTCTCTCTCTCTCTGTCTCTCATGAATAAATAAATAAAATCTTAAAAAAAAAATTCTGGGCAGCCTGGGTGGCTCAGCAGTTTAGCGCCACCTTCAGCCCGGGGCATGATCCTGGAGACCCGGGATCGAGTTCCATGTCAGGGCTCCCTGCATGGAGCCTGCTTTTCCCTCTGCCTGTGTCTCTGCTTCTCTCTCTCTCTCTCTCTCTCTCTCTCTCTCTCATAAATAAATAAATAAAATCTTTTTTAAAAATTCTGTTGTGGGTGTCTTAGCCTCAGCTTAAAGGACCCTGGCCAGTCAAGACAGGGTCAGGAACCCCAGGAACAGGAAATATCCAGCATGTTATTGCAAATTTCATTTCTGTCTCAGGAGAGGGAGGTTCCCTGTGGGGTGGTTGTGTTACTGCCTTCTGAAATCTTGCACAGGTCCTGTTCCCAGAGATGCTCAGTCAATACTCTTCCAGCTCAACCTGAGAATATCACACATCCTACATTTGTACCATAAATATGCATGCATTTGGGTCCATCCATTTCTTAGGGAGTATGTTGGGTTTAGGGTTATTTTCTCAGCAGGATCCAGAAAACTGGATGCTGTCAGCTAAGAAACCAAAAGGACTGAGTACTCGGTAAAATATGAAGTATGTGGACCAACTGGACAATAAGATCAATTAAACCAAGCAGAACTCATCAAAGTCTTGGTCCCAGCTGGTCACACACAGGCTGGTCAGGCACAGTGCTGTTTGTTCTGTCAGGCATCAGAATGTTGTATGTGACCTGTGGCCCGTTTTGAGCCTCATTGGTCAGCTTTAAAAGGAGCATCTGTAAAAAAAAAAAATTAAAAATAAATTAAAGATAAAAGCATCTGTGGTTAGTGAGGAACAGTAAAATAATCAATTATCATGCAGGTAGGCAATATTCCAAAATGGTTAAAAGGAGTTTGAATCCTGGCTCAGTCACTGAGCAAGTCACTAAACCACTGATCCCGGATGTAAGTGAGGATGATGAATCTTGCCCTGAAAGGGTGCTGCAGAGATATCAGGAGACAATGGATATAAAGCAAGCTGTGCCAGGCACAGAGTAAGCCCCATTGCGTTACCGACAAAACATCCGCAAAGCCAAAAACTTCATGAGAAATGCGGAAAGCTTAAGCCAGGAAACGTAAGTGATGCCAGCTAAGTGACAGAAATACCACCATTTTTCAAGTATCATTGTAGCAATTGATATCGGAAAGGATTATCAATGAATGCTAAAATCATGAGGTGAAAGATTGTGGGAGAACAAGACGTTTCCACATGCTCAGGTCACTTACTAGTCACAAAGAAAAAAATGTCCTTTTACAATGGAGACATCTTGAGGATGCCTGAAAGTACCTTCAGTCTAATAATGAGGAAATCTTAATTAATTAAGGGACATTTTGCTTGGAATGGACTTTTCAAAAACATTGTCTTGACAGAATTTTAAAAGGCAGGAAAGTGTGAAAGTGTTCTAGCAGAATCAGACTATAGAGATGTGGCAACTAAAAGTAGTGTTTTTTCAAAACAAAAAAAGCCGGGGATAAAAATCAGGGTATACAGAAAGACAGAAGCTGTTAATTGTGGAAGAAGTCCTCTTACCCCACGTACCACTTCCATTAGCTCTGGAGCAACTTCTGGAGACCACACTGGGACATGAGCTCCAAAGGACACCTATTCCTTTTTTCACCCTTGTTTCTCCAGCATCCTTGCATGGCGTCTAAAATATGTGTTCAGGGGCACCTGGCTGGCCCAGTCAGTGGAGCATGTGACCCTTGTTCTTGGGGTTCTGAGTTCAAGCCTCACACTGAGCATGGGGCTTACTTTAAAAACAAAAAACAAACAAACAAACAAAAAACTTGTTCAATAAAAGTGCATGGACAAGCACCCTCTCTCATGGGGATGCTCTGGGGAAGCCAGGGCAGAGTAGGGAACAAACAAATCAGGATGACAGTTCCATACACAGCATTTGAGGCCTTTGTGATGCTGAAAGCACCAGACAACTGGAATGACATCAACAGGGGTGATGCCAGGGCTGGTAGCCTGGCAGTGCCCTCCGGCTTCACCTCCTTCTTGGGCAGAGAAGGGCAAAACTTGCAGGGCTGCACTTGTTGCCCCCCGCAACCCTTATCATTTGCTCTGGAGGGTCCATAAAATCCTGAGTTTGGAGGAAAATGATTGGTCAAAGAAACTGACTCTCATTATGGTCCTCTGCAGCATGGGACCAGGGGCTTTGTTCCTGCTCCCCACACCCATATCCCGGGAGAAGGAGAGACAGAGGCATCTGAGTGCCTTCCCAGGATCGAGACCCTGGAATCCAGCCCCAGCCCCTCCCTCACATATTTACGCACTGCTCTACAGGCCAGTATGGGAAGGTGAGGGCTGGGGCACTATAGGAACACATGGCTGGCAAGGCCTTGAACCCTCCTAGCTGTGAAGGCCTCCAAATCTGTGAGAAAGAGAACACAAGAGTCATCACTGGAAACAAACAAACGATGACATTCATAGCTCAGTTCTTGCCAGAGTGCAGAGAGCATTTCCTGTGCTTTTCCGCTATTTCACAAGTGGCTTCTTTTTACCCACCCTCTGGGTTCCAAGACAGAGGCTGTTTCAGACTACTGGCTCCAGCCTCTCCTGGTCAACACCATGATCAAAACCCCCAGTGATCATCTGCTGGACTCCCTGGAGGAGCTGCTGCCCAATGACTTTGAGAAGTTCAAGTTTAAGCTGCAGAACACCAGCGTGGAGAAGGATCACTCCCGGATCCCCCGGGGCCAGGTCCAGAATGCCAAGCCAGTGAAGCTGGCCAATCTGATGATCAACCACTATGGGGAAGAGAATGCCGTGCGGCTGACGCTGCAAGTCCTGAGGGCCATCAACCAGAACCTCCTGGCAGAGGAGCTTGACAAAGCGGTTGGCCCAGGTAAGCAGGTCCCATGCCCCTTCCTTTCCCAATGCAACTGCTGGCTGTTCATGGGGTGGGGTACAAGGTGCAAGAGGGAATTTGTGCTTAGACCAGTATGTTGTGACTTGAAGCTTAGGAGTCCCAGGTCTACTATGACTCCAGTGACACTGACTGACCAAGTCCTTTCTGCCACTAAGGTCTTTGGATCTGGGTTAGTATAGCTAAGGCTCCCAATGGCTTAAAAAAAAAAAAAGTAATAAATAAATAAATAAATAAATAAATAAATAAATAAATAAAAAATAAAAGTAAGGAGGAGAAAGGCTGAGATTGACTGCAGGGCAGAATCAGGAGAGGCAGCTCTCTGTGTCTCTCATGAGTAAATAAATCTTTAAAAGAAAAAAAAAAAAGAATCAGGAGAGGCAGGAACTAGATGCCTGATCTTAGAGGGTCCTTAACTTCATTGTGCTTAACTCCTATGTACCCACCAGTATCTTCAGAAAAGAAAAAAAAAATGCTTGCTAACTGCCCATATCAGCAGGGTCAAGTCATCCTCACATTGAAATCTACCTAATTTCAGTTTTGAGCTCTTCTCTGACACATGTCACAAAGGTATTCTAAAATTCTCAATTCTTTTCCTTCCTTTATCTTTTCTCTTTCCTTGTTTTCCTTCCTTCTCCTCCTCCTTGTTTTTCTATTCCTGTTTTGTTGTAACTTCCTTATTTCATCACACTGTGATCAGTGAATGTGGTCTATTGAATTTTTTGCTTCTAAAGACTTTTTTTTTTTTAAGATTTTGGGGAGGACCAAATACATGATGGGCTTAAAAAACATTGGCTAGTGTTTAAGTATTTCTTTACTTCTAAAGACTTTAAGGACACATTAGAAATATTTTCCATGTGTTTTTCAGAAGTAGAAATGTTTAAATAACATAAAAGTTCTCTACTCTTTGGAAGAGTGACGGACTAAACCATAATCTGAGTCCAGTGTAATTTGATGAGTAGAATTTTTAAAGTTAATTTTCATATTTTAAAACCTGGTTATTAGCATGTTTAGGGCTTTTCATTAATTCTAGAGACAGCTTGGGGAACTTGCCTTTTCCTAGGAAGTAAAGTATTCGCAACAGCAAAGTTTTTTAAAGTGTTTTAAATATCTCTGAAGCAATTTAATAAGAGCCTCTTCTACTAAAATTTAAGGCACTGATTATGGGTGCTTCATTTCCTTACTAGAGTAGGGTTTGCAAGTTATAGCTGAAGAAGATATTTCAGGAATTCTTTAGAATGTTAACAAATATATAAGGGGATCTCTGATGGCTCAGCGGTTTAGAACCTCCCTTTAGCTCGGGAGGTGATCCTGGAGTCCTGGGATCAAGTCCCACGTTGGGTTCCCCACATGGAGCCTGCTTCTCCCTCTGCCTGTCTCTGCCTCTCTCTCTCTCTGCATCTCTCATGAATAAATAAATAAAATCTTTTTTAAAATACTTAATTCAAATTTTATTAATTTTTCTAATTTACCCAACAAATTTGTTAAAATGTGTCATTCAAAAAAAAAATGTGTCATTCATTTTTTGAAAATTTTGAAATTCTAGAGGCCACCAGCGTGATAATTTGTGCTTAAACTCCTTTTACACAGACCTTGAAATTAAGCCTTTGTCATTTCTATTTAATGAAACTGTATCCTGAAACTTCCAAGCAAGCTGTTTAAGAAAGAAAAATCAGGGGATTCCTGGGTGGCTTGGCGGTTTGGCGCCTGCCTTTGGCCCAGGGCGTCGTCCTGGAGTCCCAGGGCGTCGTCCTGGAGTCCCAGGATCGAGTCCCGTGTTGGGCTCCCTGAGTGGAGCCTGCTTCTCCCTCTGCCTGTGTCTCTGCTTCTCTCTCTCTCTCCCTCTGTGTCTCTCATGAATAAATAGATAAAATCTTTTTCAAAAAAATCACCATTTACACTTACTTATCTGTATGTTAGGATTTTCTTCACATCATGAAACCAAAGAATAAAACAGAAGTAAATTAGTTTCTAAAGTTTTAACTGTCCTTCAAATCCTGTTTTCAAATTTTTGTGCCAAATATAATTCTTCTTTATTAATTAATTTTATAAGTGAATTTTGTACATCATAATCACACCCACATTTATACCAGTAAACTAGAGTTTTTATCTATTTTACGAACTAAGGGGAACCCTGGGTGGCGCAGCGGTTTGGCGCCTGCCTTTGGCCCGGGGCGCGATCCTGGAGACCCGGAATCGAGTCCCACGTCGGGCTCCCGGTGCATGGAGCCTGCTTCTCCCTCTGCCTGTGTCTCTGCCTCTCTCTCTCTCTGTGACTATCATAAATAAATTTAAAAATAAAAATAAAAAAAAACGAACTAAGAATATCATGTAGGACTTTATACTGAAAACAAGTTCTCATGCCAAAGAACTCTGAAAAGTACTATTTGGGAAATATATAGCAAATAATTAGTATTCTCTTACTTAATGGTAATTGACTGTCATTGCCTAGAACATTCTGAACTTCTGTAATTTATTTTTTGTTTTAAGATTGTATTTATTTATTCATGAGAGACAGAGAGAGAGGCAGAGCAGGGAGCCCCATGTGGGACTCGATCCCCCATCATGCCCTGAGCCAAAGGCAGATGCTCAACCACTGAGTCATCCAGGCGTCCCTGAACTTTTGTAATTTCTGAGGTGATTTTTCCCTTCTCTTCCTTCTCCCAACCCCTGGCCCTGAGCCCTGCACATTCTAATGCCTTTGCATCCTGTTGTCTTTGCAGAGTATCTGATACAAGAAAGTGGCACAGACAGTTCAGCAATGTCTTGTTCCTTTGGGGAGAATAAGTCCAAGGGCTTGAAGATATCAGATGGCCTGGAAGGTGAGAGACAGCGGCAAAGTGGTGATGGGGCTGTCAGCCTGCCAGCCAACCAGCATGAGGCTGGAAAGGGATCCCAGAAGAAGCCTCAGAGCAGACGGAGAGATCAAAAGAGCTCCGAGTGCCTGGATGTGCTGGGTAAGCCAGGGGCCAGGAGCCTCAGTTCGTCCTCCAGGAGAAGCCCATTCCCTGGCAAGCTGCAGGGGGAGAAGGGGAGTCCTACTGACCATCTACGCAGGAATGCCAGCTCCTTAGGAAGGCTCCAAGGACTCTCCTCTGGGTCACTAACTGGGTCCTTGGGAAGAGTAAAATCCAAGATACCTGAAGAACGTTTATCATCAGGACAGAGGCGACCCAGAAGTCTTGAATTCACCATTTTTTCAAGAGAGAGAGAACTCCTCAATCCAGAAACTCTTCTGTCTCAAGAGAAAATGAGAAGTGATCATACAGACTCAGCAGCCACCCCCAGTGAAGTGGCCACTCTGGATGTAGGTGCTACTGTGGCTCCAGAGAAAGGCTCCAGGAATCCAGAACATTCCATGATCCCAAAGGAAGGAGCATTCAGGAATACACTTTCCAATGTATCATTGTCCAAAGTCAGGACAACCTGTGAGCACCCAGAATCCACAGGGCCTTCAAAGAAAAGTGGAATTGAGGGTCAAGAACCCCCTGAGACCTCGAGGGAGGTGGCAGGTGGTGAGCTCCTTCAGCCTTCAGGTCCAGAAGTCCCTCCTTCTTCAGGTAAGGAAGGACCCCGGAACTCAGAAGACGTGGCATCCTTAGGCATGGTGACCTGTGCAGGTGTTCCCTCACAAGCCTTTTATCTCCACTGTGTTTATGTCACCAGATCCCTGAGTGCCCCCCCAAGATCCCCAACACTTTGAGAATATGAGGTAGGCTGTGAATCCTGAAAAAGATGCATGTATGCACATCTTCATAAAATGTTGCATCAAAGTTCAGTTAGTTCTTAGACACTCTGAAATCCTTTAGAATTCCAAGGAATTCATGGACCTCAGTCTGAGCCTCTGGGAAAGATTGGGTAAAAATACCCTCTTCTCACAATGAACCCGTGGGACCCTGCCATTCACCTCCCCGGGCAGGGAGGAGAGCTGTTGGCTAAAATCCTAAATCTCTTTTACTAAGGAGGCAGAAATTAGGATTATGTTGGGTTGTGGATGACAGAAACACCAAAATAATGCTAACTGAAACAAGATAGAAGTTTGTTTCTCCTTCACATAAGTAACACACTGATGGTCCAGAACAGATGTGATACTCCATGGGCCAGGAACCCAGGCTTTTACTGTTTTTCTGCTCCACAAAGTTTGCTCTCAAACTCATGGTCTTAGATAGTGGCATCCTTATTCCAAGCAGTGGGATAGAAGGACAAAGGAGAAGACTATCACTTAGGGAAGGTTTCCAGAAGTTTCTAGAAGCCGCTCATGATGCCTTCATTTATATCCCTTTGGCCAGAATGTAGTCAGTAGCCACATCTAACTGCAAAAAATGCTGTGGGGTTTTTTTTGGGGGGGAGGGAAGGAGAAACCATCAATTGATAGGCTGCAATCAATTCTATCACAAGAGGAGGGAATAATGGTTACTAGGAGGGCCTCTCACAGTCTCACAGCTATGATACGAATTCCTGGGACCTTGTGAGAGAAGGTGGGAGGGTTCTAATGGATTGAGTGTGCTTCTGTTTCTTCTTGTACCTCCTGTCATTTCTGCTTTTTTAAGTTGTGTTATGGTCTTGGGGCACAGCTAGTCATAGCTGTTTGTCATCATGGTAGGTTATACCCTTCAGCCTTAGAAAGCCAAGTCTCTTTTCTTACTTCCATTTAGTTCTTCCTGAACCTGGAAGTGAGGAGAAGTCCCATTCGTTCTTTCATTCAACACACACTTCTCAAATCCTTATTATGTTCCAGGGACTCTGCTAGAGGTTAGGTTATGTACTCGGGAGCTTCCACTCGGGTCATGAGCAGCCTGGGTGGTTTTTTTTTTTTTACATATTTATTTTATTTTATTTTATTTTCATCCTGGGTGGTTTTAAGTGGTAAAGCAAACACTAGTCAGAACATCTCACTGCCTTTATATCACCTGCTAGGTTCGTGTATGTGCAGGAGGAAGGGATAGGATTTGTAACAAAAGGCCTTTCTTTAGGAGAAGTATCCAGGAATTCCAAGTCTCAGGACTTCCATGAGGTCTAGCCCTTAGCCCTCACTTCCACTGGGTGGTTCTCTGCCTGCTGGAGTGAAGTCAGGGGAGGACAAGCTAGAAGTGGCCACAGCCTGACCAGGACCTCATGTCCCAGACACGAGATAGCTCTCTCTGCTGTGTCTTGTAGCACACCTTCATTACATTTTGGATTTGTCACTCAAATTTTTCTGCTGTCATATCCCCAGGAAAGCCACAGGATGAGGCCATGTATCCCCTTGGCCGTGCCCAGGAAGGAGATCCAGCTGATGACACCTATGTGCATGATTCCTACAGACCTGCCATTGGTTCTGAGGATCTCAAGACCTCAGGCAGATACTCACCCAGCTGCCTCTCAAGCCAGGCCTCACTGCCTGTAAAGAACTCTGGAGACGTCCAGCAGAAGGAGGACCTGCAGATGGCTATCTTGAGCCCCAGGTCCCTGCCACAGTGTGAGCGACACATGAAGCAGGTCCAGCTGCTCTTCTGCGAGGACGACAGGGAGCCTATCTGCCTCATCTGTAGTCTGAGTCAGGAACACCGAGGCCACCGGGTACGCCCTATTGAGGAAGCTGCCCTTGAATACAAGGTAGGGCTTCTTTGGCGGCGGGGGGGGGGGGAGCTTTTTAAAGTAGCCAGTAGCTACTTTATTTTCCCAACAACGCTGGGATGTTGGTGCATTAGGCAGCATTCTTGGGCTGTAACTGGCAAAAATATAATACAAACCAGACCAGCAAAGATGAAATTTATTGGTTCATGTAGCTAAGATCCAAGGGCACTAGCTTCAGGTATGGCTGAATCCAGGTGCCCACATGTCATTAAGAATCTCTTTCTCACCGCCTCTTGGATCTGCTTCCCTTGGTATGATGGATTCATTCTTCTTTCCTGGGCATCCTCCCTGTGCACTTGGCTACAGCACCCTCAGCTTTACTCCATAAGGCAGATTTTTTCCCCTCTAGAGTTGTCACCAACTAAGGATGGCAGAAGCCAAGTTTAGGCTTTAACAAGTGCCCTTTTCCAGGTGAAAATTCAAAAGCAGCTGGAGTATGTGAAGGAGTTGAGAAAATCTGGGGAGGAGCAGAGATCTCAGGGAGATAAGAAGACTGCGAAATTTCTGGTAAGGCCAGGGGTGTTCTGTGTCCAGTCCTTGCCTGAGTTCCCCCCTGCAAAAGGAGAGAGGGGACCAAAAGTGAGCAGAAGGTCTCCAAATTATGTTCTGGTTCATAGGGAAGCAGAACTTATCACATATTTAGAATCTCCTGCTCTAAAGGGGGCAGAGAGGTAACAGGAATCCAAGGATGAGCTTGTTCCTGGAGAGACCCAACTGCAGCATAGGAGGGAAATTTCCAAGGAGCCTGTGCTTTCATATTCACCACAAAATGGTTTAGAGAAATTAACGCCACAACAGTGGCTGTTGCTGAGAGATGGGATTGGGGAAATGGGAGGAGAGATTTTTCCATTTTAAATACTCCACTGTATCATCTTTATAATTGTTGTCCATTTTATTTTTTTAAAAAACATGGATTTTAAAAATTCAAATAGTTAGAGATTTTCTTTAAAACTATTATTTTGTGATGCCACAGATTTCAATAAATACACTTATTGGCCTTCTTCTGTTAAACCTGGACATGTAAATCACTTCCATTTTTCCTGCAGGCAAATTCACCTATCCCAAAGTGTCTTAATTTGTCTGACCCATTTCTGTTGGCTGGATTCCATCTCTCACACCACAATGGGAAACAGACAAAGATAAGAAAGGGCAGGAATGGGGGCGGGTATGGCATTGGCCCAGGTGTCTAACTTTTGGGAAACTCATGAAGTGTATGTAGTAAAAGAAAACCACTTTTCCAGGGTGCCTGGCGGTGGGGATCAGTCAGCTAAGAGTCCAACTCTTAATTCCAGGTCAGATAATGGTCTCAAGGTCATGAGATTGAGCCTCGAATTTGGCTCCACACTGGGTGTGGGGTCTGCTTAAGATTTCTCTCTCTCCCTCTCTCTCTGCCCTTCCCCTCACCACCTTGCCCACTCACCAGCTCCCGTTCTTTCTAAAACAAACAAACAAAAAACCCTTTCCTATGATCCCAGGTGGCTTGGAACTTGTGGGTGAAGCAGAGGTCAGAGATGCCCCCTGCCATGAAGGTGAGACAGAAGCCTGGGCCACAGGGAAAGTCAGGGAGACAAGATCTGGTCTTCCCTTAAAATGCTCACAGTGACATGAGCTCCTGAGGAAAATGATGCTGTTTTCAAAACTTCTGCTCTTCCTCCTTCTTTCAATAGTTAAATATATATGTGTGTGTGTGTGTGTGTATATATATATATATATATATATATATATATATATATATATATATCATATGGAAGAGGGAGGGGAAACTTTTCTTTACAGCACAATGACACTAAAATAAGTGTGGAAGAATGGGGTGCCTGGCTGCCTCAGCCAGAGAGCATGAAACTCTTGATCTCAGGGTTGTGAGTTCAACCCCACAATGGCTGCACAGATTACTTAAATAAAAATTGGGGGGATCCCTGGGGGGGCTCAGTGGTTTAACACCTGCCTTTGGTCCACGGCATGATCCTGGGATCCCAGGGTCAAGTCCCACGTCAGGCTCCCTGCATGAAGCCTGCTTCTCCCTCTGCCTGTGTCTCTGCCTCTCTCTCTCTCTCTCTCTCTCTCTCTCTCTCTCTCTATGTCTATCATGAATAAATAAATAAAATCTTTTTTTTTGTATTTATTTATGATAGTCACACAGAGAGAGAGAGAGAGAGGCAGAGACACAGGCAGAGGGAGAAGCAGTCTCCATGCACCGGGAGCCCGACATGGGATTTGATCCTGGGTCTCCAGGATCGCGCCCTGGGCCAAAGGCAGGCACTAAACCGCTGCGCCACCCAGGGATCCCTAAATAAATAAAATCTTTTAAAAAAAGCCTGGGTGTTTTTTTAAAAATTAATTAATTAATTAAAATTTTTAAAAAGGACTAAAGAGATTAAAATGATGACACTACTTATGTCCAGTCTTAGAAGATCCAAAAGGGGAACGCCTGGGTGGTAGCCTCTGCCTTTGGCTCAGGTCATGATCCTGGAGTCCCAGGATCAAGTCCCACATCGGGCTCCCCGCAGGGAGTCTGCTTCTCCCTCTGCCTGTGTCTCTGCCTCTCTCTCTCTCTCTGTGTCTCTCATGAATAAATAAATGAAATCTTTAAAAAAAAGAAAGAAAAGAAAGAAGGAAGATCCAAAAGGGCTTCTCCCTCCATGGAGGAATGAGAAGGTTCCCTTAGAGCCACTTCACCTTTCCTCAAAACTCTCTAGTCATGAGGAGGAAAAGCGAGATAGAACATGGGCCAGATGGCTGACCTATGTGCAGTTGTAGTAGAAGTCAAGTTCACCTACATTCACATTAATGGATTGACTGCCTCCATTCAGAGCTACACTGAGGCCCTTCTGCCTGCCAGCACTTTGGCAGCAGGGTGGAGAGAAGTCTCCTTCCTGGACACTTGGTGGTCATAACCTTATCCACTTACAGCCCCAGGCATATACTATCCTCACACTGACCTTCAAGGCAGGGAAAATGTGATACCAGGTATCCTAGTGTCCTGTGGCTGCCATAACAGAGCCCCACAGATTGAATGGCTTAAACCACAGAAATATAGTCTTTCACAGTTCTGCAGGCCAGAAGTCTACAATCAAGGTGTCAGCAGGACTGTTCCTTCTGAGGGCCATGAAGGAGAGATGTCTTCCAGGCCTCCCTTCTCAGCTTGTAGATGTCATCTTTCCCTTGTGTTTCTTTCCTGTGTCTGTGTCCCAACATCCCCATTCCAGTGGCCCACTTCACCATGACTTCATCTAAACTAATTATATCTGTAATGATGCTATTTCCAATAAGATCATATTCTTTAGGTACTAGGTTAGGACTTTAACATAAATCTTGGAGGGGATACAAATCAACCCAGAACACTAGGTTTTAGGGCATTTTACAAGAGCCAGCCCTGGCCACCCTCAGTCTGTTCTGGAAGGTTCTGGCCCATTTTGCCTACTGCTCTGAAATCCAGGCCTCCAAGAAGCTGAGGAAGCATGCTTCTTATTCGCCTCCAGGAAGTGGGCTTCTGGGGATCCCCTGGGCATACACATCCAGCACACTGCACAGACCCCTACACTTTTTTGTTCCCCAGAAACAAACTGAAACCCAGAAGCAGAGAATCCAGCACCAAATAGAGCAACTGTACCATATTCTGGAGCAGCAAGAGAAGTTCTTTGTGGCCTCATTCGAAGATCTGAACCGGACCATTGGCCAGGTCAGGGAGACGTATAGCACCCAAGTGTCCAGAGACATTGCCCTCCTCGACGAGCTAATTGGAGAGCTGGAGGCCAAGCAATGCCAGCCAGAGTGGGAGCTCATGCAGGTGAGTGTGGCTGGGCCTGGCTTTCCCCCTCCCACTGTCCCCAGTAGGATGTCATGAGCTCCCAGCACTGCCATTAGCTCTGCTCAAGTCAGTACAAGACAAGGGTCTGGTGCCCAGATCCCTTTGATGAGCTCTCAGGAGTCCAGGGTGGCCCAGTTTTCAAGGGATCCCCTGGCATCTCCCAGAAGAAACAAGCAGGGTTTGGGTGCAGTTCTATTGTAAGCTCCACCAGGCTTCCACTTTGGGTGATGAGAATTAGAATGGGGGAGAGGTGCCCCCGTTTTGCTGACAACCTGGGGATATGAGCCCAGAAGGAAAGACCAGGAGTCAGCGCAGCCCTAGGAGACTGGTAACGGGGAGCTTCCTTCTTTTCTCTCCTAGGACATCGGAGTCACCCTGCACAGGTACTGAGAGATCCCTTCGTGTTACCTTGGGTATCCTGCAGGAAGCTGTGGGGGAAGCATTCCTAGGACGGAGATGCTCCCAACCCCGGGTCTGACTCCTTCTGGGTTCCTCCCATCTCCTGCAGCTCCTAAGGCCTCTCTGGATTTGTGTAGGGAAAATGGGAGTGTGGTCAGGAGGGACAGCATGGGCTGAAGACTGGAAAGAATGAACACAGCCTATCATGCTAATGATGGTTCCTAAGAAACCTCCCTAAAGATCGCCAATTTTGCCTCAAGAATACTGTTCCTGCGGAAGTGCCTCCCTCCCTGAGGCCACAGTGCTTATGGTCTCAGGGAGGGAAGTATTTTCTAGGAGTCGTGATGCTCTAACCCCAGACAGGGGAAGGAAGGGGAGGGGAGGGAGGAGGCTGGACATTACAATCACTCCGGAGCTTTACAAAATCCTAACCTCCAGGCCTTGGCACACAAATTAAATCCAAATCTTCAAAAGTGTGACCCTGGCATAAGTTTTTTGGTCTTTTCCTCTTTTCTGGTGGGAAAATACATATACATGGAATTTACCACTCTAACCATTTTTATTTTTTAAGTTATTTATTTATTTATTTATTTATTTATTTATTTATTTATTTGAGACACACACACAGAGAGAGAGAGAGAGAGAGAGAGAGAGAGGCAGAGACACAGGCAGAGGGAGAAGCAGGCTCCATGCAGGGAGCCTGATGTGGGACTCAATCTCGGACCCCAGGATCATGCCCTGAGTCAAAGGCAGACATTCAACCATTGAACCACTCAGGTGTATCCACAACCATTTTTAAATGTGCTGTTCAGTGGCATTAAGTACATTTGTCTTATTGTGCAATCAACACCACCTTTGTCTCCAGCACTTTTTCATCTTCCCAAATGGAAACGCCATACTATTAAAACATAACTCCCCATTGTTCCCTCACTCAGCCCCTGGCAACCACCGTTCTACATTCTGTCTTTACGGATTTGACTACTCTAACTGCTTCACATAAGTGGAATCATACAGTATTTGTGCTTTTGTGTCTGGCTTATCTCACTTAGCATAATGTCATCAAGGTTCATTCACATTGTACAATGTGTCAGAATTTCATTCTTATGTAAGGCTGAATAATATTCCATTGTGTATACATACCACAATTTGTTTATCCCTTCATCCATCAATGGACACTTGAGTTGTTTCCACCTGTTGGCTATCGTGAATAATGCTGCTGTGAATATTGCTGTACATATATCTGTTTGAGTCTCTGCTTTCAATTTTTTTGAGTATATACCTAGAAGTGGAATTGATGTGTCATATGGTAATTCTATGCTTAGTTTTTTGAGGAACCACTATATTATTTTCTACAGTGTCTGCACCATTTTACATTCCTGCCACCCATGCACAAGGGTTTTCCCACATCCTTGCTAATACCCGTCATTTTGATTTCTTCAAAATGCTAATACCATTCTAATGAGTCATATCTCATCATATTTTTTTCTTATTTCTTATCATGTTTATCTCAACAGAAAAGTACTAAAGAAGTGTAATTAATTTGACATAGATAATTCTGGGATGGACATTTCAATATCACACCATTATAAGGCTTTTAGTAAAACCCACTGTGGTTTTTATGTCAGTGGTTTTTAAAATTCTTCAGGTGATGCCAATCTGTGGCCAAAGTTGAGAACCAGTGTTTAAAACTCAGAGTCCAGGGAAGACCTTCATTGCAAAGTCCAGGTGGGCTGGGTGTTCCTGTAGAGGCTGCACTTTATTGCCATCTCATGGGAACTTGAGCTACCCCTATGCACCAGCCCTCTCTGGCCAACAGTCTTTTGTCTCTAGGGTCAAGATGGTGACTGTTCCTAAGCTGTGGAACACTCCCCTAGAGGTGGAAAAAAAGATCCAGTTGTTCTACCGGAAATCAGAGTTTGTAGAGAAGAGCATGAAGTACCTCTCAGGTAGGTGGGCTTGGGGGGGAAATGGGAGGCACTTCCCTCCTTCCCAGGAGGCTCACCTCCTCCCTGAGATCCTTGTGGTCCAGAACCCTCTGACATCCCTTCTCCATCTCCCATGGCCTTTCTTTTTTTTTTTTTTTTTTTTTTTAATTTTTATTTATTTATGATAGTCACAGAGAGACAGAGAGAGAGGCAGAGACATAGGCAGAGGGAGAAGCAGGCTCCATGCACCGGGAGCCTGACGTGGGATTCGATCCCGGGTCTCCAGGATCGCGCCCTGGGCCAAAGGCAGGCGCCAAACCGCTGCGCCACCCAGGGATCCCTCCCATGGCCTTTCTAATGCTGCCTTCAGCCTCTTTCTGATCTGTCTCTATCTGGGGAACCTAACTCAAGCTCCCTTTCTTCTTTTAGAAATGCTGCGTTCAGAAATAGATATCTTCAATGGTGAGTATGGTGATGGAATAATGTGCTTGCCGGGGGTTACTGTGATATTCCCTATGCTGTTGATTTCTGGACATTATTTAGAAAAGAGAAAAACACCTGCAACAAAGGCAAAAAAAAAAAAAAGCTTCCATAGGCTCTGTGCTGGACTTGTTCCCTGGGTCAACTCATCAGACCACAGAGTCTTCAAGGCAGGCCCCAGGGTCTAGGAGGAATGGGGTTAATCCAAGCAGAGGAAGCAAGGTCCTGAGTTGGGGTGGGGGTTCTTGTCTTTCCTTGTTGTGGTGACCAGGGTAGATTTAACCTCTCTGAATTGAAATACTTAGGTTTTTTCCCCCATCTTCTTTCTCTCTGTAGTTCCAGAACTCATCTGTGCTCAGGCACATGCCGGTAAGTGCCCAGACTAAGGCAAGTGGACTTTACCTGCTGAGTCCCTATGCTGACCTCCAGTGCATTCAAGAAGACTGTCCCTCCAAGTGTCTTGGAGATGGGGAGAACCCTGTAGGTATGTTGCCCATGGACCCCCAGCTAGGTATTCTAATTCTTTCTGCAGCTAATGTGATTCTGGATGCAGAAACCGCCCACCCCAATCTCATCTTCTCAAATAACCTGAAGAGTGTGAGACTTGGAAACAAGCGGAATCGTCTGCCTGACAATCCAGAAAGATTTGATAGTTGCATCATTGCCCTAGGCCTTCCAAGCTTCTTCTCTGGCCGCCATTACTGGGAAGTAGAGGTGGGAAACAAGACAGGGTGGATCCTGGGCATCTGCAAAGCATCCATGAGCAGGAAAGGGAGCATGACTCTGTCACCTGACAATGGCTACTGGGTGGTGATAATGATGAAGCGGAGTGAGTACCAGGTGTCCACCATTCCCCCAACACGCCTGCAATTAAGGGAACCTCCCAAACGTGTGGGCATCTTCCTGGACTATAAGGCTGGAGACATTTCCTTTTACAACGTAACAAACAAATCCCTCATCTACGCATTCACTGGCTTCTCTTCCTCTGAGCCCCTCCAGCCTATCTTCAGCCCTGGAACACACGATGGAGGGAAGAACATGGATCCTCTGACCATCTGTCCAGTGGGTGACCAGGAACCTCACTGAATGCCCTTTATATCTCTCTTCTGGCTCCCAGCCTTGAATCTTGGATCTGTACACTCAACTGTCATTATTCAATGCCCACTGGGTTCCAGCTGCTGTGGGTATAATATAACGAATTAAGAAAAGAGTTCCTGTGTCCAAAGAGCCTATGGAATGGTAGCAGAAATAAACTAGGTACACAAATACTAGTAAGCCAAAGGTGAAGAGAACACATGTACTGATGACACCTCAGAGGAGGAAGTACATAGCTGTTGCTTAATGAATCCTTGTATGAATTAGCACCCTAAGATGCCCCTAAGGCAGAGATCTTACCCTCATTTTCCCTCAGAACTCTGTGGCAAGGATGTGTCCCTTCATTCTGTTCTCTTCTTTCGTGAGGAGTTGGAAAGCTGAGATAAAACAAGTTGACTAGTTTGTTCTCTTTTTGTACCTGGATTAATGAACTATGGATCTTAAGAGAATTGGCTAGGCCTCATAAATAAATCAATTAGAAAACTTGGTCATAATTGCACTTAGTCTGCATTCAATCTGTTACTTAGTCAATCATTGTGAGATCCCATTTCCCTACTGAACATGAAAAAGATGGAGCTGCTATTGTGGGAAAATATTTGACACATATTCCGAGTGTCAGATTTTTAAAAAATTCTGTCCTGATCTGTACCTGAAAATCTGTTCTATTTCACAGATACCCCATTTACAGAGATATAAAGAGAAAGGATGTAAGAGGGAAAAAAATAATCAAATGAAGATTAGATTCCAAACCCCTCCACCCCAACTCATCTTTCCATCTTCACACTAGAGCCTAGACTGGATCCAAGTTTTCCATGATTGTGACCAGAAAACACAGGCCCTGATTTCTTCATGGAGCTTTGTTCTGTGCACATAGTCCATACTCTGATAGAGTTCATGGGCTCTATTTGCTTAGCTGTTCCCAATTCTCTCTTGCTATACCCTTCCCATGAACAGCTTCCTGTATTCTTTCCATTACTGCCTATACACATTTTTTTCTATTATTCCTAAAATGGCTCCAGAATGTGAACTATTTGATAACACTTGCTATAGTTGGCCATACAATCCTTCAAGATTAAATAATGTTTCATGCCCAAAGCAAAGTTTTTGTCATTTGAAAATTTGTGCTCATTCATTAGAGATGAAATGGAGTTTTGCCTGTTTTAGTTTATTTCATTATCTGTTAGTGATACTGTGAATTTTCCACGTGGACTTCGAACTTTTGCTTCATTCTACAGAAATAGCACAGCTCCTTTGACTACTTGTTATGTAGAATCTAGATATTGAACTTCAGTTGTCTGTAGTACTTCTTGATAAATATTTTAGATACTAAACATTTGTAAGATGAAAATTTCCCCGTCTGGTGTATTCTTTATTGAGATATAATTCACAAACCATAAAATTCACCCTTTTAAAGTGTATAATTGAGTTTTAGTATATTCACAATGTGTACAAACATCACCACTAAATTCAGATCATTTTCATCACCCCAAAAACAAGCCCTGCATCCACTGGCAATCATCTGTCACTCTCCATACCCTCAGCCCCTGGCAACTACTACCCTACTTTTTGTCTCTATGGATTTGCTTATTCCAGACATTTCATGTACGTAGAATCATACAAAATGTGGCCTTCTGTGACTGGCTTCTTTCACTTGACGTAAAGTTTTTGTGGTCCGTCCACATTGCAGCATGTATTAGTACTCATTGCTATTGCTGAATAATCATGTTATATGAATATACATTCGTGTTTAGCCAATCATCAGTTAATAGACGTAAAGATTGTTTCTTTTCAGCCATTACAAACACTGCTGCTATTCACATATAGGTGTGGTATGGACATATGTTTTCACTTTTCTTGAGTTTATGCCTAGGAATGGAACTGCTACACCGTAGTAATTCTGTGATAATATTTTGAGAGACTAACAAACTGTTTCCAACATGGTGATGCATATTTTCAAATGCCTTTTTTTTTTAAAGCTTTTGGGTTTTTTTTAGATTTTACTTACTTGAGAGAGATACCAAGAGAGAACACAGACAGGGAGGAGAGTGAAGCAAACACTCCACTGAGCAGGGAGCCTGAGATGAGGCTTGATCCCAAGACCCTGAGATCATGACCTGAGCCAAAGGCAGACGATTAACCCACTCTGCCCCCCAGGTGCCCCCCGTTTTTTAATGGTATTTTTTTATCTTTTGAAATGTTAATGATAGTTTCGTTTTCATGACTTCATAGCCTTTGCCTTTGTCTTTTGTCAGTTGGCCGGAGCTTTCTGTAAGTTGGAAATGTATAATTCTTTATGTGGTCTTTCTTTTACAATTATTTTCCATTCTATTACTTGTTTATTATTATTGGGGTTTTTTAAAAGTATGTATGTATGTATGTATGTATTAATTTATGAGAGAGAGAGATAGAGGTAGAGACACAGGCAGAGGGAGAAGCAGGCTCCATGCAGGGAGCCCCATGTGGGACTCGATCCCAGGACCCCCATCACGCTCTTGAGGGAAAGGCAGGCATGCTCAACCGCTGAGCCACCCAGGCGTCCCTATTACTGGTTTTTTGTTTTTTTGGGTTTGTTTTTTTTTTTTTTTCTTTAGTTTTCTTAAAAATACAGTTATACAGGACTGTATCTTACTTCAAGGCATTTCAGTTGTTTTGCCTCCACATTTAATTAATGTTCTTTTAATTCTTTTAATTGTGTTCTTTTAATTCCATCTTTTGTATATAGTATGAGGACACGAGTCTTTCTTTCCAGAAGAATGGATAATTTTTGCTAGCATCATCTATTTTACACCAAGTTGAAATGCTACCCTTTCATATGGGTTCCATACATTCAGATCAACTTTGACGCTTTTACTCTTTTCTATTGTTCTACTTACCTCTAGCTCAAACCATGCTGCTTTGATTGAGGGAGGTTTTTTTTTTTTTTTTTATTGTTTGCTTTGGTTTTTGATGAATGCAAAAACAAGTGTTCTTTATTTTTAGAAAAACTTCTGTTGTACCGTGCAGTTGTGACATTAATCTGTAATATATTTTAAACCACGGCTAAATAAATAAACCACGGCTAAACGAGTTACCTATAATTAGCGTCAGAAAAAAAAGAACACAGGATGGCCTGTTCAAATCGCAGGGTAGAAGCTGGCAAGCGGGGAGGGGGTCGCCCGGTTCTGACTGACGAGCCGCCCCTAGCGAAGTGACAGCTGTGACAGGACCCAGAACCATGCATGGACCCTAACCTGCCGCCCACTCACGGCCAATCGGACCTTCGACCCACCCTCGAGGCTGTGCCAGAAACAGCCGAGGCCTCTCGAAGATCTTCCGGTGCGAGAGGCAGCCCACTTCCGGTCGAACTTCGGAGGCTGAGGGAGTGTGCTGGCCCGCCCCAAACACGGCGCCTGGCGGTCTCCCATTGGCTGTTTAGAGTTGAACTACATTTCCCAGCAGGCGATGGAGCTACACCGCCAGTACTTGGAGAGGAGCCAACCCTTCATGGAGGATTGGAGACAACCTTCTGCTTTCTGTCTCCCAAATAGAGCCACAGAAACAGCGGCTGCCGCCAGCCCGACCTCCCTCGGCGCCGGGAGCTCTGCCGGCCGTCCTCGAGCATCGCCTTCTCAAGCACAGACGGGCGCTCCGAGCGGGGAGACCAGGCTTCCACACCGGAAACGAGGCACCGGTCGTGACGTAAAGGCTACCGAGGCGCCCGGCCTCCCAGAAGGCACCGTGTCGGGACCGTCTCCCCAACTGACAGCCGAGCACGCCAATAGTGGCCCGCGGCCTGTGAGGACACTCCGAAGGGCGAGGGGAGGGCTGGGCCTCACGCGCCTGGTTTCCCGGTCTCTCTGCGCTGGGGTCTCTGGGCCGTCCCTGCGAGCGCCCAGGAGGGCAGAGCCCCTGAGAGGTGAGGGGCTCCGCGAGGGCGGGAACCAGGCTGAGGTGGCCTCTGGGGAGCAGAGCTTGGTCCGTGTGGGAGAGCCTGGCCGGCTGGGGAGCCAGGAACGCACCCCGGGCAATGCCGCCGCTCCAGCTTTGTGGTAAAAGTGCCCCGTGGCCGGTGAGAGAGGCTCCACAGTGGGCCTGGCCAGCTGGTCCCTACCGGGACGCCCCTCGCCGCTCTCAACAGGGCTTCACGGCGGAAAGGAGTCAGCAGGCGGTGTGTGGACATCGCATGCGGCCTTGCGTTTGCTCCTTGAGCCATCAGCGGCCCCGCGAAGGGCATCCGATGGACCCGCGGTCCAAGGTGCGCAGAACAGCTTCATTCAGTCAGTGGCCAGGCCAACTCGTAAGCAGATGCCCTCGGTGCTGGACCCCTGAAGACCTCGGTTCCCTGTCTTCTAGCCCATGGCTCTTCCTGTCAGCAGGAGTTAAACCGCTCTTCCCGGTAGAGTCTACTCTAGGAGGATGACCCTTGGGGTTTGGGCATCCTCCGGCTTTTCCTGCTCACATCTTCCTCTCAGGCCCCGCTGAGAGTGCCTCTCGTTCAGGGACCTTCCGTTTCAGTTAGGAGTTCCCCACCCCGGTTTCTCTTAACTTCTGCTTTAAACTTCACGTGGCCTCGCTATCCAGGCCCTGTATTGGAGTGCAGGCATGCCTCCCTGGCCTTGTGCGTAACCCATGGTTTCTCTCATCCGCAGCTCGGCTCTCTGACACATTTCCTTCAATAAGAGGTGACTCCTGAAGCTCTGCAAAACCAGCGTGGTGTGTGATTTCACGGCGCCATGGCTGCAAAAGTGGTTCCAATGCCCCTAAAGTCAAAGCGGTCCTTTATACTGAGAGTTCCTCCAGACTCCAAACTAGGACAAGACCTACTTCGAGATGCTACTGGTGGGCCCAAGACCATCCACGAGCTGGTTCTGGAGCACTTCCTCACCTTCTTGCCAGAGCCAAGCCTGGTCCAGCCCAACCAGAAAGTCAAGGAGACCTTGGTTATTATGAAGGATGTGAGCTCAAACTTTCAGAACAGACGTAAGAAGCACATGCTGATCCCTAGAAGAGAAGGGAATGGTTCTGGGGGTTCAAATAGGTTTTCTTTTTCTTTTTCTTTTTTTTTTTTTCTTTCTTTTTTTTTTTTTTCAAATAGGTTTTCATGTTAGTAATGAATTCAAGTTAGGATAGCAGGTTTTGAAAAAAAAAAAAAAGGAGTTGATTCTAATAAGTCAGCATGTTGGGGAGAGGCAGTATTTTTTCTCAAGCTGGAGTTTGAGTGGATTGCGGAGTGTCGTGTAAAGCCATAGAATAAACAATGTCAGTTTTACACAAATGTTGGGAAGAGTGTGCATCATTTTAGGATATAGAAATGTGGGTGAATTGTTGAACTGACTGGAGTTTTATGTGGAATTTTGGAAATTTTGTGCTTGTTTGGGGGCATCTTCAGACATTGCCCTCCTCTAGCCTTCCCTTTAGTAGTGGGATTTTTTTTTTAAAGATTTTATTTATTTATTCATGAGAGACACAGAGAGAGAGGCAGAGACACAGGCAGAGAGAGAAGCAGGCTCCTGCGGGGAGCCTGACGTGGGACTCGATCCTGGGTCTCCAGGGTCACACCCTGGTCTGCAGGTGGCACTAAACCGCTGTGCCACCAGGGCTGCCCCTAATAGTGGAATTTTTTAAAGTCCTGAAGGGAATCATTCTTTTCATAATGAGGAGAGCGCATATAGGTTCATAGACCTTATGGTTTATGGCTTGAATTTGTCCTGAGCTCACAGAAACAGAAAAAGCCTTGAGTTGCCTTTGGAAGGAGTGAGGACAGTGTAGCCTTAGGGTGTGGTTAGTGTTCCTGTATTAGAGTCACTGATTTTTCCATTAACTACAATTTCCTCTTTCCCCAGTGCAACCTCATCCTATGGTGAAGCTTCTGCCCGGGAAAGGGATCCAGCAAAAACAGGATACTGTGTCTCTGTATTTGAAAACTGACCCTGAGGTGGGTTTGGTTTTCCTGTTCACTTTTTTGAGTATATCACCTTCTCTGCTCTTTCAGCTCTCCCTGCTCAGCCAACCCATGTATAAAAACACACTCTTGGGAGTAAGGAGAATGGCTTGTTTTTCACTGCCTCATTGGACATTTCTCTTCTGCTTGTCCTGTGGGTGCTCTCTGAGCCTGGCTTTCTGGTCTGTGCTGCATCTTCACGGGATTTATTTATTTTAAAGATTTTTATTTATTTATTCATGAGAGGCAGAGACATAGGCAGAGGGAGAAGCAGGCTCCCCACAGGGAACCTGATGTGGGACTCGATTCCCGGACCCCAGGATCACGCCCTGAGCCAACGGCAGGCGCTCAACCACTGAGCCACCCAGACGCCCTCTTCACGGATTTATAGACCCATTTTGCCTTCCCTTCTCTGATATTTGGGCTTCGGTCTTTTTTGCCAGCAGAGCTGTCAAACGAACCTCTGTTATTAAGAGGAAGGGGCCTTTTGCTCTTTCAGGAACTGGTGGTCTTTGAGGATTTGAATGTATTTCACTCTCAAGAAGAATGTGTGAGCCTAGATGCTACTCAACAGCCCACCTCAGAGAAGGAAGACAATATTGGGGAGATGACGTTACTGGGTAAGAAATCTTGTGTGTTCATATTGAATGTTGTGAAAAGCATGTTCTTCTATTTTGTCAGACTTTTTAAAGACCTCATTAAAAAAACATTTCTTTTTTTTTAAATAAAGACCTGATTAATACTAGCTAAGTACATAATTACACTAATTTTTGTTCTATCCCATGTGGCAGAGCCTGCACCAGCTGTGGCGGCCATTTTTCTTATAGCTTTAAGGCAGCAAGGGCAGAGGGGAATTCTCTTGGTAAGCAGGACCTGCAGCTGATAGACTGGCATCAAATATTCAAACATTGAAAATGCAGGCAGATTGTTTCTGAGTCCGTTTTCTGGATCTAGTGCTAGTCCCCCAGTAGGTGTTTTTTAAATTAGTATTTTCTTTGGACACATGACTCTTTTAAGTCTTTTTTTTTTTCCTTGATGTCCAGTAGCTGTGACATCTACTAATGAATGAAAATATATCCCACTGTTGATGGGAATAATATCTAGCACTTGTTAACTGCTAATGTGCCATTATGTATGAAGCACTAGTTTAAGTGCTTTATATGCATTTGTTATTGCATGTATTTCTCACAAAATTACTGTAGAGTATAGGAATTATTACTATTTTACAGATGACGGTACTAAAGCAGAAAAATGTTAAGAAATTGCTAAAGGTTGGGCAACCCTCTTGGGTCCCCTCCCTCCTGGGGAGCTTTGTACTATCACTTAATAAACTTTGTGCTATTGCTGGATAAACTTTGCCTTGCATCCTACCAAAAAAGAAAAAAAAAGAAAGAAAGAAAAATTGCGAAAGGTCAAGGTCACACAGCAGTAGGTAGTTGGGCAGGGACTAGGGATTCTAACATTAGAGCTTGTGGTCTTAGGATACCTGGGTGGCTCAGTAGTTGAGCGCCTACCTTCTGCCCAGGGCATGATCCTGGAGACCTGGGATTGAGTCCCACATCGGGCTCCCTGCGTGGAGCCTGCTTCTCCCTCTGCCTATGTCTCTGCCTCTCTCTCCTCTCTGTGTCTCTCATGAATAAATAAATAAAATCTAAAAAAAAAAAAAAAAAAGCTTGCAGTCTTAGCCCAGAATTATACAATTATAAATTATATAATTTTAAAATTGTTTACATTAATGTTTTAATATATAATTATAAAAACATATACCTTCTTGCTGTATTTCTCATAATTTTTTCAGTGAATTGCCTATATGGTTGGTGAATGGGACCTCCGTTATTTGTGCTTATTTCCCAGTAATGGTTAAAGGTATTCTTAAATGAGAATACTTCATATGAACTCATCTGCCATTAGCTTCTCTGTCAGCTGCTGAAAGATGATTCAGCCTTTCTCTACAAATACACTGGTGACTACAGAATCGGGAATCCTCAAAAATCATTTTGCTGAGTGCCTAATACTTCTTACTTTGCCTTCAGTGCTGTTTGTTTCTGAGGCTGAAGTGGAGCAAAAAGTGGGTTTTATGAGTTACCTGGGGTAACAAAAATCCATGACTACTGAACTCTGTAGCTGTTTTACACTGTATAGTCGGGGTAGTAGTACATAGTGAGCCCACTTAACTTCCCACAAGTTGTTCTATGTAATTTTTTTTTTTTTTAAGATTGTGTGTGTGTGTGTGTATACTGATTGATTGTAAACTCTGTGCCCAACATAGGGCTCCAGCTTAAGACCTCAGAACAAGCATGCTCTACCAACTGAGCCAGCCAAGTACCCCCTAATGTTTTTTTTAAAAGATTTATTTATTTATTTATGATAGACAGAGAGAGGGGGGTGGGCAGAGACAGGAGGAGGGAGAAGCAGGCTTCATGCCGGGAGCCCAACGTGGGACTCGATCCCGGGACTCCAGGATCGCGCCCCGGGCCAAAGGCAGGCGCTAAACCACTGAGCCACCCAGGGATTCCCAATATAGGTGACATTTTAAATAGTAATATTAAGTAGTTTGGAAAGGGAAAAGTGTAAGGAATGAACCTTGTAGGGACAGGAATCATAGGAGAATCCTTGACACAGGAGGATAGAATGTGTGTCTCAGTCCAAGTGAACCACATAAAACAACTTAAAATGTAGAACGCTTAAAAATTTTTCAATGAGATAGTTCCTGTGGTCAGATATGACCGCCTCTGCTATAGTTAGAGAATATAAGCCTTTTCAAGATTGATACAAATTGACTACATAATATGCAACAAAGACAGACTCAGTAGATTCCAGAAAGTAGCAATAATACAATATAACTAGAAAGTAATAATGAGAAGAGGGGAGAAAAGTTCTCTTCATCTAGAAATGTTTAAACTATAAAGTAACATTGTATCACAGGGGAAATACAAATTAAAATACAGAATTTTTTGAAGGGTACCTGGGTGGCTCAGTTGGTTAAGCATCACCTTCTGCTCAGGTCATGATCCCAGGGTTCTGGGGTCAAGCCTCACTGGGCTCCCTGCTCTTCAGGGAGCCTGCTTTTCCCACTCCCTCTGCCACACACTCTGCTTATGCTCTCTTGCTATCTCTCTGTCAAATAAAATCTTTTAAAAATATGATAATTTTCTTAATGTTGTAATTTTTTCTAGACTATATCCTGTATCAGAATTTATAGTATAACCTAAAGTGTTACTCAGAAGAAAATTTATGCCTGTAAAAACATATAACAATTTAGAAAAATGAAAGCAGTTAAGCCTCTGGCTCAAAATTAGGAAAACAATAAGATAAAGGAAAGCAGGAAGAAAGTATTAACAAATACAAAATTAGAAATCAGTAGGTTACAAATAGAGGAACTGGGGCATATGGTTGGCTCAGGTTATGACCCCAGAGTCCCAGGATTGGGCTCACGTCAGACTCCTTCCTCGATGGGAAGCCTGCTTTTCCTTCTTCCTCTGCCGCTGCTCCCCTTGCTGCTTTCTCTGTCAAATAAATTTTAAAAATGGAAAAACTTAAAAAACAAAAAAGAGGAACTAATAAGTAGAAAGATTTAAACAGAAATAGATAAATTTCCAAAGAGGAAACTGGAATTGTCATAAATCCTTAGTCCTCACCCAGGTAAAGAACCAGCCTCAATTTCACAGAAAATTCTTACAAATCTTTAAAAACTAGACCATTTAAAATGCTATGAAAACTTTCAGAGTAAAAAGAAAAAGAAAAACTTCCATTAGTGTAAAAAAGATACCACAACCTGATAAAAAACTGTCATGATCAAGTAAGATTTTTTTTTAAGATTTTATTTATTTATTCATGAGAGACACAGAGAGAGGCAGAGACATAGGCAGAGAGAGAAGCAGGCTCCATGCAAGGAGCCCGATGTGGAACTCGATCCCAGGTCTCCAGGATCACGCCCTGGGCAGAAGGCAGGCACTCAACCACTGAGCCACCCAGGGATCCCATAAAGTAAGATTTATTCCAAGAATGCAAAAATGATTTAATAATAAAAAGTCTATTAATCTCTTTTATAATAACGAGAAAAATCTTATTCTGACAATTATCGAAAAGATAATCTTACAAAACAAAAACCCCTTCAGAAGAACACTTAACAAAATAGTAACTAATGGATACTTCCTTAATGGAACAGATATGGCCTACATCTGTTTAATGGGAACATTGGCAGGCATTCCCACTAGAATTAGAACCACAATTGCATTCTAGGACAAGGTTAAGACAGGATTTGGACCCAGGAACAGAGTTTGGAAGAAGATGGATTTGATTTTAGATGAGGTTGAATCCACAGTAGGAAATAAAATGAGACTGTTCTCTGGGCACTTGAACATTAGGAATTGGGGCTCACACGTAAAGACAGAGATTTGGGAGTCATCAGCATATAGCTGACATTTTAAATAGTAATATTAAGTAGTTTGGAAAGGGAAAAGTGTAAGGAATTAACCTTGTAGGGACAGGAATCATAAGAGAATCCTTGACACAGGAGGATAAATGTGTGTTTGACAGCAGAACTATCAGTGTTTGACACAGGAACTATCTCATTGAAGCCCGCTATCACTACTACTATTTAATACTGTGTTTTAGGTATTAGCCAGGGCAGGTAAATGAGAAAGAAATTAGATGTATAAGAATTTAAGAAACAGATAAAACCGCCTATTACATATGATACAATTCTATAACTGGAAAACCCTAGAATATCTGAGAATTATAAATGAGAGCATTCAGTAAGCAATGGAATGAATTATATGGAAATCATTAGCTTTTGTACCTGCAAACAGTCACTTAGAATTTATAAAATAGGAACAAAAAATATTAAACACCTATAAATAAACTTAAGAAATATGCAGAAATTATGAGGAAAACTTCAAAAACACTTCTAAAGAACAAGTGGATTTTTTTTATTTTAAACATTTTATTTATTTATTCATAGAGACACACACAGAGAGAGAGAGGCAGAGACACAGGCAGAGGGAGAAGCAGGCTCCATGCAGGGAGCCCAACGTGGGACTCGATCTGGGGTCTCCAGGATCACACCCTGGGCTGCAGGCAGCACCAAACCGCTGCGCCACCAGGGCTGCACCACAGAAGTAGATTTGAATGAATGGGAAGAAATACCGTGTTGACTACGAAAATTTAACATTAAAATGTCAGTTCTCCCCAAGTCGATTTATGAAATAAGTGAATGTGATTCCTTTAACAATACCAGTAGAATTTTTTCCCCCTGGAACTAGACAACCTCTCTAATTCAAATGGAAAAATAAATAACAAGTAACCAGGAAAACTGAAAAGAGCATCAGAGCAGAAGGGACTCATAAAGGTGTTGGGACAATTCAGCCATTTGGTGAATCATACCTTACTTTTGCACGCCAAGAAAAAGCCCTAACAGATTCACTTAGGAATACAAATGACCCATAAACACATGGTGTACAACCCTACTCATATTTAGAAGTGCAAATTAAATCTCTACCAAGTTACCATCGTTTTTCATCTATCAGATTTCTAGAAATCAGAAACTTAACACATTGGTGGTGAGGTTGTTGGAACTGGTGGACATGCAAAATGATACACTCCCTCTATGTGGGAATCTAATTACCAGCATTAAAGATGCATTTGCCTTTGATCCAACAGTCCCACTTCTGAGAATCTAACCTACAGATAACAGCACACATTGAAAATAATATGCAAATGAGGTTATTCATCATAGTATTGTTTGTTAAAACACAAGGTTGGAAACAATGCAAGTGTGTCTGCAGGGGACTAGTTGAATATGATGTGTCCACACAAAACATACCATGATAATTGCCCTGCACCAGAAATAATGATCAAAATAAAGCAAGTAGCAGACGTATATATAGTATACTACTTTGATATAAGAGAGGAGAAAGGAAAATCCATCATCTAGAGAAACAATGGAAGAATAAAAAAGAATCTAGTAAAAACTGGTACCTATCTGGGAGATGAGTACAGTGAATGGGGGACAGGGACTAGAGTAAGACCTTTTCATGTTTAGACTTTTGAACCATATAAACCAGATAAACCATATGTTAGCTCCTAAAATTTTGTATCTTAAAAATTAATATGCTGGAGCTCCTGGGTGGCTTAGTCAGTTGAGTGTCCAGCTCTTACTTTGGCTCAGGTCATGATCTCAGAGTTGTGAGATCAAGCCCTGTGTTGGGCTCCACAAAGGGCATGGAACCTGCTTCCTATCATTACTCTCCCTCTGTTCATGTGCTCTCATGCGTGCTTTCTCTCTCTCTCTGAGATAAATGAACAAAATGTTGGAAAAAAGAACAAAATAGGGAAATCTGCTATCACTATTAATATTTGACTGGATAAAGCAAAAGGACATAAGGTTAAGATGAATAAGTATTGGCGGTGGCTAAGTTGGTTAAGCCTTTGAATCCGGTCATGATCCCAGGATTCTGGGATCGAGCCCTGAGTCTGGCTCCCTGCTGAGCAGAGAGCCTGCTTCTCCTTCTCCCTCTTCTCCTGACTTGTGCTCTCTCTCTCGCTATCTCTGTCTCTGTCTCTCTCAAATAAAATGTTTTTTAGGGGATCCCTGTGTGGCTCAGCGGTTTAGCGCCTGCCTTTGGCCCAGGGCGCGATCCTGGTGTCCCGGGATTGAGTCCCACGTCGGGCTCCCGGCATGGAGCCTGCTTCTCCCTCTTCCTGTGTCTCTGCCCCTCTCTCTCCCTCTCTGTCTATCATAAATAAATAAATCTTTTTTAAAAATATTTTTTAAAAAATTAGAATAAATATCAGGAAGGGAGGGAACAAAGTATGGTTTGTACTTAGAAAATCTAAAAGAATGAACAAAAACATCTTTAATATAAAGTAGGTAGGGAATGTTTAACAATAAATTCTTAAATTAAGACAAAATGATAGAAGCTGTCTGTCTTTCAAAAAGGCTATAAAATAGTAAACCAGGGCAGCCCGGGTGGCTCAGCGTTTGGCACTGCCTTCAGCCCAGGGCCTGATACTGGAGACCTGGGACGAGTCCCACGTGGGGCCCCCTGCATGGAGCCTGCATCTCCCTCTGCCTGTGTGTCTGCCTCTCTCTCTCTCTGTCTCTCTCATGAATAAATAAATAAATAAATCTTTAAAAAAAAATAGTAAGCCACGTTTTATTGGTAAATATAAAGGATTCTTAAGTATTAGAGAAACATAAACCTAAATGGGAAAACTAAAGTCATATGAAGATATTGAAGCCCTTCAAATTTATTTATACTGTGTAGTCAGAGTCAAACTTTTATTTATGTTTTATTTTTTATTTTTATTTTTTTTACTTTAGAGTCAAACTTTTGAAAAGGATCTTCTGGCTGATTTTTACCAATATTAGACATGTTACAAACAATAACATACAGTGTGATACTAAGCTCCAAATGTATTAAGAGTTAAATGTAAATATAAGTCAAAGGAATGGCTAGAAAATAGGAAATTTATCAGATTTTGTTTTTTGAGGGTTTTTTTTTTTTTAAGATTTTATTTAGGGATCCCTGGGTGGCGCAGCGGTTTGGCGCCTGCCTTTGGCCCGGGCCGCGATCCTGGAGACCCGGGATCGAATCCCACGTCGGGCTCCCGGTGCATGGAGCCTGCTTCTCCCTCTGCCTATGTCTTTGCTTCTCTCTCTCTCACTGTGTGCCTATCATAAATAAATAAAATTAAAAAAAAAAAAAAGATTTTATTTATTCATTCATGAGAGACACACACACAGAGAGAGAGGGAGAGCCAGAGACAGGCAGAGGGAGAAGCAGGCTCCATGCAGGGAGCCCAATGCGGGACCTGACCTCGGGACCCCAGGATCACGCCCTGGGCCAAAGGCAGGCGCCAAACCACTGAGCCACCCAGGGATCCCCTTTATTGAGGTTTTTTAAAAGATTTTTTATTATTTGAGAGAGAGCAGAGCTAGTGGGAGAGACATGAGTTGAGAGGGAGAGGAAGAAGCAGACTCCCCACTAAGCAGGAAGCCTGATTGGGGCTCGATCTCAGGACCCCAAGATCATGACCTGAGCCCAAGGCAGACACTTAACAAACTGAGCCACCCAGGTGCCCCTAAAAATGTATCAGATTTTGAAAGACTGATACTTTTTTATGGTTTTAAGTTGTGGAGTTACAGAAGACTTCAGTTAAATATTTACTTTAGGGGTGACTGATACAGGGATTAAGATTTGCAGCATGTAGAATTTATTTAAATTTATAAAAGTCTCAGCTCAGGAACATCTGGGTGGCTCAGCAGTTGAGCATCTACCTTTGGCTCAGGGCGTGATCCCAGAGTTCCGAGATCGAGCGGTATTAAAATTGGTACAGCTTCTTTTGAAAGAAGTATGGCAGTCTTTGTCAAGAGCTGTGATAAATATTGCCATATGCTTTGACCCAGTGTTTCATTACCTAAAGGAGTAAATGAAACAGAAAATGCCTATTGGTATGAAACTGTGAAGTCCAGCAAAGATGCATATTCTAGGCTGTAGTCAGCCACATATAGAATGATTGATTTAACCCTTTATTCTCAGCAAGTTGCCCAGAGTTCAGAGGATCCCTTGTCGTTCCACCTTTTCACAGAATACTTTTTTTTTTAACTTTGTTATCTAGTCTTTTAAGATTGATTGATTGATTGATTGATTGATTGATTTGAGAGAGCAGAGCATATAAGTATGTGAGTGGGTGGGGGGGATAGGGAGGTAGGGACAGAGGGAGGGGGCGAAGCAGGCTCCCTGCTCATCAGGGAGCCTGACCTGAGGCTCGATCCCAAGACCTTGGATCATGACCTGAGCCAAAGGCATCTCAACTGAGACACCCAGGCACCCCTGTTATGTAGTCTTTATAATCTGTTATTTTATACAGACTTTTGAAGATACAAATACAGAAGTCCTCAAATCATAAGTGTACAACCTCATATTTTCACAAAATGTGTACATTTGTCTAACCACTCAAATGGACTATTCCTAACACCCCAGAAGTCCCTCTTGTGCCCACTGCCCAATAACTCCCATTCCTCCCCTAAAGAAACCACACTTATTTCTACCAGAGTTTAGTTTTGTCACTTGTGGTAATCACTTTAATGCCCATATAATCATCCACTGAGTGAATGTGATATGCCTTCGTTATTTTTAGTCATTTGAATCGTTTCCAGTTTTTCCCTATATAGGATATTACAGTAGTATCTAATTATATATCGTAATATTTAATGTAGTAAAACCTAGAAGTACTCATCTTACTGTTCACTTACTAGCCTTCTAAAGAGAATGAGTGGTACCTTTTAGTATTTATGTCCTTCATTCCATGGTCCTTACCTCAGTGCTTTACACAGAATATGAGTATGTACTTGATGAGTAATTAGTGCCTATGTCAGAAAGGAAAACATGAAATCTTTCAGTGTAGTCCCATTCATTTCATTAAAAAAAAAAGACTGTGTGCTCATATTCATAGATTTATCAGTCATATATTCCACCCACAATAAGAGTGGAAAAGGAGTGTTGATAATGACTATCTGCTAGTCCCCAGATTTCTGACACTGTTGTTTGATGAGAAATTTAACTTGTTTTTTCCTGAGTGGTATAACATCCCTCAAATTTATTAAATTCTCTTTGTTTCCACAGTCAATGATGTTAATCCTGAGAGTGAAGATCTTCAGAAGGAAACTGTAGAGAATGAAAATCATAGAGAAAAGGCTTCTGATTGTAATGAAGTAGATTGTTCTGTGGTCTCTGAGCAGTCTCCATATTGCCATAAAGAAAGACTAAATACATCTGTTCCAAAGCAAAGGAAAATTAAAAATCTTCTAGTTACCATTGAAAATGACACTCCACTAGAGGAACTCTCAAAATATGTAGATATCAATGTGATTGCACTTACCCGAAATCGGAGAACAAGAAGATGGTACACTTGCCCACTGTGTGGGAAACAGTTTAATGATAGTTCTTACCTTATTTCTCACCAGAGGATTCACACTGGAGAAAAACCCTATGACTGTAGTCATTGTGGGAAAAGCTTCAATCATAAAACAAACCTTAATAAACATGAACGAATCCATACAGGAGAGAAACCTTATTCATGTTCTCATTGTGGGAAGCACTTTCGTCAAAACTCTCATCGGAGTCGCCATGAAGGAATCCATATAAGAGAGAAGATGTTTAAGTGTCCAGAATGTGGGAAAACCTTCCCAGAGAACAAACAATTTGTGCTTCATATGCAGAGTCATGAGGCTGTGAGGCCATATAGTTGCAAAAAATGTGGGAGAAGATTTGGTCGGCTGTCCAACTGTACCCGGCATGAAAAAACCCACTCAGCATGTAAGACTGGAAAGAAGAAATGGGATCAAGAAAGGTCTGATGATCCTGCCTCAACCTGAAATGTTTTATAAGGAATTCTGAATTCCCAGGCTGTCTGAAAAGATTACAGATATGTGAAAACCTCATTATAGCCAAAATTGGACAAATACCCATCTTGGCTGAAACCTCAAATTTTTAGAAAATTCACAGGGGAAAACATCCTCAAGGGCTATACCTCAGCATCCACACTTTCTGGATTAAGGAGCTTTCTTTTGTGAACTTATACAACAGTGTGTAGGCCACAGATTTCCTTTCCCAAAAAAGGCTTCAAACATGAGTCTGGAGGCCACTTACCTGCAAGGTGAACAGAGTGACTCGTGTACGGAAAGTGTATCCATCCCCACCCCACCCCCACACACACACATAGGAATTCACACTTGAGAAAAAAATAATGCAAAGGTCCTTATCTGGAACAGTGTTCCCCTAAAAGAACAAAAGTACTGATTTGTTATGCCAACAGCTTCTATTAGCAATTCACTTAACCTTCTAAGAATACCCTGTTAAAGCTTAAGTGTTGAAAGGGATTGTTTACTTTGGAATATAGGAAAATACAGCATTTGAATGTCAAAGACTTTGTCATTTTTATGTGATCTAAATTAACAGTTGATCTCAACATTTGCATTTTGTAGTGAAAAGTAACTTTCACAGGAATACTTTTCACAACATAAATGTCTACTGTTCTTACTCTATTTTGTCCAGCTATTGCTCAGACAGCTCTCTCATGCCTTTCCATTGCCAAAAGAAGTTTGGATCACTCAGGCCCAGCCACCCAGACCCAATACTGGAAAAGCTCTTCAGAATCCTGTCCGTCTGATGAGCCAAGAAGAAAACCTGGCTACAAAGGAAATCTAAGAGCCTGAAGAGAAGGAAGACCTTGGCTTAGACCCATGACTGGTCAATAACCTTACCATGTGCTTAATTTCCCTCGAAGCAGTCACCAGACCCTTGGCAATGGGTGGTCACTACCTCACAAGCAAAGTGTTTTATTTTTATCACTTGTCTCCAGTGGCTTGCTCTCATTGCCCCTCAAAGAGATGAGATCTCAAAGAGATGAGATTCCAGTGTCTTCATTGCCGTGGCTATTTGTTCTCTATCACCTCATACCCAGACTTTCCTGACTTATCTGCCCAGAGGCAGGGCCAGCGGTGCCTTCACGGGACCGATCTTGTGGTGTGTTATTTTAAAGATTTTTTTTATCAATTTCTCTTCTTTTAGGTTTCTTAAAGTTTTACATTGGTATTTTGATTGAAATAAGTTAATCCTATAAACTATTGGGAAAACTTCCTACCTTTATAAATTTTGTTTCCCATCAGAAACATGTCTTTCCATTTATTAAAAAGTATAATATTCTTGAATAAATTTTTCTAATTTTCTTCATGTAAGTTGTATACAATTTTGTAATTGTAAATAGTTTTTTCATTGCATTTTTCTAGTTGATTACTATTCTTACATAGGAATTATTTTTAATTATATATGTGAAATTAGCCACCTCCATTGAATGTTGTTAATTTTCAGTAATTTCTCAGTTCTGGTATAATTTGTGGTTCAAAATTATACCATCTACAAATAATAGTTTGTTTCTCCTTTTTTGTTATTTTTTAAACATGTTCTAAGCTTTGTTTTGGTTCAAAGCATACTAAAAGAAGGACATTTGATGATATAGTTCAATCCTGAGCCCTAATTCAAACACTTAAAGGATAGTTTTTGTGTGTGTGGCCTTTATTGACTTTGTATTTCAAGCCTACAGTACCCTTTAAAAACCAAGGACAAAATTGGCTGCCAGCAATGTTATTCTTTTATTTCTTGAGAAGACTGGCTGGTGTCTGCCTGGTTATCATGCCTAGAAACAAAGGGTAATTGGCTGCTAGGCAGTAACTGAAGAGGGTGGGGTCTGTTCTGTCCCTTATGCAAGGGTTTGACCACACGGTCCTTGAGGCCTGTCCACGTGTGATACTTCATGACACAAACCCCTCCTCACAGGAGGTCCTTCTGTGCCCTGGGCTGCCTGACTTCCCTGCACCTACCCCTGGACCCTGGAGGATCTGGAACAGAATGAATGTTTCTCACCCCTGCCCTTGAGCTCAGAGCCAAGATGCCCAGGGACAGCACCCTCAAAGAGGTGCTCAATAAGGAGCTGACAACCAGTTAATGAAGAACAGTAAGCGTACACGGATAGTTTTCCAATAGAGCAGCAAGGGCCAGTTAGAACATCTTAAAGACCAGATATCCAATTCCAGTAGCAACTACAAATCAAAGGCATGCATCCCCTAAAGATGTATAACAAGGTCCTGAGCTATAAAGGGAAGCAACACACCCATGGAGTTTCTTAGAGTGGGAGGTGGGGGAGGAGGGGGATAGAAAATCTTTACAATCAAAAATACATACACAGCCCCACATTGACAAGTGCTAGGAAGGAAAGGATTCTAGAAGAGTGTTAAAGGTGGACTTTCCAGAGAGGACTCTGGGGAAATGGCCTTTAAACTGAGACCAGATGGATGAGATAGGGGAGGAAGGACAGCAAGGGGATAGTCCAATAAGACATGAACAGATAATTTTTAGATAAATGGCTACAGGAGATATGAAAGAATCTTCAGGCTTACTAGTAATCTAAGAATCATACATTTAATGAACAAAATGGGGGATCCCTGGGTGGCGCAGGGGTTTAGCGCCTGCCTTTGGCCCAGGGCGCGATCCTGGAGACCCGGGATCGAATCCCACGTCAGGCTCCCGGTGCATGGAGCCTGCTTCTCCCTCTGCCTATGTCTCTGCCTCTCTCTCTCTCTCTCTCTCTCTGTGACTATCATAAATAAACAGTTAAAAAAATAAAAAAAAATGAACAAAATGTCATTTGGGTGTATTAAATGAACTGTGTGTGTGTGTGTGTGTGTAAATGTTTGACTTGGCAAAAGGGGAAAAATAGCATCCATCTATTGTGGCAATGTTAAAATTATTACTGTGTCCCACCAATTTATCTTCTCAGTACAAAAAAAAAAAATAGGATATTATAATACTGAAAATCAAGCAACCAAAATGAATATTATATACCTAATGAAAAATAAAACTTTTATCTTAGTTGGCAGGGTGAGTCTCATCCTCTTTCCATTCTTTCTTGAGCCCATTCCAATTTCACTTTCAATTCTGACACTTCACTGAACATTTATAGAATATTTCATCCAATACTAGCAGAACATACATTCTTCTCAAGTGCTTGTGAAATATCACCAAGATGGACCACATCAAGGCCATGAAAGAGTATGCTCTCAGATCACAGTGAAACTAAACTAGAAATTAATAACAGATAACTGGAAAATACCAAAATATTATGGAGATTTAACAACACACTTCTAAATAACAGGTCAAAGAATAGAACTCCAGAAATTTAAAAGCATTTTGAACTAAATGAAATGGAAATACAACTTATCAAAACTTGTGGGATGCAGTGAAAGCAATGCTCAGAGGGAAATTTATAGCACTGGATGCATATATTTAAAAAGAAAGATCTAAAATCAATAATTTTAGTTTCTATCTTGATATCCACAAAAGCACAGAAAATTAAATCCAAAGTAAAGAGAAGAAAATCCATAATAAAAAATAGAATAGAAATCAATTAAATTAAAAACAGGAAGTCAATAGAGGGAACCAACAAAATCAGAAGCAGGTTCTTTGAAAAGGTCAATACAATTGATAAACCCTTAGCCAAGCTAACCAATAAAAAAAGACAAGCAGCACAAATACTGTCAGAAATGAAAAAGGGATCATTACTATGAATCCTTTGGATATGAAAAGGATACTAAAAGAATATTGTGAAAATTAATAAAAGGAAACTTCACTTTTTTTCTTAAGTAGGCTCTATGCCCAGAGTGCAGCCCCACACAGGGCTTGAACTCAGGACTCTGAGATCAAGAATCCAACACTCAAATGACTGTACCACCCAGGCACTCCAGGAAACTTCACTTTAAAAGGAGTAAGGAGTCCAGGAGGAGGAGCTCTCACACCCTACCACTCCTCATCAATTACAAACCCAACAGAAAGAGATGCCTTGTGAGTAGATACGACTTGACTACCTCAGCAGGAGAAGAAAGATTTACTACTGGCCCAGCAAACCCAGACAATGACAGAGAGTCACAACTCAGCCAATGAGGAAGCACAACACAATGGAACTCCCAGTTTACTCTCTGCTTATAACAGCTCCTCCCAAACTCCCCACCTTTCTCTATAAAAGAGCAGTCTTCTGCTTTGTTTTCCCGGATTGCCTATGGTTTTGCCATTGCTTGCATGTCCCAAATTGCAATTCACTCCTATTCCCAAATAAACCCATTTTTGCTGGTAAATGATAGTTTTAAGGTTAACATTATGAACAGTCTATGCCCATAAATTTTATATTGATAAAAGGATAAAACAGGAATAAATACAATTATAAACATACATGCACCTAACAACAGAGCACCAAAATACATGAAACAAAGCCTCGTGGGTTTTTTAAAGATTTATTTAATTAATTAATTTATTTATTTGAGAGCGAGAGTGAGCACACAGCAGGGGGAAGGGCAGAGGGAGAAGGAGAAGCAGGCTCCCTGCTGAGCAGAGAGCCCAACAGGGGGCTCAATTCCAGAACCCTGGGATCATGATCTGAGCTGAAGGCAGAGGCTTAATGGACTGAGCCACCCAGGTTCCCCAAGCGGATGGTTTCTTTCAAAATTTAAGGAACAGGGCAGCCCTGGTAGCTCAGCGGTTTAGTGCTGCCTTTGGCCTGGGGTGTGATCCTGGAGACCTGGGATCAAGTCCCACGTTGGGCTCCCTGCATGGAGCCTGCTTCTCCCTCTGCCTGTGTCTCTGCCTCTCTCTCTCTCTCTGTGTTTGTGTCTCTCATGAATAAATAAATAAAAACTTAAAAAAAAACAACCAAAATTCAAGGAACAGGTATTTTCCATATTATTATGAAGAGTTTTTGGATATAAAGACTAAAAATTGAAATGCTGCCATTTATTCCATTAGGCAAACATATCAATACATAAATATGATAAACATAAAAATCTCACATTAAACTCAGAAACATACTCTGATTCTGAATTCTCTGTTTTGGTACAAGATGTCATTTTACCTATCTCTCTGAAATTAAGGGACACTATCCTATTTTCTTTTGTTCCTCAAAATCCAGGGCATTCTGTTCATGTTTTAACCAGTTGTTTCATACATTGGTCAGATTTTTATGTTCTACAATCATTTTTGAAATTAATTTTCTCATACTTTTAAATATATTTCCCTTATGTTTTTAGTTTTTTAAAGATTTTATTTATTTGTCCATGAGAGACAGAGAAAGAGGCAGAGACATAGGCAAAGGGAGAAGCAGTCCCCTCGCAGGGAGCTCAATGTGGGACTCGATCCTGGAACTCCAGGATCACACCCTGAGTCAAAGGCACGCTCAACCACTGAGCCACCCAGGCAACCCCTTTATGTTTTATTTTTATTTTAAGATTTTATTTACTTATTTATTTATTTATTTATTTATTTATTTATTTATTTATTTATTTGAGAGAGAGACGGGCAGAGACACAGGCAGAGGGAGAAGCAGGCTCCGTGCAGGGAGCCTGATGTGGGACTCCATCCCAGGTCTCCAGGATCATGCCCTGGGCTGAAGACGGCGCTAAACCACCAGGGCTGCCCTGTGTTTTATTTTACAAGCTGACTTACTAGTCAGCATATTTTCCTAGAACAACTTGTGGAAATATAGAAGTCCAGTAGAATAAAATTATGGAGATTACATAGCAATTTAGAAAAGCTTTATTATAAGAAATATTGTAGAAAACCAAGATATACATTATGTAAAATATCTTAGTGTACTGACATAAATTGAAGGCAGGGTGGAAAAAAAGATGTTGATTGACATGATTGACATGGCTGAGATTCTGGAAGATATTTCTTGTTTAACTTACCCATATTCCTGTTTTAATGCTATGTGACACAGAAAGCTCAGGTAAGATAAAAAATAATTAGCTTTAATGCATGGCAAAATTGAGGGTTCTTGGAGCCCTAAAAGAACACTTCTCTTTCCTGCCCCAACACCACTCTGGCCCTCCAGTAAGATGTGATCCTATCTCTATGTCTCTGTTGTGAGAAAGAGAAATCAGCCCTGACACCCAGGAGTTTCCTGGTATTCACAGCGAGGTGAATTCACAGCCCTAACCACAGCTAGGTTGGTGCTCTCCTGATGAACACGCAGAGTATCAGTACCACACAAGGCTACTCTGTGACTGTTAAGGACCGGGGCAAAAAGAGACTATAATTATGTCTGAACACAAAAATATGAACACTGTCCAAGCCACAGAGATGACCAAACTCCTTCCCCTATACTGGCTGATATGAGTCACTGGTACTTCTTCACTAATCAAAGCTTTGGCCTTAATCTACTCTTCCCTCCTAGATAAAGTATTTTTTTAATTTTTTTGAGAGAGAGAGTGTGTGTGTGTGTAAGCAGCGCGGCAAGGTGAGGGGGAAGGTACAGAGGGAGAAAGAAATGAGAGTCTCAAGGAGACCCCCTATGGAGTGCAGAGCCCGACGCAGGGCTTGATCTCACCATCCTGAGATCAGGACCTGAGCAGAAATCAAGAATCAGATGCTTAACTGACAGAGCCACCCAGAAGCCCCTCCTAGATAAAATATTTTCAGAATACTCAATCAGAATCGTAGCCACTATGTGATAGGATGTAATCCAGAGCACAGACTCAATTCCTTATATCCTCACTAAATTCACCTCACGCAAACTTAAGTCTTTTAGTAAGTCCTGTCTAGTCCCTTCCTACTAACATGCCTCACTACTGCCCATGGGAGTAATGAGCCTAATTATTAGTGAGCCTAATAAACCAGAATTATTCAACAAGATGTATGTTCATTGTGGGTTTGGGCTGGAGGTCACTGACAATTGTAACAGTCAGGTTATTTGGTATAGGATCTCTCTTTCCATCTTTATCCCAAAGCAAATAGATCAAGTTTGACCTCCCAATTCCCATAATAATAATAATTCTCATAGTAGAATTATTCTCTTACCAATGACAATAGCTAAGTTTTGCACAATAGAAAAAAAATACATGATCTAATTAGTTCCCTCCAAGATTTTCTTAGCCCATTTCATTACCAAGTAGAAAAAATTTCATAGCAAGCACTTTTCCAAGAGCCCCTTTTATGTCCTTGTTTCTCAGGCTGTAGATGAAGGGGTTCAGCATGGGAGTCACCACACTGAACATTACAGCGGCTGCTATATCTGTCTCAGCTAAGTGGGAGGATAAAGGATTGAAATACACAGCAATGATGGTGCCATAGAAGAGAGAAACCACAGCCAGGTGGAAGCCACAGGTGGAGAAGGCTTTCCATCTTCCCTTTGTGAATGGGACTCTCAGGATAGCACAGGTATTGCGGATATATGAAGCCAGGATGCAAATAAAGGGGGTGATCATGATCAACCCTGCTTCAAAAAGAATCATCACCTCAGCAGGAGGTGTGTGTCAGCAGGAGAGTTTCAGGAGGGGCATCGCATCACAGAAGAAGTGGGGGATGGCATTGTACCCACAAAATGAGAGTTGAGCCATCAGCAGGGTATGCAGTAGGACATTCAGGTTGGCAATGACCCATGACCCAGCAACCAGCAGGGCACAGAGCTGGTGGGTCATCTTTGTTGAGTAGTGTAAGGGGTGGCATAGGGCTACAAAGCAGTCATAGGCCATCACAGCCAGGAGGAAATTGTCCATGTCCACGAACATGAATACAAAGTACATCTGTGTGAGACAGCCAGAGAAGGAGATGGTCTGAGTGCCAAGTAAGTGGTTGGTCAGCATCTTGGGGACAGTGGTGGAGGAGAAGCAGATGTCCACAAAGGACAGGTTGCTGAGGAAGAAGTACATGGGGATGTGCAGGTGGGAGTCCATGCTGATGGCCAGGAGGATGAGCAGGTTTCCCAGGATGGTGGCCAGGTACATGCTCAGGAAGAGCACAAAGAGAAGCTGCTGCTGCTGGGGCTGCCTGGAGAGCCCGAGGAGGAGGAACTCGGAGACATTTGACTGGTTTGCCCCTCTCATGGTCTGGACACAGATGCAGAACAGAAGCAGAGCTCAGAAACCTAGAAGCTATGGCTTTGGGTACAACAATCCAAACTCTAGCTATGTAGTCATGTTAATAAAACCCGTATTAGAATTGCTCTGTCAGGATCCACCCCTAGTCTCTATAACCTCAACGTCCAACTCCTAGTCTGACATGACACTGGTCCCACTGGACTAATCTTGAAAATTTTATCAAATACAAAAACAAACAAAATACAAAAACAAACGGCTCACCAGGACAAGTAAAACAGTTATTACTGAGTGTATCTCAAGCTCCAGCTGATGGGTTCAGGACTCTATCATTCCCTGGATCTGGAAGATGTAACAAAGGAGGTTCTTCAAAGAACTTCCCCTATTAATAACTATATATATATATAAATAATTTACCCCATTAATATTTATAATATATATTATAGTATATGATATATATTATATTTATATATAATATATATTATAAATATATTTATATTAATCTGTTCCAATCTTACCTGGAAGAAATTGGTATTGTTGATATCAAGGGCTCTTCACCTTTGGGGAACCAATCAATGCTTTTCTTTATTGTAAAGTCTGGAGAGATATTGGTAGATCCTCAATGAGTGAGAAGCAGAAGTTCATGGCCTGAGCCCTTCTGTGGAGAAGGATGTTTGGGGAAATTAGAAACAGGTATTTACAGTGGCTTCCATGGCCACTGGGACCAGATTCCCTAAGAGCAGAAAGTAATTGTCCCACCTATTTCTTGGCCCCTGTGGACCGAACAATAATGACAAAGTATAAGTATCTAACCCCTGGTTCAGATAAAGCAATCTGGGTAGAGATGAGACACAGAGAAAATTCGCTGAGATCTCAAATTGCATCACTTTGCTGATCTGGGCTTATATTTATAGATTTGAAAATTCAATTGTTAAAAGATTTGTCTTACTCTCTTACCTCAGAAACAAATTATTGCAGTGTTACCTTAATGAATTCCCTTTTTCTTTCTTTTTGTAGATTTTATTTATTTATGAGAGACACAGAGAGAGAGGCAGAGACACAGGCAGAGGGAGAAGCAGGCTCTCTGTGGGGAGCCCAATGCAGGACTCTGTCCCAGGACCCTGGGATCAGGACCTGAGTCAAAGGCAGATGCTCAGCCACTGAGCTACCCAGGCGTCCTGTTCTTTTTTTCTTTCTTATCTGGTCACTTACTCTATACAGTTAGTGATGCATTTACAGATAGGGATGCAGGGTGGGGGGTGGCATTACACACTTGCACTAAATCCTTAAAAACTTTTGGTGTATGGACACCTGGGTGGCTCAGCAGTTGGACGTCTGCCTTCCGCTCAGGGTGAGATCCTAGAGTCCAGGATAGAGTCTCAGGATGGGTCCCGCATCCGGCTCCCTCCAGGGAGGCTGCTTCTCCCTCTGCCTGTGTCTCTGCCTCTGTGTCTCTCGTGAATAAATAAATAAAATCTTTAAAAAAAAATGGTGTAAAGGATAATCTGCCTGTAATTGGAAGGTGGCAATAGGGAAGATATCTATCAAGGAGAGCATAGCATGCCATGATTGAGAAACTGTTTTGGATGGCTCAGCGGATTAGTACCTGCCTTCAGCCCAGGGTGTGATCCTGGAGTCCCCAGGATCAAGTCCCGCGTCAGGCTGCCTGCATGGAGCCTGCTTCTCTCTCTGCCCCCCTCTCTTTCTCTCTCTCTTTCTCTCTCTCTCTCTCTCTCTCTCTCTCTGTGTCTCTCATGAATAAATAAATAAAATCTTAAAAAAAAAGAGAGAGAGAGAGAAACTGTAGGTTCCTAGAGTAGATTCTTTTGCGGTATCTTCCTGGCTCACAATGGATCACCGTTTTGTGAGAATGGTCCTCTAATTCACAGTCATAGGGGTATGGAATTCAGGAGCCCGATTTATACTCCAACACCTCCTGCCCAGGGAGGAGTCATGATCGGATTAGGGAACCTGGAACTGAGGCTAAAGACAAGTGGGTGATTCTCAAGTTTTTCCTTTCTTTTTTCTTTCCATCCCTCCATCCCTCTTTCTTTCTTCTAGAAGTAGCTGGGGAGGGAGGACTTGGCCTGATTATGTAAATCCAGAAGCTTGCAACTCTCTCCTGACTGCCTCATAGATGGAGAAACAAAGCCTAAAGAGAAGAGCAAAAAATTCAAACATAGAGAAGTAGAAATGAGCTGGACAGAGTACTGATGGGTGTTCAGTTCATGGTTCAAGTACTTTTCTGATGATTGGCTATATCGTGGTCTCACAATTCTTAGTTGCAAATAACAAAAATCAAGTCTTACTGAGTTAAACAGAAAAGTATTTCTTGAAAATGATGATGGATACCCTTCAAAACCACTGAGCAAGTGGAGAAACCACGCTAAGAAGGTCACACACCAATGGTAATGGCCCAAATCACATCACAGAACTGGTTTGATTAGCATATCACTATTTCTGCTGCCATCAAGCCTCAATGTCATAGTTCATGGCCTAACACAGCTATTGCTGGACATAGGATGCCATCAGCAGCACTTGGTAGTTCATCTTGCTGCAATGGCTATCATTGCTAGAAAAGGTCCTCCTGGTCTCCCCCTCTGAAGTGGATTCAAGGTGTCTGATGGGTAGTCGTATGCCCATGTCTTAGCTGCAAGAGGGGCTGGGAAATAAATTCTTCTGGGTTTCCTGTTAGGGAGGAAGAAGCTGGCTTTTTTTCTCAATGAAAATTAGGTAGGAAATTACCTAAGCCTTAGAAGGGGTAAAGAAGTTGGGAAGCCAAAAAGCATCATAAACGCCCACTAGGGGCAGCCTGGTGGCTCAGAGGTTTAGCGCCGCCTTCAGCCCAGGGCCTGATCCTGGAGACCTGGAATGGAGTCCCACATCAGGCTCTCTGCATGGAGCCTGCTTCTCTGCCTGTGTCTCTGCCTCTCTCTCTCTCTCTCTCTCTCTCTCTCTCTCTGTGTGTGTGTGTGTGTGTGTCTCATGAATAAACAAAATCTTTTTAAAAATGCCCACTAGAATCCATCTCTCCAGTTACACACATTATTAACACATACCCCTCTTACTAATTTATGCTTCAGTAGAAGACACACTATTTAGCCTAATATAATTCAACTATACTTCTCACAATATGGGAACAACTCAAGCCCATAAGTTACTCTATCCAGGTCCATAACAAGGATCTCAGTTACTCTAATCATGTTCCCATCATGACATTCTATTACTTCTGAATGAAACTTGAAAGATAACCAATAACTACATATCCTATGTGTATGTAAAACAGAGGGACAAAGTAGAGAAAAGAAGAAGGAAGCTAGAGTGCAAAAATACAGAAATATACATGTAACAAAGCAAAGAGGAAACTATGACTGGATATTGTAGACTTCATATCCACAGGTAGCCATGAACCCTTAGTTGTTATTAATAATTTTCCTTATCCACAATCTAATCCATGTTCCCATTGTCTTTAGCCAGCATCTCGGCTGTTCAAGTTTTTTATCTTTTATTTTTGAAAGATTTTATTTATTTATTCATTCATGAGAGACAGAGAGAGAGAGGCAGAGATACAGGCAGAGGGAGAAGCAGGCTCCCCGAGGGGAGCCCAATGTGGAACTCAATCCCGGGACTCCAGGACCACACCCTGAGCTGAAGGCAGACTCAGCTCAACCACTGAGCCACCCAGGTGCTCCATGTTCAAGTTTTTTTAAAATCTGATATAGTAACCCAAAATTTCATGTCGGAGAGATCTGACCTCCTTACAACCTTGCCATATAATATTATTGTAGTCTTTCATTAACTGCCATCAGAGGATGTGGTCATTCCAGAATCCATTCCAGGAGATCTTTCCATCCATAATCCTCTCTGCTACTAGTGTGTAACAGCAAAACTATTTTTTAGTCATATTCAAAGTCATAACAATATTAGAATCTCTTTTTTGGTCGGTTTATCCAGCACCAAATTGAACCCAAATTGACCAGCAAGTCTCCTCTGCAGAGCCCAGTGTCGCTGGGATACGAAGTAAAATTTTGTAAGTAGATTATTAGGTATTTTTAAATCTTTTTTTTTTTAATTTTTTTGTTAACTTTTATTTATTTATGATAGTCACAGAGAGAGAGAGAGAGGCAGAGACACAGGCAGAGGGAGAAGCAGGCTCCATGCACTGGGAGCCCGACGTGGGATTCGATCCCGGGTCTCCAGGATTGCGCCCTGGGCCAAAGGCAGGTGCCAAACCGCTGCGCCACCCAGGGATCCCGATTATTAGGTATTATAAAAAGTAATGCCCACTCCTACCTCTCATTTCCTTGCCCCATAGGGACGCCTGGGTGGCTCTGTTTGAGCGTCTACCTTCAGCTCAGGGCACGAACCCGGGCTTCTGGGATCAAGTCTCTCATCGGGCTCCTTGCTGGGAGCTGCTTCTCACTCTGCCCATGTCTCTGCCTCTCTCTCTCTCTCTCTGTGTCGCTCATGAATAAATAAATAAAATATTTTTTTTAATTCCTGGTTGGTAGAAAGTTCAGCAGATACTGTCCACTGGTATGAAACTTATGTTGTTTTTTTAAAATAGATTTAATGTATCTATTTGATGGGGGGGCACAAGCAGGGAGATAGGCAAAGGGAAAGGGGGAAGCAGGCTACCCTGAGTAAGGAGCCAGATATGGGGCTTGATCCCAGGACCCTGGGATCATGACCCAAGCCCAAGGCAAACACTTAACCAACTGAGCCACCCAGGTGCCCCTGAAATTGAAATTGCATCCTGTAAAACAGCACCCTAACCTCACAGGGTAACCTCAACTCATGCCCAAACTGAGTATTTTTTTTAAGATTTTATTTATTCATTAGAGACACACACAGAGAGAGGCAGAAATATAGGAAGAAGGAGAAGCAGGCTCCATGCAGTGAGCCCCATCTGGGACTTGATCCTGGGACTCTGGGATCACACCCTGAGCCAAAGGCTGACGCTCAACTGCTCAGCCACCCAGGCATCCCCTGGTAATGGTTTAGAAGAATGTTTCTAGTTCAGGACTTGTCATGAGACTGCAGATAAGTTGTCACAGAGACTCAGTCATCTGAATGCTTGACTGTGGCTGGAGGATGGGCTTCCAAGATGGTACCCTCACACTACTTGTGGCAATAAAGCCTCAATTCCTCACATCAACTTCTCCATAGAGCTAACTAGTTTCCCAGAGCAAGTGATTCAAGAAAGCAAGGTGGAAGGTGCAATATCTTTTATGATGGAGCTCCTACAGTCACACAACATTTTTACAACATGTTCCGCACAACATTTCCACAGTTCCACAACAATCTGTTAACACAGTTACATGGACAGAATGGTTATGTTCACACAAAATTCATGTTGAAACCCTAACACCCAAGGTGGACAGTAGGAGGCAGGGCCTCGGGAAGGCGATCCAGTCATGAGGGCAAAACTCTCACTAATGGTATTAGTGCACTTACAACAGAAGGCCTGAGGAAGTTCCCTTGTCCTTTCCACTATATGGAAAAGATTCAGATTCCACTGAAATCTTTTTTTTCCACTATGTGGAAAAGATTTCAGATTACACTGAAAAGATCGCCATCTATGAACCAGGAAATAGGCTCTCACCAGACACCAAATGTGCCAACATCTTGATCCTGGATTTTCCAGCCTCCAGAATGGTGAAAAAAATACATTTCTGTTGCTTATAACTACACAGTCTATGGTATTTTTTTACAGCAGCCTGAATGGATTAAGACAAAATCAGCCCAAGTCAATGTGGGAAAGGATTACACAATACCAGGATCACTGGGAGCCATCTCGGCAACTAGTTATCACATTCCTTCTATTAGGGATTTATTTATTTGAGAGACAGAGAAAGCGAACGAGCACGTGAGCATAAGAGCAGGGGGAGGGGCAGAGGGGGAGAGACCGAGAGAATCTAAGCCAAGTCTCTACTGAACAGGGACCCCAAACTGGCGCTCCACCCCCGGACCCTGACTGAGATCGTGACCCAAGCGGAATCAACAGTCAGATGCTTAACTGACTGAGTCGTCCAGGCGACTCACATTATAAAGTCAGTTCCTAAAAAAAATAATAAAAATAAAAATAAAAAAAATAAAGTCAGTTCCTTGTCTGGAAATGATGTTTGTGGGATGCAGGTGGGATAGATGCATTCACCCCTAATGTACAGCCTCCAGTCTTTAAACCTCACGTTGATTAGTGTCTCTTTGTGTATTATTACTTTCCTCTTCTGAGCGCTTCCGCTCACTCCCAGGTACCTATGCTCTCAAAGGTTTCTACCTGTATCACACCACTTTCATGATATCATCTTGGTTAAGTGACAAGTGATACATACGGAAATCACCTGGGCGTGAGGTTAAAGCGAAGGTTCGAATTCGGAAAGTCTGAGATGCGGCCCGAGGTTATGCATTTCTAATTAGCACCCAGGCAATGCCTGGGTCCTCCGAGTAAAGAGACGCCCGTTTTTCCGCTGCTGGCCCCTCAGACAAACGCCTTTGGAAAGGATATGCGAACTGGAAGTCAGGCCTTGACCTCCGACGGTCTCAGCCTGTGGAAGCAGGAGATAGGCATCCTGAACCCCTGTGCCCCATCCTAACTGGGGAGGACGGTGAGGCGGAGCCCTAGGGACCGAGGCAGGTGCAGCGCCGGGCTCTGGGACCCGCCCGTTGCCCAGGTTTTGCGGGCACCTACCCCAGAGCCCGACTTTACGCCGTTTCGGGGGGAAAAGATTCAGAGCCACTTACGGCAACGCAGAAAGCCCAACCCACGCGAGAGTTCGCAGCCCGCCGCGCTCTGAAAACCTAAGCCGCACCTCCTCGCGGAGCCGGCGCCCAGCGGAGGCCCCGCCCCATACCTAATTGGGCCAGAGTACGGGGGGGGGGGGGGCGACGCAGTCTCTGATTGGTTCCGTTTGAGGGCGGGTACAGCGCTTCCCGGAAGTGATACCGCCTGACCCGCCTTTTCCGCGCTGCGCCTGCGTGGGGCCGCCTAGCCTGGGGAGGTCCCCTGGCGGAGACCCCGACACCCACGGGCTGGGAGGTGGGAGTGCGAAATGTAAAGGGACCCCAAATGCTTAGAAATCAAAGTAAAGAATATTTCAGCGCAGTGTTTTTTAAAGTGAGAATTAATGCAAAAAATCTTATACCAGGGACGCCTGGGTGGCTCAGCGATTGAGCATCTGCCTTTGGCTCAGGGCGTGATCCCGGGGTCTTGGGATCGAGTCCCACGTCGGGCTCCCTGCGTGGACCCTGCTTCTCCCTCTGCCTATGTCTCTGAGTCTCTCATGAACAAATAAGTAAAATATTTTTTAAAAATCTTATACCAAAATACAAGAATTTTAAAGACAAGGTAAGCTGGAAGTTAATATTATTTAAGACCTTCACTTGTCAAGAGAAATTATCAAATACGGCAATTCTTTCAGTTGAAACAGAGGTAAGTAAAGAAGATTCTGAAAACATTACTGATGAGTTTACTTATACTAAGCAAAGCCCAACGCCGGGTGCCCTACCCAGGTACCCCTGTTATATTCCGTTGTTTTCTTTCTATTTTTGTTACTATTACTAAAAGAACTCTCAGAGGGCACCTGGGTGGCTCAGTTGGTTGAGTGCCTTCTGCTCAGGTCGTGGTCCAGGGTCTGAGGGTTCTGGGATTAAGCCCCCTTTGGGCTCCCTGCTCAACGGGAAGTCTGCTTTTCCCTCTCCCTCTGCCACTCTCCCTGCTTGTGCTCTTGTGAGCTCTTTCATTCTCTCTTGAATGAATGAATAAATAAAATATTTTTTTAAAAAGTTAAAATAGGGATCCCTGGGTGGCGCAGCGGTTTAGCGCCTGCCTTTGGCCCAGGGCGCGATCCTGGAGACCCGGGATCGAATCCCACGTCGGGCTCCCGGTGCATGGAGCCTGCTTCTCCCTCTGCCTGTGTCTCTGCCTCTTGCTCTGTCTGTGTGTGACTATCATAAATAAATAAAAATTTAAAAAAAAAAAAGTTAAAATATCTCTCAGGTTGGGGTCTCCAGAAGCACATGCTTTTTGTTCCCCTGTTCAGTATTTTTTTTAATTTTTATTTATTTATTTATGATAGTCACACAGAGAGAGAGAGAGACATAGGCAGAGGGAGAAGCAGGCTCCATGCACCGGGAGCCCACGTGGGATTCGACCCCAGGTCTCCAGGATCCCGCCCTGAGCCAAAGGCAGGCGCTAAACCGCTGCGCCACCCAGGGATCCCATCCCCTATTCAGTATTAATGGTTTGCATGTGTAATATGTATCAGGAGCCAAACTTTTTATGGGCGCCCAAGGTGAATAGTTTATGTGTGTGATCCTTGAGCATCTAACAATCTTTAGAATGCCTAAGGGCAAAGAAGAAAGAGAAGAGGAAGCAGCAATAACCGGACTACACAGTATCACATATATAATAACTCAAAGAAGAGTTCTCTGTGGGAACTCAGGAGAGGGAATGAGAATCTCAGCGTAGAGAAATCATCAAAGGCTTCATAGGGGAAATATTGCCTTGGATCTTGAAGATTCAGAAAAGGTTTCCCTCAGGGAGAAGGACAAGGCATCCTGAACAGATGAAATAGCAAATGTTAAACTGTTTCTCCAAAATCAAGGAAATGCCTTATGCTAAATATACCCCCATGAAGCAAGGCAATCAAATTGAATGATGAAAAACTGCCACAGATTGTTTGTGTGCCCTTCCAAAAAAATTAATAGGTTGAAACATAACCCGCGATGTATAGTATTTGGAGGTGGGACCTTTGGGAGGTGACTACATCATGAGTGGGAGAGCCCTCATGAAGGAAATAGTGCCCTCATAAAAGAGACCCCAGAGAGCTCCCTCACTCCTTTCACCACTTGAGGACACAGAAAGAAGAACCAGTAAGAAGGCTCTCATCAGACACTGAATCTGCTGGCACCTTGATCTGGCACTGCCAGCCTCCAGAACTGTGAGAAATAAATATTTGTTGTTTAAGCTACCCAGTGTATGGTATTTTTGTTAGAGCAGCCCAAGTGGACAAGTAAGAGCACTAAAAATTAAGAAGTGTTCTTTGGATTTCATATGAGGCTTAGGATTGTGAATTCAGCCAAAGGACCTGCCCTGTCAGCAGAGGGACACTTGAGCCCACAGAGAAATTCAGTGACTTTTTCACCTCTATTGTTTACCTCTATTATACATCAAATCTTAGGGTTTCTAGGCTCACTCTTCATAATGAGCAATCATAAAGTACATCCAAAGCAGCATGTCAACTCAGAAATTACCTTAGAAGCCCCAGGGACCTTAAAGAGGAAAAAATGCCAGTGCCTGCATCCCATTCCAGAAATTCTAGTTTAACTGGTCAAAATTTAATTGGCCAGCATCCACCTATATGTTGTCAAACCTCCCCAGGTGATACTGTCATGTATCCAAGATTGAAAAACACTGCCTTAGAATCAGAGTATTTCCAAAAAGGAAGTGAAAAAAAAATTGTTACATATAAATTTTCAGAGTGATCACTTAGGAAAAACTTGACCTTTATGCAAAGTAGGTTTAAATACAGTAATTAGAAACAAATAAGATTACCTATTTAAAGGAGCGGGGTTGTACTTAAGTCTAAGTTCATTCATAATTGTCTATTGAGAGTATTTATTCTCAGTTCTTTGCAGACCCCTTGATTGCTACATTTCAGCGAGTTGGTGAAGATTAATATGCCTGAAAATAATAGGTCTGTTATACTTGCATCACTAAGAGCATGACTTTCTCCCCATCATTTTTTGTAGAGCCCCTTTCAAGTCCCTGTTCCTCAGGCTGTAGATGAAGGGGTTCAGCATGGGAGTCACCACTGTGTACATCACAGTAGCTGTGGTGTCCTTCTCAGAAGAGTGTGAAGACAAAGGGTTGAAATACACAGCAATGATGGTGCCATAGAAGAGAGAAACCACAGCCAGGTGGGAGCCACAGGTGGAGAAGGCTTTCCATCTTCCCTTTGTGGATGGGACTCTCAGGATAGCACAGGTAATGTGGATATATGAGGCCAGGATGCAAATAAAGGGGGTGATCATGATCAGAGAGCCCTCGGTCAGAATCATCACCTCATTGAGGTGTGTGTCAGAGCAGGAGAGTTTCAGGAGAGGTGTCACATCACAGAAGAAGTGGGGGATGGCATTGTACCCACAAAATGAGAGTTGAGCCATCAGCAGGGTATGCAGTAGGACATTCAGGTTGGCAATGACCCATGACCCAGCAACCAGCAGGGCACAGAGCTGGTGGGTCATCTTTGTTGAGTAGTGTAAGGGGTGGCATATGGCTAAAAAGCGGTCATAGGCCATCACAGCCAGGATGAAATTGTCCATGTCCACGAACATGAATACAAAGTACATCTGTGTGAGACAGCCAGAGAAGGAGATGGTCTGAGTGCCAAGTAAGTGGTTGGTCAGCATCTTGGGGACAGTGGTGGAGGAGAAGCAGATGTCCACAAAGGACAGGTTGCTGAGGAAGAAGTACATGGGGATGTGCAGGCGGGAGTCCATGCTGATGGCCAGGAGGATGAGCAGGTTTCCCAGGATGGTGGCCAGGTACATGCTCAGGAAGAGCACAAAGAGAAGCTGCTGCTGCTGGGGCTGCCTGGAGAGCCCGAGGAGGAGGAACTCGGAGACACTTGACTGGTTTGCCCCCCTCATGGGGCTGGAAGCCTGAGCCCAGAGGCAGACAAAGCAGGGACAATCCAAAAGCCTGGAAAACGATGGTTAAAGCAGAGCAACTAAGAAGACTGGAAGGAGATAGGCTGTGTGACATAGGTGAGGCACTAGAACCTTGCTCCCTGTGTGCTTTGGCCAGTGATGGCCTTTTCTGTGCCATCATTCATTCTTCCCTCAGGAAAATGAAAGCCATGCCTCTGGAAGGACATTGAAAGATTGTGACAATGGTTTTATCCATAAATTCTTTGTATGTTTAAACTTTGTATCATGACCTTATATCTTTAAATAGTGTCATAAATTGGGGCACCTGGGCGGCTCAGTTGGTTAAGCATCTGCCTTTGCCTCAGTGTAATCCTGGGGTCCTGGGATCAAGCCCTACATTGGGCTCCCTGATCCCAGGAAGGCTGCTTCTCCCTCTCCTCCCTACTTGTTCTCCCTCTCAAATAAATAAAATATTTTTTAGAATAGTGTCATAAATCACGATAGACATAAGAATATTAATAGAGAGGTTAATATTTATAATGAGCACTGGAGAACACATGTAAGTGGTTACCAAAGAGACTGACATATAGTAAGCACACACCCTAATAAAGGATATTGATGTCATGGTTATCATTAGTGGTGTTGCCTTACAGGACATTTTTGATTTCCAGTGTCTCTAATCTGGACACGTTACACATTCCTAACATATTTGCTCTGAGGATAATATCAGTGATCAGTCAGTATGATAATGTGCACTTTACAGAGCTCTGAGCCAGCCCTTCTTGGTTGTGTCCACTGAGCTCCCTCAGTCTAACTTGTAAAATGGAAATGGAAATGGAAATGACACAGAATTATGGGCATGAACTTGGTCAACTAGTTTTCCCGACAGCTCAGGTCTCATTCAGGTCTCATAAACATACAGGACATATAAGGTCATGACTGGGTCATTGCAAGGACGGTTGATGATCTCAGAACTGTTTCTTTGGTTCCATTAAAAAAAAAATATGTAGTGAGAAGTACCCTCCACAAAGGTTTATCTTAACAATCAGCTATTGATAGTCTCACTGATCTGACTCTTACCTGGAAAGAACGACATTTATTACAGTCACAAGAAATCCAAAGTTTGCTTCACTTTTCCAGACCTGGCCAGAGATTGTTGATTTGAGCAAAAGGGACTTGTCTTTCAGGTTTTCAGGATAAATCTGCTTGAACAAGGGCGGGAGTACACAGACTCAAGCCTTGGTACAGGAAGGAGGTTTGAGGGAATCAGAGGGCCAGCTCTTTACAAGAGTCTCCATGGCCACTAGGGCCATAGTCCCTAAGAGCCTCATTAGAGACAAACAGCAAGTAATTAATTGTCCCTTCTCCTTGGGCTCTTTTGGATCCAACACTGATGATAAAGACCTGTTATCTGAGTTACATTATTGCAGCTTTAGGGCTTGGCAATATTGCAAATGATGCAATCTTTTAGGGGAAATCATTAGCAACAATTTTTTCTACAGAGAAAACTCACAATCCTATATTTTATCCCCACCCAAGCTGCAATGGTGTCCTTGTTAGGAAATATATATGATGCTCTATAGGAATTAAAAGAATAAACTTTGGATTCACACAGATGTACACTTAATTCTCAGATCCAATATTACCAGTTGTACAACCTAGAGAAATCTATCAACCTTCACAGAACCACAAAATAATATTCATTTTGTACAGTTGTGCAGATTAAGTTAGGTAATTTATATAAATCATCTCATGACCCCTACTCTCATCAATGCACTGGGCTTAGAGACCATGTCCACTACACGAAGGCTGAAGGGATTCACATCCTTCACTCTCTACTCAATTATCTATGTTCTAGATAAAAATAATTTGGAAATACTATCTTGTGTTCATAGGGCAATAGTCATTTTCATTTTCATTTCATAAGTTGATAAGTTTTTTATTCTATATTTTAATTTGGGGGTAAATGAAGTAGAATAGGAACTATTGTTGAGTCCATTTATAAATTAGTATAACATGGATGCCAATGAGGAACATAGAACTTCTTTTTTTTTTTTTTTTTGAACATAGAATTTCTAAGTCCAATAGTTACCACTCCATAGTACTGAAGACAAGATCTGGCTTTAAGGTGCCCATGAATCTTTTGATCTTATGCACTGTAAAGTTTTACTTTCCTGAGTTGATAATATGAAAGGGTTACTCATAAAAACCATACACTTGGGCCAGAAATGGCATCTGAATCACTAAAAAAAAATGTCTTCTGAAGGTGCCTGGGTGGTCGTCAGTTAAGCGTCTGTCTTCAGCTCAGGTCATGATTCTGGAGTTCCAGGATTGAGCCCTACATCAGGCATTGGACTTCCTGCTCAGCAGAGAATCTGCCTCTCCCTTTCCCTCTGCTCCTCCCCCTGCTCATGTGATCTCTCCGTCTCTCTCTGTCTCTGTCTGTATCTCTCTGTCTCTCTCTAAGTAATTAAAATCTTTTTTTTTTTTTTTTTAATGTCTTCTGGGGATCGCTGGGTGGCTCAATGGTTGAGTGTCTACCTTCTGCCCAGGGCATAATCCCGAGGTCCTGGGACTGGTCCCGCATTGGGTTCCCCCATAGAGAGCCTGCTTCTCCTTCTGCCTTGTCTCTGCCTCTCTCTCTCTCTCTGTCTCTCATGAATAAATAAATAAAATCTTTAAAAAAAGAAAAAAAATAAAAATGTCTTCTGGAGGGATCCCTGGGTGGCGCAGCGGTTTAGCGCCTGCCTTTGGCCCGGGGCGCGATCTGGAGACCCGGAATCGAATCCCACGTTGGGCTCCCGGTGCATGGAGCCTGCTTCTCCCTCTGCCTATGTCTCTGCCTCTCTCTCTCTCTCTCTCTCTCTCTCTCCCTCTCTGTGTGTGTGACTATCATAAATAAATAAAAATTTTAAAAAATGTCTTCTGGAAACCAGAGTGTTACTCTAACTGATCTTTCACTTTGAGTTATTTATGAATAATGTATTTATTTAAAGATTTTATTCATTTATTCATGAGATACACAGAGAGGAGAGAGAGAGAGGCAGAGACACAGGCAGAGGGAGAAGCAGGCTCCATGCAGGGAGCCCGCTGTGGGATGTGGGACTCGATTCCAGGTCTCCAGGAACAGGCCCTGGGATGAAGACGGCGGTAAATTGCTGAGCCACCCCGGCTGCCCTGAACAATGTATTCTACATTCTGATTATGACATCTCAATAAATATTCATCTGCTCCTAGTAACTCAAGATAAGAACCTCAGGGCCATAATGAGTCCTCATACCTCCATCAGACTCATATCAGATATCAAGTTCTGCACATTCTATCCCCAAAACAGGCCAAGAACACTTCACAATGTTCATTATCAAGGACCTGTGGATGAGGGGGAAAGTAGTTCCCGAATTACTAAAAAAATTGTTTGCAAGTGATGAAAAACCAACTCCTAACAGCTTACGAGAAGTAGAATCTATTGCTGGATGTAATTGCAAAGTCCAAAGTTCTTGCAAGTTTCAGGCAGGGCTACATGCAGGGGCCCAAAAAATGGTGTCAGGACCTGTATTTCTCATCTATTTTATTTGTTTCTGTTTGACTTCATTCTACAGACTATTTCTCTCCATATGGCAGACAGGGTGGCCACCAGCACCTCCAAACTCACATCCTCCCGGACTAGCAATCCCTGGCCATGCTTTATCACCTGAGCCAGCCAGGTGCCCCTAACAGTGTTTGTTTATTTATTTATTTATTCATTCATTCATTCATTCATTCATTCAGAGAGAGCGAGAGAGAGGCAGAGACACAGGCAGAGAGAGAAGCAGGCCCCATGAAGGAAGCCCGATGTGGGACTCAATCCCTGGTCTCCAGGATCACACCCCAGGCTGCAGGCAGCACTGAACCACTGCGCCACCAGGGCTGCCCCAGTGTTTATTTATTAACTCCAGCCAAGGCTGTGATCATTCCTTCTTGGATCCACACCCAAATCTGAACCAACCACTTTGTATGGGAGAGTGGGGTGTTCTGGTCATCCTAGATCATACACCCAATGCATTCCATGTGATAATCCAGTGATGTACATTATCATCAGGACTGAATGGAGGAGAGGAGGAGTTTCCCCAAACAGATCCAAAGAATGGAAGTGGGAAGGAATGTCCTTGAACAAAAAAATCTAGTTACTATGATCCACTAGTTGCTCCATCAGCTGAGTTAAACAAAGGATTGGAGAAGGAACACTTAAGAAAAAAGGATAAATTAGTAAGCTGTTTTTATTTTTTTTAAAGATTTTATTTATTTAATCATGAGAGACACAGAGAGAGAGAGGCAGACACACAGGCAGAGGGAGAAGCAGGCTCCATGCAGGAAGCCTGATGTGGGACTTGATCCTGGACCCCAGGATCATGCCCTGGGCCAAAGGCAGGCACTAAATTGCTGAGCAACCAAGGGACCCCCAGTAAGCTGTTTTTAAAGTTAAGGTGAACTGGGGCACCTGGATGGCCTATTTGCTTAAGTTTCAGACTCTTGATTTCAGTTCAGGTAATGATCTCAGTGTGGCAGGACCAAGCCCAACCTCAGGCCCTATAGTCAGCAAGTAGTCTGCTGAGATTCTCTCCCTGTCCCTTTGCCCCTCCCCCCGATTACACACACACACTCTCTCTCTCTTTCTCCTTCTAATAAATAAAATCTTTTTAAAAAATAAAAGTTAAAGTGAACTAAACAAGAAACAAAATCTGCAATCAATGACAACCCAGTATCAGTGAACACCCCTAGTACTCAGATATTGGTTTCTAAACACCATTTTCTATTAAAAAGAAATAGGATTCCATAGAGACAGGGCTGATTCCAAGTCTGGGCAAGAATAAAGTAAGGTGAGTCTAGGACATTATATGTGTGCCAGTAAATAAGAAAATACTCAAAGTTCAACGAGGACATTTCTAACCTACAAATGACCTTCAAATGGATCACCAATCCATACACGGTAATTTAAAGGCTCTCCCACTGGCCAAATTTGAAACAATTTGAGTATCAATAGAATAATAACCATAAGTGATTATAAAACATCAAATATATTAAAATCTGTGAATCAGTAATAATAGTATAAAAATTAAGGTTATTTGTCATAACTAGAGGTGAATATAAATAAAGGGAAAGAATTTAGCATGTACCCTGTTTTTTAAAAACACTCTGAAGGTCACCTTGGGTCATTTTTTGGGAAAAACTTTTCTTTTACAGAATAATGCCAGTTAAGAAATACAGAAAAATGATAGAACTAGGAAACCTTCATTTTTAACTCCCAGTGAAATAAATTATTGAGACAATGATTATGAAACAATGTTAAAGCAGTATGTAGTAAGTTGTTGGGGAACAGGACATTCATATAGTATCAAATTATATCACTTTATAGGTTACCAATTTCATTTTTTAAAGATTTTAATTATTTATTTGTCAGGTTGAGAGAGAGAGAGCACAAGCAGGGGGAGTGGCAGGCAGAGGGAGAAGCAGGCTCCCTGCTGAGCAAGGAACCCCATGCAAGACAGTCCCAGGACCCCAGGATCATGACCTGAGCCAAAGGCAGATGCTTAACTGTCTAAGGCACCTAGGTGTCCCATACTTCTAATTTCAAGGGTAAAATAAAACATTATAAGAATTGCTTTTATAGGGGCACCTGGGTGACTCAATTGGTTAAGTGTCTGCTTTCAGCTCAGGTCATGATCTAAGAGTCCTGAGTTCGAGCCCCGCATTCAGTTCCCTGCTCAGTGGGGAGCCTTCTCTGTCTCTCCCTCTGCTTGCAACTTTCCCTGCTTGTGTTCTCTCTCTCTTTCTGTCAAGTAAATAAATAAAATATTTTTTAAATTGCTTTTATAAAGTCACTACCATAAACCATCTTTCCCAGTGACACACCTTTACCAAGTTATCAAATACCATTACTAATACCCCCAATCCTATACAACACCATAGGACTTAGTGAAGCCTTCCTTTTTTCCAGTTCCACCAGTGAGAAAACTGGTTCCCATTAGCCTCAATAATATTAACTTATTTGTTCAGCCCTCTGTACATAGCCCATTTCCTGACACCACTAGGCTGCTTTCTAGGTTGGCCATGGCAGGCCACCCTGCTCTGCCACCTGGACCTGTGCCAAGCTAGCTCTCCTGTCAGATCTCAAATGAGAACTATTTGCAACAAATTTATGGGCTTGATTCTCTGTAGAAGTAGCTCACAACCATGAGACACTGGACATATGGAGACACTCTTAGTTGTCACAACTATGGAGAAACTGGCATCTAGAAGATAAAGCCCAAGGGTGCTGTTAAACATTCCGCTGTGTTCAGGATGGCCCCGTACAACAGGAAATGATCTGGTTTATGATGTCAAAAGTGCCAAGATTGAGAATAGACTACATCTAATTAAAATGATACAGTCCTGGGCAGCCCTGGTGGCCTAGCGGTTTAGCATCACCTTCAGCCCAGGGTGTGGTCCTGGAGACCTGGAATTGAGTCCCATGTCGGGCCCCCTGCATGGATCCACCTCCTCCCTCTGCCTGTGTCTCTGCCTCTCTCTCTCTGTGTGTGTTGGTCATAAATAAAAAAAAAATAAAATGATACAGTCCTATGCACATCATGTTTCTGAGTCTTGCTAACTTTTAAAAAATATTTTATTTATTTATTTATGTATGTATGTATGTATGAGAGACACACAGAGAAAGGCAGAGACACACAGGCAGAGGGAGAAGCAGGCTCCCTGTAGGGCTCCAGGATCGTGACCTGAGCCAAAGGCAGATGTTCAACCACTGAGCCACCCAGGTGCCCCTGAGTCTTGCTAACTTTTAAGAAGTTTCACCCAAGGATATCTACTGGGCATGTATTTAAGGAATGTCAGCTTTCTCATCCTTCTCTTCTGCCTAGTGCACAAGAAGAAAGGCAATCCTATGCCCACTTTGGGACTTGAACTCACAATGCTGGGATTAAGAGTCTCATGCTCTATTGACTGAGCTAGGTGTCAGCACACAGCTGCCACTTCTAGTCAGAAAAGAGTGTAAACGCACCGTTGGCATGACCACCAGGATAGAGCTGGAGCACCGCTAACTGTTGGCTGAAGGAGAAACACACACACCGAGGATTTGATCCAGGTCTCCTGGTCAGCAAGTGGCTCAGGGACTTTGTGGTCAGGGTCCTGGAGCAGGGTCTCAATCACAGAACCCACCCAGCAGGAAAACGCCTCCCTTGCTGGGACCTTGTGTCTTCCCATAAGTTGTAGGTCCCAAAGGTGCCCCAGCATACCCCAAACCACTGGCCTATGAGTCATTCAGTCATTCAAATGTTTATTGAACACCTACTATAAGCACTTATTGGCAATACAGTAATTAACAAAATGGATTGTTTAAGATAGAAGAAGAAAAGGAGTCAGATTCTGGATCAGGGGAAGTTGCTCCTTTTCATTTTTATTTTCTTCCTCACTAAGCTTGATGCCTGCAACTTAACAGGCCACATTGACATTTAACCTGAGCATGAAATGCATTATGCGTCTTATCAGGGGCGATTGGCCCTCTCTCCTCTGTTTTGATACTAGCGCTGCTCACTTTTGTTATTTTTTTAATTTTATTTATTTAATCATGAAAGAGAGAGAGGCAGAGGGAGAAGCAGGCTCCATGCAGGGAGCCCGACATAGGACTCGATCCTGGGTCTCCAGGATCACTCCCTGGGCCGAAGACGACACTAAACCGCTGAGCCACCGGGGCTGCCCCACTTTTGTTATTAAAAGGAAAAAAGGGGGCACCTGGATGGCTCAGTTGGTTAAGCGCCTGCCTTCTGCTCAGGTGATGATCTCCGGGTATGGGATGCAGCCTCATGTAGAGCTCTCTGCTCAGCGGGGAGTCTGCTTCTCCCTCTCCCTCTGCCCCTACCCCTGCTCATTCTCTCTCTCTCTCTCAAATAAATAAGATATTTTTTAACTAAAAAGAAAAAACAAAAAAGCACTGGAGGTGGCTGCTCTGAGATTTGATTCTGGACCCCATGCACCTGAGCAAGAACACAAGCCTCACATGGCATTTCTGAGGACACAGGACCTTTGGGTCACCCAGAGTGCTGAGTTACACGCCTGTCAAAAACAGCATTTGCTGGACACCAAAATCCTGGACTGACACCAAGACTCGAATAACGAGGCCCTGAGGGAATTTTAAAAAGTCCCAGAAGCAGCTATGTTGAAACAATAGAACTCCTGGCAGAAAAATCACCTACAATCTTTTTTTATTATTATTATTCATGAGAGACACAAAGAGAGAGGCAGAGACACAGGAGGAGGGAGAAGCAGGCTCCATGTAGGAGCCCAATGTGGGACTCGATTCTGGGACCCCAGGGTCATGCCCTGGGCCGAAGGCAGGCGCTAAACCGCTGAGCCACCCTGGGATCTCACCACCCACGATCTTTTTTTTTTTTTTTTTTTTTTTAATTTATGATAGTCACACAGAGAGAGAGAGAGGCAGAGAGAGAAGCAGGCTCCATGCACCGGGAGCCCAAGGTGGGATTCAATCCCGGGTCTCCGGGATCGCGCCCTGGGCCAAAGGCAGGCACTAAACCCCTGCGCCACCCAGGGATTCCCCCCACCCACGGTCTTAACTCAGATCAAGTCAACGTTATCATTGGCCGGTGTCACCTTTGATTCTCTCCAAACGCTCATTCAGTTCTGACATTCATGTATCATAGGTGCAACATCTGTTTTCCACATTTTCTGTTTACCTTTTGAACTTCATACTTTGCATTTTGCTAGTTTCTATTTTCTTCCCTTGCCTGCGTGGCCCTGAGTGTTCACAGCCTTTTACACCCATTTCCCTTTTGGGCACTCCTGCTAAAACAACTGTGGCTTGAGTTACCATTTTTACAAAAATCGGAACACACACACACCCCTGCACAGTGGAGCTTTACAGCAGAGACTCTTAGTACGTTCATTAGCCAGTTTTCCTTGTAGCCGTCAGTACTTCTAAGACAGACTTTTATCAAAGTGTGGCACATTCCTCTTTCCCTACTGATTGGGTAGAAGAGAAACTTCCCGCCGTTTCTTTACAGATCTTAGAAGAGCCTTTGAGTTCCACCTGGTTTTTTCCTTCCTTTCTAGTGGGTGGGTTTTTCCCACCCTGTAATCTAAAACTTCCTGACACACACCTAAAGGCTATGTCCTTCCTATTACCCCAGGTGGGACTCGAACCCACAATCCCTGGCTTAGGAGGCCAGTGCCTTATCCATTAGGCCACTGGGGCGGCTACTGAGCTGCTTGCTCAATGGCTAGAAAGTGTTGCAGAGATTGGTTTGGGTACTTACTCAAAACCAGACTGAGTCTCTGCAGCGTGCATTCAAGCTTTCAGAACAGTCGTGAACCAAACAGCAGCCCCTCCCCGCGCAGCTCCACGCAGACCGCGCAGTCTCCCGCCTCCGCCTGCGCCCCTGCCGCTCCTCCTGTGCCGGCTCCGCGGAGTCTGGCTCTTTTGTTTCCTCCAGAAGGGATCCCCTGCTCGGAAACGGGCTCGCTTCTCCTTGGGATGGATAGATTCGGAGAGCAGTGAGGGACTCCAGCTGGATCAGTCGGTGGAGCATCCGGCCGGGCCCCCCAGCTGCGCCGCTGATAAGCACCGGGCCTCCCCGGACCCCGCTTGACCAAGGATCCCACGGAGCGCAGGGCTGGGGGTGGGCGGCGGTGCCGGGAGACCACCCCGGCAGGCCCCCGGACGCCCCCCCGCAGGCCAAAGTCGGAGCCCTTCGGCCCAGGCCGGAGCCGCGGGGGGCGGGAGGATCCTATCCTGGACCGCGCCTCTCGGGGCTCGAGTGCGAGGAGGCTGAGCCCCGGACCTCACCGCGCGCGGCGGGGCGGCCCGAAGCTGGAGCCTCGGGGGTCGGGGACACGCTCCCTGCAATTTCCTTCAAACACCTCCGCCTGTATTCACGAAGGTTTGTAATTTATCCAAGGGTTAAAAAAATCAATCAATCAGCAGAATCCCAAGCCTCCTAAGATTCTCTCCCCATCCCCCTAAGAACTCCCGGGACCTCAGAGCCTGCCTCCAAATTTATCCTTTGTCATTCGTGCCACACGATTATCGAACGTACGGTCCATATTCGAATTTCCTCCCAAACCGCGCTTTATGGCTTAAAAAAAAAAAAAAAAAATCCAGAGCCGAATCAGAGAGCACACTTTGCATTAGTTGCCGCGTCTTCTAGTGTCCTTCGCGCCGCCTGTCCTGGCGATCGGCCCACAGGCCCACAGGGGGAAGCGGCAGGCAGGGAGGGCCGGCCTGGGAGGGAGGGGACACGCGTCTCCTGCACCGAGACAAACTAGGACGCTGTAGACGTGGGGTCCTGGGGGGGGGGGGGGGGGGCTGGACTGCTCGGAGTCTCCGCCTCTTTTTAAAAATTATTTGCATTTTAGCAGAAGGCGTGGGAGCAGGAGGCCCGAGGCAACACGCCTTCCAGAAGCAGCTGGAGGCCCGTGGGGGTAGGACGGGTGTATTTCTGTGCGCGCTCGCCTTTGGGGGACACAGATTCAAGGGGAACCCAGGAGCGGATCCCGAGCTTTGCCTTCGTCTCGCACGTTTCGGAGACTGGCAAATGCCCCCGATGCGACCGTGGCTTGGGGATCCACGCGCCCCTCTGCTTTTCCGCCTCCCTTTAAATGTAGCCAGGATTTTTTCTTTTCCCTCTCCCTAAAGCTCTTCGCCGCTTTTAAGTGTGCTTGTTTGTTTTGAATATCCAACATTTTCCGTTGTTTTTAGCTAAGCGGTTGGTTCCCCCAAATCCCGCCCATTTGTGTTACTGGAAACCACGAGTCCCTCCTGGAACGTGGTTTTTTTTTTTTTTTGTTTTGTTTTTTTTCTTTTTTCTTTTTTCTTTTTTTGTAGTAATTTCCTTAAAGCTGTTACCAATTTTTTTCAAAACAAAACAAAACAAAAAGGCTTACAGAGGGGGGGAAAAAGCCTTTAAAGCAGAGATGGTTGCCCCCAGGAAATCTAACTCTACAGGCAGCCTCGGGGCCCGCGTGGGTTCTGGAAGAAAGGACTTCGGCCCGAGCTACGGCCCGGCCCCGGGTGCCCGGAAAGCCGGGACACTGCACCCTTTGCGGAAAGCAGCTCTCAAGGATAGAAACTCTTTAGGGGTCAAAGTCAAGCCCTACCTGGACCTCCCATCTCCTGTACCTCACAGTCTGACGTTCGGACAGGGGCACAGGACCCTAGTCCTGAGCGCACTCGGACCCCAGGCCTGGAGCGCCCAGGTCAGGGGGACGGGAATAAGGAAAGAGGAGGTGGGGGGAGAAGGGAGGAGGGCAGGGCGCTCCGTCCAAGTACAGTCACCGCCAGCACTTCGGTATGTAAATTCCTGGGTGCTTAGCAGGGGGCCTTTGAGCGCCTCTGGGGAATGGCTGGCCTTGAACCCACAAAGGGGCGACTGCGGGGGTGAGCTGCTTCTCTGGGACTCCCCTTCCCCAACCACCAGCCCTGCACTGCCCCGGGGAGCGCCCTGCCCCGGAATGCCTGCACCGCGGCAGCCCTGGGCCTCCAGCTTTAAATTTTTACTTTTATTACTTTTTTTTTTTCCTGCTTTAAGTTTTTAAAGCAGCCGGAACCAGCTGGACGCTTTTAAAGTTTCTCTTCTCATCCTCTCGTGCCTTGTCCTGTCTGGTCGCGCAAAGGCTGAGGTCCGCGGGCGGTTTCAATTTCTAACATGAAGTCTACGTACAAAAGAAGGGCTCGTCCGGGATTTGAACCCGGGACCTCTCGCACCCTAAGCGAGAATCATACCCCTAGACCAACGAGCCACGGGGGTAGCTTCTTCCAGCTCTCCTTATGACTTCGTGGTGCCCCGGGGACCGGGATGAATGGGATCAAGGAAGTGACGTGGGAAGGGGGATTGGGACTTTAGACCCGCAGGGGAAGGCAGAGCTCAGGCGCCGGCGGGCGCGGAAGGAGCCCACAGGGTGGGGAGCAGCCCCTGACGCCCCCTATTCTGGAGGCCCCAGCGCTCACGCAACAACCAGCCCCCAGCCCGGCAGACTGTCCGTGCGTCCCCGCGGCAACGCGGGGTCACTTCGCAGACGATCCTCTCAGCAGCGAGCCCGCTGGTGACCCTCGGGCAAAAGCCAGCGAGGGCCGCCCGGTCGCGTGTCCCCACCCCCGGCAGCGTCGCCTGTCTTTCAATTCTAGGTCACTGGGAAGCCTTGCGTGGAAGGCTGCCCCCCTGTGGTGCATCCACACTGCCCCCTAATTGCCTCCTGCAGAGTTAAGCACTGCAAAGCAAGAAAACAAGCCGCCCAACATAGGGCTCGAACTCACGACCGCGAGATTAAGAGTCTCAGGCTCTACCGACTGAGCTAGCCGGGCACCCTTGGGCAGCGGGTGTAGATGATGTACTTATATGAAAGTGACGGGAACTAGGCTAAGTGATGGATTGGACCTGAAGTACCGGGGGCGGTTCAGTAGGGTCTCACCGGAGTCCCCCGCTGCAGCAAGGGCACTGCCCTCACCTCCCCACGGCCTCTAGCTGGGGAACTGGCCTGGGCCCGGTGGCCCCGCACCAAACCTAGTGTCAGGTGCAGTGAGGAGCACCCAGAGCAGCTAGGCGCAGGGGGGACGGAGCCGGTCGTGCAGGGGAGAAGGCTAGGGCAAGATGCACCACTTACTTTACCTCTTGACCCTGTGACGGACATCCGGATTATTTCCAGTTTTGGGCTGTTACAAGTATGTAACAGCTGTAAGCATCAGAGTATAGGTTTTTTTCTGGGAAAGATACCCGAAGGTGCAACCCAAAGATTACCCAAAGGGTCACATGGTAGTTACGTGTTCAGTTTTTAAAGAAACCATCATAGTGTTTTCCAGAGTGGTTGGACGGTCTTAAGCATCCACCAACAATGCGTGAGTAACCTCGTTTGTCTGATAAAACGTTCGATAGGAGAGAGCATCAGCATCCTTGTTGCATCTCCAACCTCAAAGAAAATGTCAAGGTTTCACAATCAAGGATGACGTTTGCTGTAGGAATTTGTAGATAATTTTGGCAAGTTATGGGTATTATCTCCTTTGGCTAGTTTATTAAGCATTTTAAAAATCATGAATGGCCCCTCCCGTCCACCCCCACCCCCCCCCACCCCCTCCCCCGTCTCTGCAGATGCTCTCAAGAGCATTAACAAAGCTGAAAAGAGAGCCAAACGCCTCTCTCATGGTTCTTATTAGGCCATGCTCCAAAGTCATCAGCCGATTTCTCACTGTGATGATGAAGCATGGTTACATTGGTGAATTTGAAATCATTGATGATCACAGAGCTGGGAAAATTGTTGTGAACCTCACAAGCAGGTTAAACAAGTGTGGAATGATCAGCCCCAGATTTGATGCACAACTGAAAGATCTAGAAAAATGGCAGAATAACCTGCTCCCATCCCGCCAGTTTGGTTTCATTATATTGACAACCTCAGCTGGCATCACGGACCATGAAGAAGCAAGACGAAAACACAGGGAAAATCCTGGGATTCTTTTTCTAGGGATGTAATTCATATGTGTAAATAAAATGCCTCAATGGACAAAAAAAAAAAAATCACGAATGGAAGTGAGGTTATATTGAATACATTTCCTTGGATTTGCTGCAGACATTAATAGATTTTCTAATGTCAGATCAACTTTGCACTCGCTAGGATAAACTCAACGGGGCCGTGGTACATTATCCTTCCTATATGTCCTAAAATTTAGTTTGCTAGTATTTTAAGATTTTACATCTATTTTCATGAGTGAGATTATAGATTATGTGGTTTTAAAATTATTTTTCATTTTGTCCTTGGTTTTTTTCTCTTTTTTAAGAGACTTTACTTATTTACTTATGAGAGACTCAGAGAGACAGGCAGAGGGAGAAGCAGGCTCCATGTAGGGAGCCTGATGCACAACTTGAACCCGGGACTCCAGGATCACGCCCTGGGCTGAAGGCAGGTGCTCAACCGCTGAGCCACCCAGGGATTCCCTGGTTTTTTATCTCCTAGTGTAGGCTCCATGCCCAGCAGGGTGCTTGAACTCACAACCCTGAGATCAAGTGTCAGATGCTCAACCTACTGAGCTACCCAGGGGTCTGCTGGCCTCCTAAAATGTGTTGTGGAGTGCCCTGTTCTTCTGTGAAAGATTTTATGTAAAATACAAATAAAAATTTTGTTTCTTGAATGCTTGGTAGCATGCTCCACTGCAGCCATCGAAGTCAAGAATCTTCCTTGGAGGGTAGTTTTTGATTAGTGATTCACTTGCTTTATTAGTTTTAAGATCATTTACATTTTTACTCCATTTTGATATCATTAAGGCATTTTTTAATTTTAAAAATTACATATATTTCTCTAAATTTTCACAGTTATTTAGCATATGTTTCTATCATGTAAGTTATGCAGTGACTGTGAAGTCATTCTTATCCCTAATATGTGTTGTGTATTTCTTCCTTTCTTTATCAGTTTTTGCAGAGTTTTATCAATAACTCTAGCTTTTTCCAAGATCTGCCTTCAGGATATCATGAATCTCTATAGTATGCTTGTTTTCTACTTTATTAATTTCATGTCTTATTATTTTTTCCTTGTTCTAACTTCTTTAAGTTTATTTTTGCTGTTATTTTCCTAACTACTTGACATTACTTTTCAAACTTTTTTTTTCTTTTCAAACCTTTTATTATATGCATCTAAGGCTATCAATTTCCCTCTAACTACAGCTTTAGCTATACCTTGGTATACAGTATTTTCATCATCATTTAAAAATATTTCTAAATCCCTTTGTAATTTCTTTCTTAACTCCCAGAACTTTTACAATTGTGTTGTTTAATTTACAATCATATTGGGATGTTTTAGGGTTTTGTTTGGTTTTGTATTATTTATTTTGACCTCTTTTTAGTTTACTTTCTCTCCATCTTTTTAACTGTTACATACATCTATTGAATTTTGTTTCAATTTTTTGTCTTTTTATTTTTAGAAGAATTTAGATATTTTGCATTTTTAGAGCATTTTCCATAGCTTTTGTTCTCAAAGATGTTTTAATTAGTCTTCATTTATTTATGCATAGTAAGGCCTGTTATAGTCTGTGTCTAATAATCTTAGCATCTGAAATCTTAGCAATCTTATTTCCATTGCTTTTTGTTCTTTGATTATTGCTCATGGTGCCTTATTTCCTTGTTGTTTTTGTTTGTTATGAGAGTTGCCCATTTTCCTTGTAAATTTCTTTGTGTAGGGAATTCTGAGACCTAGAATAAAAGTATATTTTTCCACAGACAATTGTTTCCTTCTGCCAGGGGCTCAAGGACTTACTATACCATTCATTTAATTTACCATTCAAATTAAATCTGCTACTTGAGGGGTTTTTCCCAAAAAATGGTCTTCAACTACACAGGATTGGGTTATTCACGATCCTCAGTTCATGGCACACTTTCAATCTCACTATCCTAAACAAAAAGGAAGACCAAGCCACTAACAGTTGTGCAACACCATGGTCCTCTCCACCACCACATTCTTTTGATTCCTTCTCTCCTGTATAACCATCCTTCAGATCCTGTAGGAGGCAGATGCTTTTGGCACACCTTGGCACTCTTCTTTCCACACATGCTGAAGACATCTGCTGGCAAGTACTGGCGACTCCACAGGACTTTCCCTGGGCCCAGGTGCCTGACAAGGGCGGAAATGCTGGAGGAGTTAGTGCTTCTCACCTGAGTCCCACTTTCCGCTCAGCCCCAGGTACTGAGGAAGTGTTGTGGGTTTTTTTGTTTTGTTTTTTAAGATTTATTTATTTATTCAGTCAGAGAGAGCGAGAGAGAGGCAGAGACACAGGCAGAGGGAGAAGCAGGCTCCATGCAGGAAGCCCGATGCGGGACTCCATCCCAGGTCTCCAGGATCACACCCTGGGCTGCAGACGGCGCTAAACCGCTGCGCCACCAGAGCTGCCCCTGTGGGAGTGTTTTATAGGAATTCGGTGCCTGGAGGCATCGCAGCCTCAAGGTTCTGCAGAACAGACGTCCACCCTTGTAGAGCTCCCAAAGCTTAGTCCCATGTATGAGATATTCTCTAACACAGTTTTAAAGCGTTAACATCTGTTTGACATTTGGGCTGATGGGACAAGGAGTGGGGATAGAACTACATGAGATCATAACCTCAGGCCAGCATGTCCACTCTTCTTCATAATGCTTAGATTTTCAAATTTCCCGGTGTTGGCGAGACCCGGTCCGCTTCTCGCGCGGTGAAGGTGACCCCAGTCCAACACAGCCGGAGCCGCAGGAAAGGGCAGAAGGACCCCCCCGCCCCAGAGGGTAGGCGCTGGGGGTCTGGGCCCCGGCAGGGCTGGGGGAGCCCCAGAAGGCCACGCCCAGGTGAGGAGTGCCGGGCTTCATATCCGCCCCCCACCCACCCCTCGCCAGGCTGCAAACGCCCAAAGTCTCTGGCCTCTCCTCGAGCTCCCAGACTCCTGAGCCGGGACCCGGCTGGGGGCCCAGACTTGCCGCCCCAAAGGCGTCAGCCTGGGGAAGAACGCGCTCCTAGAATGCACAGAGGAAAGCCTCTTCCTCCCACCTCGGTGCCTCGAACTCCGACTGACAGAGTATCCGGAGACAGGGCTTTGGCGCTCCGTGCCTCGAACTCCGACTGACAGAGTATCCGGAGACAGGGCTCTGGCGCCTGGGCCCCAGTTAAGAGTTTAAACGCAGTGGTGGGCGGCCCTCAGCCAGCCTGAGGCCTTTTCGGAGTTACCTTCCGCGGGGTCGAGCTTCGCTGTCTGGCGCAGAGGTCTCAGGCCAGATCTCTGAACCACCCGCATCCGGGAGACAAAAAGGAGGGCTCGTCCGGGATTTGAACCCGGGACCTCTCGCACCCTAAGCGAGAATCATACCCCTAGACCAACGAGCCCTGCTGGACATGTGCTCCAGGCTCCTCTTTGTGACCATGGTGGCATCCGGGGTGGGCCCCGCAGAGCCGCTCGGGGAGGGGACTCGGGTTTCAGGCTAGTGGAGAATCCGCGGGCGTGGAGGGAGGCGGTACCCAGGCCTCGGCGCTGCCGCTGCGCGCTGGCCCCGGGCCGCGAAGGGCGGCCAGCCCGGGAGGCGGTCCGTGCGCACGGCAGGCGCTGCTCCCGGCCGCGGCGGGGACCTCCGGGTCGGGGCGCAGGTGGACGGCTCCGAGCGGGGCGGCACCCGGAGGGCGCTTGAGCCGAGGTCGCTGGGAAGCCGCTGTGGAAAACGCTGCAACCCCACGGTGGGCACCCAGTGGGTGCTGACTGAACGCGTGCGGAGTGCAGGGAAGAAGCAGCTCCATCCGCCTCTGCCCCCCGCCCCGCCGCGCCCCGCCCCTCCCGGCTGCGCTCCCCCCTCCCCTCCCCTCCCCTCCCCTCCCCTCCCCTCCTCTCCCCTCCCCTCCCCTCTTCCGCCGCCGGCAAGAGCAAACCAAGAAACCCAGTTTCCGACGTGGGCCTACAGCCCAGGAGGCTGCCGCTGAGTCTCTTCGTTATGCTAAGCCAGCGGTCCCGCGCCAGGTGCCTCGGACGGGAGGGGCTGGCCTCCGGAGGGAGGTGGATCAGGCCACCAGGACCCCGCACCCAGACGGCTCAGGGATGCGCCCCTCTGCTCAGCAGGGGCAGGAGGCGGGTCTTCGGTCGTCGGGTCCTGGAGAGGACAGGACTGCGCCCTCTGGGCAGAGGGACTGCGTCCAGGGCTCGGGGGTCGGGTTCTGGGCACTGTGCTGTCTCTGTATCCTTCCCCGTGTCCAGGCGTGTCCCAACCCGCGGGGATCCCGCAGATCTGGGCAAGCGGGTTCGCTTTGTGCTGCCTGACCACCATCCCTTCGGATCCAGGGCGCGAATTTCCTTGCGCTCATCTGGGAAGGCGCCGCGGAACTGGAGGTCTGCCCACAGAATCCCGGGTCTCTCCTCCCTCCCCCTCCCCCTCCCCACACGCAAAAAAGGCAATTTAAGTTATAACTGTAGGGCTAACCCAGGACTTACTCGGGGATCCCCTCAAGTTAAGAGGACCTGTACCCCTAGGGCAACCAACGACGCACGAACCCTTGAGCACTCTCCTCCTACTTCCCGGAGTGGTCTCGTACCCGGGACCCCAGGCTCAGGGGATATATACTGTGTGCGCCTCCGGGCGCCCTATGTCCCCCCCACCCCCACCCCCACCCCGGGAAGAGCCATCTGGAGCCTGAGTCTGGAAGGGAAAAGATGGGGAGGGCTCGTCCGGGATTTGAACCCGGGACCTCTCGCACCCAAAGCGAGAATCATACCCCTAGACCAACGAGCCGCCACGCTTCAGTTCCGCCTCCTCCTGCAGCTGATGCAAGCGGAAATGCCGCGATGAGCTCGATAGCTCAGTTGTTAATGTGCGCACCTGGGAAGCGGGGTCGCGGGGTCGCAGCTGCTGCTAGCTCAGCCACCGGCCTCCGCGGGCTCCGCGTGGGCCCCGAGCCGGCCCTGGGGACAGCGCATCGCAGCTCTCCAAACCGCCGATCGCGCGACCCGGTCGCAGCAGCGCGCAGGGGGGGCTGGTCTCCTGCCCTCTCTGGGTCCAGGGAAGCAAAGGGAACCGCCGCAGCAGCCAGGGCGAACTGCGGGGACCCGGCCCGGTCACCTACGGGGAGTGATGCTCTGCCCCCCCCCCCCCCCCCAGTGCCATTCCTCCTGGGCTGAAGCCCTTTACATTGGCCCCGGGGCGGGCAGACAGGACTAAGACGAAATTCCCCCAAGTACTGAACGTTGGGAATTGGGACCCTCTACTTGAGTGATACCAGAGTCAAACTCTCTCCCATTGCGACGCCTGAGGACTGGAGCGTGAACAGCATCGCTGAGCGAGGAGAGGTTGGCAGCCGAAGGAGTTTCCAGGGGATACTCCTCGCTTAGAACGCCAGCGGATCAAATCCCCAGGAGCCTAGGTTTTCAGACTTCCTGGTGTTTTAATTAGGGACAGCCTGCTGTGTTCCCTCCCAGAGGAGAAAAAACCTTGTGGGATTCTTCTCAGGAACTTTGCTAACAAGGAGTGTAGAAGCCCATGCATCGTCGCCCTTAAAGAGCACTGGTCCTTGCTGTCCCTACCTGTCCTGGGTATGGGTGCTTGAACCGCTACTCTCCATGCTCTCCGCATCGGGAGTCCGAAGTACCCATGGAAGGCCAATCCTGGTACAAGGGGCAGATGCTCTGAGGGCAGGACCCAAGCATGGCTTCCTGGGTGAGCAGGAATCTGCTTTTATTACCTCTCACACTGTGCCTCCACAGGGCACTCTTTAGGCAGGAGTGTATGGCTGGGAGCAGAAAAACAACCCATGGGGACGGGAATCCTCAATGCTTTCATGGACCACAACTGGCATAAAAAGATCTAATGAATGTGAGGCTCAAGGCCATGAGGCTGAGAATAAGAGTATGGTACCACCTGAGCCAACCTGGTACCATATGGGTGTTTTCACTGAATCTCTGCATTAAAGCTGAGAATCAAATGTGACCAATGCCAGGATCTGGATCAGACTGTGGACATTTCCAGCCTCATTCATCACCCTCGACCCTGACCCCAAAGGTCAGCTGCAGGCTGAGACCTCTGACGGGTTTGAGGTGCCAGGTTGGTGTCCAGTCCTTCTCTGTGCCTTGATGAAATCCAAGGCTCACCTGTTGATGCCCACAACTCCCAGCACCGCCCTGAGGCTGCAGGAGGAGGGTGTGTCAGTCAGCTTGAGGTCACTCCAGGAGTATGGAAAGCTGAGCCCCTTTCTGGGGGTGTGGGGTGCAAAACAGGCCTGACCCCTTGATTCCACCCTCATTCCTTCAAAATAATTTGTTGAACTCCAACACTGAGCTCCAACACTGAGCCCTTGGGATTCAGCTCCTTCCCAGGAGTGGTGCAAAGCCAGGGTCTGCCAACTTGGGACAAGAGACTGTTCAGGTTCCTGCCAGAGGGGTCAGGAGGAGTGTGAAGTGGGGAGGCAGGAGAGACAGGGGAGGAGAGAATTGAGAGGGGCCCCCTGAACACGTGGGCTTCCACCAGCCCAGAGCTGCCTGGTTCAGGAAGGTGGGCTGGGGAGGGCAAGCAGGCTGGAAGCTCGACAGGACTGAATGCTTCAGTCTCAAGGTTCTGTTCTAAATGCTTTACAAAAAATATAAGTAATTTAATAACCCAAACAAACTTTTGAGTCATGAGCTGCGATTATCCCCACTTTACAGAGGTATAAACTGATGTCCTTGAGAGCCTGGGTCTTGTGGGTCCAGATCTGTGGAGTCCAGCTGGAAAATAGTGAAGCCTAGTCCTGTAACCCTGGGTTCCCAGGTGCAAGTTCTGATGCTTCCCCCTCCAACAGCCCTATCTGGGCCTACCCTGTGGCATGACAACCTTATCACCTACTCATAGATGGGTAGGATGTCCATCTCATTTAGTGTGACAGTTGGAGGCCCCACGGACTGTCCTGACTGACCCAAAGGAGACTCATGCCTATGAGTGAGTCAGGGAGACACACTCTGTAGGAGAAAAACCTAGACCTATATGGGCCTGCTGCTCTAGGCTTGGCTCTACCTTCCTATGCTTAAGCTGCCACCATCCCTAAAATATAGAACTCCCAAGAAGTGCCTCAGAATGTCTCCCTTGAAGGTAGGAGCTACACCCAAGAGCCATGTTTTCTTCTCCTTATAGAGTGAGCAACCAGGACGTTTGTTTTCTCTGAAGCTCAAAATGTCAGCCTTGCCCAAGGTGGGGCTCAAACCCACAACCCTGGGATTAAGAGTCTCATGCTCTACCAACTGAGCTAGCCAGGCACTCCGTCTTTGTTGTGAGGCCTCATGCAGCCTGGCTGCAGAGGCTCTGGGGTGTGACCCGAGGACAGGCCTGGGGCCGGGTTCCAATCCTCCCACTGTAGACGCCGCGCCCGGGCCTCCGCAGCGGAGGAAACGAGCCGCCGCCTCCGACCTCGGGCCTGGCGTTCTGGCGGCGGCGGCCGCGGTCTGGGCTAGCCGAGTCCGCACCTGGCGGTGGGACGAGGGGCCGCGCCGTCCGCGGGCGAGGCGGAAGTTCCCACTTCTGCCCCCACCTGGTCCTGTCCGCAGGTCCTGGGGTCCTTCCCACCAGGGTCCCTCTGCCCCCTCCGCGCGACGCGGAGTGAGGGGCACTTCTCCCGCAGCGACCCCCTCTCCTGTGGGCGCTATAAAGGGGAGATCCTTCCCAGCTTGTTCCCACCTGGACCCGACAGAATCGGGACACTTGGGGACGCCCACAAGCACCGCACCTTAAACCAAAGAGCCGGATGCTCGCCCTCCTCGCCGCAGAGAGGGGGCCCGGGGGGAGGCCCCCCACCCATACCACGAAGGGGAGGCGAGATTGCTCGTTGCTCGGGGTCCGCGGTCCAGTCCCGGAGATGCACACGCACGGAGGCTTCCGTGGGGGCGCGGCGGGGACCGGGCGCGGCGGCGGGGGCGCGGGGGCGGGGCCACGACTCTGCACCTGCTCCCGGCCTTCAACGAAGCAGCCGCACCCCAACGGCCGGAGCACCCACCCCGCTGAAGCGCGGCCCCTGGCAGCCGGGGCGCGCGAGGCCCGTGGCGCTGCCCACCCGCTCCCGGCTAGTGCGAGGGGGCGGTCCTGACCGCGAAGCCTGCGCCCCAGGGGCGCGCCCCGGTGGCCTAATGGAGAAGGCACTGGCCTCCTAAGCCAGGGATTGTGGGTTCGAGTCCCACCCGGGGTATGGTGGTTCTGTTTCGGCACCCTGGTGCCAGGTGGCTTCTGTTGTCAGACTGTTGTCAGCTACCCCAGAGAGCTGCACCTCCTAAGTTCCCCGAGGTTGGGGCGTGGGTGTTTCTTTATGCCAGTGAAGGTGAGAAAAGAAGGGCCTGGGCGGGCGTTGGGGAGGGAGCCCACCAGAGCGAGCTGGGGGTGAGGGGCGTCTCACAGAGCGGAAAGCACGCCCTGCCCTCAGCGGGTCTGGGTGCTGATGGGTGGAGGTGAGGGCAGAACTTTTTCTAGGCCACCACCCATTAGCCCTTTGGTTTAATTCCTGTGGCTTCCCGGTAAAGGGATGTGGGGTGGTCTTAATCCCTGGAATTTGAGTGGGAGGGGTGGCTTTTGTAGCACTTTGGAGGTTTGGTTGGGGGCCAGGAACAGAGTTAATGGATATGGGAGAAAGGCCCATGGACCATACCTGGCAGATCTTCCTCCCAATCTATGTCCAAATGCAAGAAAAACAGAAACATCTAGAAGAGGATGGCCACACATACCTTCAAATTCTGAGCCTTCTGGGGTCTCAGAATAAAAATCCCAAGAGCAGAATCCTAGACTCCCTTCCCTAAAACCCCACAACTCCTTAGAGGAGGGGGATCCACCACTGGTGACTCTCTTCATTGAGGAACGTGATCCCGGGGGGAAATTCTTCCACCAACAGCCTTGCCTGTTGAACCAGGACCAGGCTCTCGTGTCCCCTAGCAGAGCTGTGTCCCTAAGCCTCACTGATGGGGTGGCTTGGGGCATCGAGCATGCAGAAGTCCCCACAGATGCAGGTGCCCACTGCAGGGCTGGACCTTGGTGGCTGCAAAAAGCAAGCAGAAACATTATTTGATCTTTGATATTTCACTTTTTTTTAAATTTTTTTTTTTATTTATTTATGATAGTCACAGAGAGAGAGAGAGAGAGAGAGAGAGAGGCAGAGACACAGGCGGCAGAGGGAGAAGCAGGCTCCATGCACCGGGAGCCCGGCGTGGGATTCGATCCCGGGTCTCCAGGATCGCGCCCTGGGCCAAAGGCAGGCACCAAACCACTGTGCCACCCAGGGATCCCAATATTTCACTTTTTAAAAAAGATTTTATTTATTTACTCATGATAGACATGGGGGGGCAGAGACACAGGCAGAGAGAGAAGCAGGTTCCATGTGGGGAGCCCCCACAGGGGACTCAATCCCTAGGTCTCCAGGATCGCACTCTGGGCAGAAGGCAGGCGCTAAACCGCTGAGCCACCTGGGCTGCCCTGACCTCTGGTATTTCAGAAGAAGCATGGAGTGCATCATCCTGACAGAAATCAGAAGGCTAGAACTCACAATTATTGTCCAATTAATGACTTACTTGAATCAAGTTTTTTGGGGGAGGGCGCTTTGTCTTTCCCTCCCTCAGACCTGGAGACCACTTCGGTCACAAACCAGCCATGGAGCCCATCCATGGAGTGGACCGGGTCCACCGCCCAAAAGATGCAAGGCACAATTCTTTTTGGTACCCCCTTCCCCCAGCGCCCCCCCACCCCCCGCAGCCCACGCCAGGCCCCATGCATCTGTGTCCAAACCAGCCCCTCCCCCCCATAGCAGCAGATTTGCTCACTCCTGTCTGGGATGATGAGGTGGGGGAGGTGCAGGATAGGAGGTCCTGGGGCCACCTGTCGGCACCCCCAGACCTTTCCGGCTGCACTGAGTCGCTGGGTGCCTGGAGGGGTAGATTCCAGGCCAGGCCAGGCCTGCCTTAAGTCCTGACTTCGCCCCGAACTTTTTGGCGCCTCCAGAAATCTCTGATTAGGTGTGGGGTTGCTGAAGCTTTCCCAGCCAGCTCGGGGAAACCCTTAGTCTCAAGTGCGTAGAACTGAGCCCCACCTGGGACGTTGGATTTTCCGATGGCTGCTGAGTTAGTCAATCCCCCCAGTTTCGGATGCTGACACCTTAGATTTGGTGCTTCTGTGAGCTACTGGGTCCAACCTGTGGGGACGAGGGAGGATCCTCTGTTCTCCGATCCACACGGCAAAGCCCTTGACCGCCGCGGGAGGCCAGAGACGCCCACGCTGGGCCTCTGCCCAGGTTTCTTTCGCCCTGAACAGAGTCCCACGCCGGAGCGCGCGCAGGTCGCTGGTTCCCGGGGCGCACCAGCCCAGCCCGGGAGGCGCGAGGGCGGGGGCGGGGCAGGGGTTGCTGCCTCCGCACACAGCAGGCGCCGCGCGGCTCCAGTGAGGTCCCCGGGGCCACAGCCCGCGTAGGCCCGGAAGGGAACTGGGGGTGGGCCCTCGGCTCTGCTCTCGGCTGATTTACTCGGCGATTCCCTAGAAACATGAAGGGAACCACACCCGGACATATCATAATCAAATTGCTTAAAATGAGTGATAAAGAGAAAAATCCTAAGAGCGGCCAAAGGGGATACATTACATACGGAGGAACAATGGTAAGAATAAAAGCAGGTTTCTCCTCAAAAGTAAGGTAAGCTAGGAGACAGAGGAGCAGTATTTTTAAAGTTCTGACACCTGGGGAAGTCCGGGTGGCTCAGTGGTTTTGGCATCTGCCTTCAGCCCCAGGCGTGATCCTGGAGTCTGGTCCCACGACCGGCTCCCTGCGTGGAGCCTGCTTCTCCCTCTGCCTGTGTCTCTGCCTCTCTCTCTCATGAATAAATAAATAAAATCTTAAAAAAAAAATAAAGTTCTGACATCTAAAAAAAAGAAAAAAGAGGGGATCCCTGGGTGACTCAGCGGTTTGGCGCCCGCCTTTGGCCTGGGGCGAGATCCTGGAGCCCCGATGGAGTCCCATCGGGCTCCTGGCATGAAGCCTGCTTCTCTGCCTCTCTCTCTCTATGTCTATCATAAATAAATAAATCTTAAAAAAAAAAAAAAGCAAACCACACACCCATCAATCTAGAATGTGTGCATTTCTTTTTTTTTTTTTTTTTTTTTTGGATGTGTGCATTTAAAAACCAATGTACATTTTATGACTTAAAAAAAGAAAGAGCGTATGATCATCTTGGTACATGCCGTAAAAGCATTTGACAAACCGAATGTACTCTCTCGATTATAAAACAAAAACAAACAAACAAACAACAACAACAACAACAACAAATAAAACCACCTCAGCAAGCTGGTGTTGAGAGGTAGGAGGGGAGACAACAAAGAACCACAAGAAAACTTTTGGAGGTGATGAATATGTTCATTGCCTTGACTGTGGTAATGGCGTAGGTGCACACAAATGTCAAAACTTACAAAACTGTGGACTTTAATGTGCGTAGGCTATTACATATCACTTATATTTAATAAAGCTATTTTTTTTTAATGATCACAAATTCTTTAACACTCTTTCCACCAAGGGGTGAGGTTTGTATCCCTTCCCCTGGAGACTCAGTGATTTCTTCACCCAATAAACCTATAGCAGAAGTGAAATTATAGAAGCGCAAAGCAAGGGTGGGTCATAGAGACACAGGTTCCATTTTGTCCAGTAGAACAGGCACTTGGGAGTTCCAAAGTTGACAGGTAAGAAATTCAATTAGCCTGGAGCTTCCATGCTATGAGGAAGCCCAAGCCACATGTAGAAATCAAATCATGTGTAGATGCTTCATTCCACTGTCCCAGCTGAGCTGTTCATATGACAACCATGTGAGTAAAGGAGTCTACTGATGCTGTTAGACTTCAAGTCTTCACAGACAAGTTCCAACTGAACAGATACAGGTTATACCTGCTATTCCCTGTTGAATTCCTGACCTACAGAATTCCTAAGCATAAAAACATATTGCTTTATTTTATTTTACTTATTTATTTGACAGAGAGAGAAAGAGACAGAGAGAGAGAGAGACAGAGAGAGAGAGAACAAGCAGGGGTAGCAGGAGAGGGAGAAGCAGGTTCCCCACTGAGCAGGGAGCCCAACAAGGTGCTTGATCCCAGGACCCTGAGATCACAACCCTAAGACCACCAACCAAGCAAAGGCAGAGTCTGAAGCTCCCGGACTGAGCCACCCAAGTGTCCCAAAATATGTGGTTCTACACCACTAAGTTTGGCAGTGTTACACAGTAACAGTACTATCAAGTGGTAACTCTTAAAACAAAAGGCAGCAAACATATTTAATAGAAGAATTTTGGAAGCTTCTCTCTGAATTCTGGAACAAAACAAGAATGCCTTTTATCACATTTCTATTTTATTGGAGGTTCTAGTTAGTGCAATAAGACAAGAAAAGTAAGTAAAAAGTATAGATAAGGATGAGAAGCAATTTTTTAAAGGATTTTATTTATTTATTCATGAGACAGAGAGAGAGAGAGAGGCAGAGGGAAAAGCAAGCTCCATGTGACACAGGATTCAATCCCAGGTCTCCAGGATCATACCCTGGGCTGAAGCCAGTGCGAAACTGCTGAGCCACCTAGGCTGCCCAGGAGGGGAAGTAATACTGCCATTATCCATAGATGACATGCCTGAATATATAGAAAATTCTATAGATTAGAAATAATACGTAAGTTTTCACAGTGTCACTGAATTCAAGATTAGTACATAAACATTGATTGTATTTTTGTATATCTGCAAAAAAGGGAAAATCATATCCAAACATATAATTTACAATAGTATCAACAATATCACATACCTAGCAAAAATTCTAATGAATAATGTACAAAATCTACCTTATAAAAGCATAAAACACTAGGTCACCTGTGTGGCTCAGCGGTTGAGCATCTGCCTTTGATTCTGGGGTTCCAGGATTGAGTCCTGCATCAGGCTCCTGCATGGAGCCTGCTTCTCCCTCTGTCTGTGTCTCTGCCTCTGTGTGTCTCTCATAAATAAATAAAATCTTTTTTTTTTCTTTTTTTAAATAAAGCATAAAACACTATTCTGAGAAGTCAAAGAATCCTTTAATAAACAAGGGATACATCATGTTTATGAGTTGAAAGACCCAATATTGTAATGATGTCAAGTCACCCAGAACTGATCTACAGAATCGATGCCAAAACAGTTGAAATCCCAATCACTATTTTTGTGTAAACTGACAAGCTGATTCTCACACTTACATGAAAGTGCAAAGGGTCAATAATAACCAAAACAAATTTGAGAGACTAACACTCCTGGATATCAAGACTTACCCCTAAAGCTAAACTGGTTTGGGCACAAGGGTAAACAGATGTGGAACAAAGCGGTGAAGTATCAGAACAACATATACTCAGACTTTTTTTTTCCCCAGACTCTTGATTTGTGAAAAAGTTGCATTAGAAATCAGCAGCAGAAACAATGATCTTTTAAATAAATCAAAGTTTGAGCCATCCCTGTTTAACAGATGGTGAAAGTAAGGCCTGCCTGGCTAGGCATCTTATCCTCAGCCCAGAGCCCAGACCCCAGGCTGGGAGGATGCCACACCCCGAGCACCCTCTCCTCTCCGGCTGTGGTCCCCAAACCCGAAGGGACGTTTTTCTAATCATGAGCTCGGTCAGCGTTTGGACCCAGGGCCTCTAACCCCGCAAAGAGTCATGCCCCAGGCCCAGCCGGCCCTTATTGCAGGCCACAGATACAAGCCACATCTGTCGCTTAACATTTTCCACTAGCACATTAAAAAATAATAACAATGAGTAAAAAGAAACAGGTAAAATTGTCATAATATCTTTGAGACAAGCAAAATATCCAAATTATAACTTCAGCACGTAGTGAGACATCTTACTTTTCTTGTAAAAACCTTCAAACCCAATGTGCATTTACACTTGCAGCAGCACACCTCACTCGGTACCCCCAGAATACGTAAGGGCCCGGAGCCCGCACCCCACGAGTGGTCTGGCGGGTAAAATAGCGGAGAGGAGGGGTGCACACCGCGGGCTCGTCCGGGATTTGAACCCGGGACCTCTCGCACCCGAAGCGAGAATCATACCCCTAGACCAACGAGCCTGGTATGCGAGTGCGGTTACCGACGTTTGCCTCACAACTGTTTGCACGCGCGTGACCGGCCTCGTTCCCGGGTGGGCTGAGCGGGAGCCAGGCGGGGGGGCTGAGCGCTGGGGTGGCCCCGGGGAGACCCCCGCGGCCCTAGGTGGGCGGGGGCACAGCCGCCCAGGCCCAGGATGCCGGATCCGCGGAGCCGGACTGGGGATGATTCCTGCCCCCAGGGGAGTGGGAAGCAAACTGTAGGGGAGGGGAAGACGAGGACGGAGGCGCCAGAGCACCCCTGCACCCCCAGCGGAAGGAGCGCCCGCTCTGCGGGGGGACCCAAGGCCTCAGGCGGTGCCGTGGGGCCTGGGGACGGTGGCTGGCGAGCGGGGCAGAGCAAGGGGAAGGCACCAGCCGCCGTGGCCCTCCAATCCCCGGGAGGAGGCACGGTGGGGGAGATAGTGGCTCGGTTTCAGGCGCCCAGCTCAAGGCTGCCAGTCTGGGTGCGGGGAAGGAAGGGCCCGGAGGGGGGTCTGCTTCTCCCTGTGGATCCCCAAGCCCCCAAGGGCGGCCGACGACCCCCTTGGGAGCCTCCCGCAGTTCTGGGCAAATTGTTTCCGTGGGAAAGGCAAGTCAAGGCAGAGTAAACAGTTTAGGATTGGCTAGTTAGGATAATTCAGTGGGATATGGGACATAGGGGCTGTCCCTAGTTGTCTGGTATCTGACTCTGGGTGACTTAGGACCCGGGAAATACTGGCCAGTGTGTCAGACAAGGAGGAGGATGGGTGAGTGTGGACTCACAATTGGCTGGTTTGCATATGAAAGGCCTATTAGCAGGCAAATCGTTTTTACAAGCTCAGGGAATTAGCCAGCCCAGGAGGGGCAGTCTCTCCCCAGCTAGCACGGCTCCCAAGATGTCAAACCGTCCTAGAGAATACAAACCGTGGTTAATACAGCTGTGAATTGCATCAAGCGTTTTTACAAACATGACTTTTCTTTTTCATTCCATCAATATGACTGACTACTTTGATAGATTTTCTTGCACATAAAACCAACCTTGCTTTCCTGGAATAAATCCAGCTCAGCCCTTATGTTACTGCTCCGATCTTTTTAAAGATTTTATTTTTATTTATTTATTAGAGAGAGAGTACAAGTAGAGGGGGAGAGGGAGAAGCAGGTTCCCTGGTGAGCCAGGAGCCTGATGCGGGGCTCCATCCCAGGACCCCGGGATCATGGCCTGAGCCAAAGGGAGGCCCTTAACTGAGCCACCCAGGTGCCTCACTGCTCCAATCTTTTTAAAAGAAGTTAGAACAATCATGCTGTTGGAGTGATGGCCCGTTCTCCCTGCGAAATGCCCAGGCTGGCTAATTTGAGACAGAAGAGGGTACCCTGGCCCCCAGCTCAACCCTGGCTCTGCAGCTCTCAGAGGCCAAGGACACAATTGACCACCAGGTCCATTCCCCCTGTACTCCTGTGACACAGGGTCATTGGTGAGTTATAGGTAGAGACTACACTGGATGGAGCTGTCACATAAAGGCAAATAAGGAAATCATGGGGAATAGTTTCCAAAGCCATCAGAGTCTTGCTGGTGACAGTTTTAATCTCATTAACCCTATGGGACACAGTTTTACAAACTCTGACCAGAGGCTCTCCGTCAGGGCCTGGGGCTGGTGTAGTACATGTAGCCAATGGTCCCAGCCTCCCGTCCACCCTCCTCTGTCTCCGCAGCTCCACCCTTGCCTCTCTGGGGAAATGTACTCAGAGGTACTCTAAAGCCCCTTAGATCTAGGTCTGAATCCTGCTCCAAGGTCAGACCTTGGCTGGTTACAGCCCATCAGGTATTTTAGATGGACCACCTGGATGGCTGTGAGACAAAGGCACTAAAGGGACTGCGTGAAAACTGCTTTTTTCACTCCTTTTCCTGTTTGCGTTCTTGCTGTAGGATCTGCACCCCCGCCTCATAGGACAGATAACCTATGTCCTCCTTGCAAAGGTCAAGGAATTAATGACTTCCTTGGATCCTTCCAGCACAACAGATAACATCTAAGAACTGGTAGGTGGGAGTCATCATGAATGTTTTCCGAGACCACTGATTCATCAGGACCCCTGGCTTCAGGGTATAAGTGACTTAGAACACCTAACTTCCCTGTGCCCCTGGACGCCGAGAAAACACGTGCCTGGAACCACCGTTGTCAATACAAACTCTAGGCCCCAAGCAAAGACGAGACTCACTCCTCTCTCCTTTCTGAATCTACCAAGGAGGTTATGACGAAGCCCCGTGGGCTTCTAGAGCCCTCATCTTCCTTTCAAAAGCAGTGGATCCAGAGTTCAGTGCTGCTCCCCCCCCCCCCCAGGTAGCTGGGGCCGGTGGAGTAGATTGGAGGTGTTCTCTCCACGTTGACCCAGCTTCAGGTGAACGGAGCCTTCTCCCTTCTCTGAACCTCCCAGCTGCCCAGCCACCCTGGACACCTGCCACCCTAGGACTGGATCTCCTGGGATGGGGGAGGAAGTTTTGAAACTTGTGCTAAAGGAAGGGCTCCAGGTTTCTTCTCCAGATCTAGGGCTGGACAAACAGACCCCCATAGGTGCAAAACCTTCTGTTCCCTGCACCTGTGGACTCTGTTCTCTGACCCTGAGCGTGAGGGCTGGCGTGTCCCGCACCTCTATAGCTCCACCCCTGCCCCTCTCTCCATCCTTCCCCACCGCCTGGGAAAAACCAGAGCCCCACCCTTGGTCCTAGCTGGGAAAGACTGCGTTGGGGGCTGGCAGGCTGTCCTTAGTCTGTGACTGAAACTCAAGGTAATTTTCACAGGATTGAATTCCTTGCACTTGGGAGGGGGCTGGGGAGAGGGGAGCCTTCAGCCCCTGCATCTCCAGTGAACTCAGAAGCCCAGGATCAGGAGAATGTCACCCCTTTATATTTAATTTACATCTGCACCCACTCTGGGAAGGTCCAAGGAGTCAGATCCAAGACCCGTCCACCACAGGGGTCCAGGCAACTGGGCAGCCCTCGTCTCTTCAAAATAGTTAGGAAACACGCTCACCCGTGGGTTGGGGTAGGAGGGCATCTGAGTGTGGCGTGTGAGAACCCTGAATTGCAGGAATGACTCCCTAGAGCTATGCTATTCCTGCTGTGCCTCCAGGGAGGAAAAACACACCAAACCTCCTAATGCAAATGCAACTCAGGTCCACAATCTGTGTGGAAAGGACTAGGCTTAGACCTTTCCTGAGTAACTCTAGTATCTTACTTTCTCCCTGCATGAGGCTGTGAGTCTTCCAGAAGTTGCGGATCCTAACCGCTTGCACCGAGGCTTGTAAAAGCTTCACGCCCAGCGTGGGGCTCGAACCCACGACCCTGAGATTAAGGGTCTCATGCTCTACCGACTGAGCTAGCCGGGCACACCAGTCCTACCCCCCAGGGAAGGGAAGGGGAAGCGGTGGGGGCAAAAGCCCCCCCCCACCCCACCCCCCACCCCCGACGACCAGTACTGTCTCCAACATGATTCCTTTGCCTGAAACTGAGAACCGGGCAGCAGCCCCGGTGGCGGTGCAGCGGTTTGGCGACGCCTGCAGCCCAGGGTGTGATCCTGGAGACCTGGGATGGAGTCCCACATCGGGCTCCCTGTGTGGAGACTGCTTCTCCCTCTGCCTGTGTCTCTGCCTCTCTCTGTGTCTATGGATAAATAAATAAAATCTTTAAAACAAACAAACAAACTGAGAACCTCAGGATTGAAAGCAGCGAGGCGGGGGGGGGGGGGGGGGGGGGTAACAACCGCCTGGTCCGAAATTCATGGGGAGAAAGGGAGGCACACTGACCCAGAGGGTCAGAAAGAAGGAGGCCCAGGGGCTCCGCAGCACTGGGCAGCACTGGGCAGCAGCTTCCTGGGTGGCCCCGAGGCCCGGAGACTCCACCGTCCCTGGGAACCCGTCCCTGGGATCCCGTCCCTGGGATCCCGTCCCTGGGACGGGATCCAGCAGAGGCCAGCGGTGCTTAAGCGCCCTCTTCCTCTTCCCTCCCAGCTCCGGGTTGGGAGCCCCCTCCCCGGCTCTCCTCTCCTCCCGTGGCACACAGCAGGCGAGCGCCCTCTTGCAGCCTGGGAGGACAGGGGCACGGGGGTCAAGGTCCTGGCGAGGCCAACGCGGAGCCTTCTGCGTGGCGTGGAGGGCAGCAGTGCTCCCGGGCCCCCCAGAGCTCTCGCCCACACCCCGAGGAGTCTCACTTTCAAACCCCCAGTCTCCTCCCCCGGTTCCCCCCCCTCCACCCCACACCTTGGGGCGGCATCGGGGCGTGAAGTGGGAGACCCAGAGGACCCCCTAGCGCCCCGGGGGACTGCAGAAGGTCAGGTCAGGGCCACCTTCTTCCTTTCTGGTTGGTTTCCAGAACGACCACCTGCCCAGGAGGGAGGGCGGCGCTTGGAGGCCCCCACGGATGGCACCGCCGGCGAGGGGTGCTGGCCAGTGCCCAGCGCCGGGACAGACACTGCGACTTCGGGGGACCCAGAGCCACATGGGGGCTTTGGGGACAGAGCCCAGAGGAGGACGGGCTTGGCCAAGGACAGGAGGCCCGGGACTGCCCCATTCCCTTCCTCCTCCCCTCTGTTAGAGGAAGAGATACGCCCTGGGCTGGTGGGGGAGCTGGTGAGTGGGGAGGGCGGGGCCGCCCTAGTCTCGACTTTGAGGCCCCTGGGGAGCTCCCACGTGGTCCTGGAGGTGCCCCCAGCTCCACGGCCCAAGTTCCTGAGCCTGGTGACAGGCGCTCTGGGGGAAGCTGACTCCTGGGACTCTGGGACCGGCAGTGTGGAACTTCACCCTTGGTGGTGGTGGGGGGTGGGTAAGTGAGCTGAGTCCTCCAGCCTTGGGATGGGCATCTGGGACACTGCTGCCCCTGAGTGAGGGGGAGGCAAGTGGACAGAATCAAGAGCACAGGTGTAGTCAGTTTGGCTTGTTGGTCTAGGGATATGATTCTCACTCTGGGAGCGAGAGGTCCCAGGTTCAAATCCTGGAAGAGCCCTCTCTCTAATACTTTTTCTTCTCAGGGTAGCTTGTTACCTGCAAAGGGGACCAAGGTCCACCCAAGGCCAGGTAGGAACTAGGACCCATAGACTCATGGTTATACCTGACAGTGAGTAAAAGACCTTCCAGTCTGCAGAGCTGGCCTGGACCTTCACTTGTCCTCTGCTTAGACTGTCCCAGCGTCCCTGACTCCCCATCCCTACCATCATCCCTGCCCTCTGGCATGGGGCATGGGGCAAGGGATGGAGCAAAGACAGATGGTATGTCTGCTTTCCCAGTGTTCTGGGGTGGAGGGAAGCTGCAGCGCACAGGGTGCCCAGCCCTAGGAGCATCTCCAGGGGTCTTAAAACAAGTTCCAGAGTTGGCATCCCCAACTCCAGATATGAGGGCATACTCCTCCCTGGCCAAGCCTGTCTCACCCACGAGGGGATATTGAGTCCATATGCCAGATGGGTGAGGGAAATAAGTTAGAGCCACCAAAGACCACCAACCAAAGGGACTTTTTTTTGGCCTAAGCATTTTTTTAAAAAGACTTTATTTATGGGCAGCTCGGGTGGCCCAGCGGTTTAGCGCCACCTTTGGCCCAGGGTGTGATCCTGGGGACTTGGGATCGAATCCTGTGTCGGGCTGCTGGCATGGAGCCTGCTTCTCCCTCTGCCTGTGTCTCTGCTCCTCTCTCTTTGTGTCTCTCATGAATAAATAAAGTCTTTATATATATTATATATATTTTTTATTTATTCATGAGAGAGAGAGAAAGAGAGAGAGAGAGAATGACAGGCAGAGGGAGAAGCAGGCTCCTCGCAGGGAGCCTGATGCGGGACTCAATTCCGGGACCCCAGGATCACGCCCTGAACCGAAGGCAGACACTCAACCGCTGAGCCACCCAGGCATCCTGTATGTTTTTCTTGTTTTAGATGTGAGAGGTACTGAATTCAATCCTAAGAGGCCTCCTTTGCTGAAGTAGGCAGTGTGGGGCCTAGTCGTGGTGTCTTTTCAGATCACGAGGGAGGGATACCTCCAGCAGGCCTGGGATCTTGACACCTCAGATTGGGGAAGGCTAAAAGGTTGGCCTGGGTCAAGGTGTTACTCAGACATTGACAGGATCCTCAGGTGAGACTGGGCTCAGGGTGCAGCCACTTCCAAAACAACCACCCCCAAACCTCTGCCCAAGGAACCACTAGCATGAGCTCACTGTGATGCCAGCTACTTCTGTTCCTAAAGCGCTCAACCTCTATACTCAAGGTGATGCTTTTGGCTTTGTTCTGTGGTTTCCAATCTGTGTCTGGAGGCACCTTTAGAGTATTTTAAAATTCCCAGGGATATTTTAAAGTTTCAAGAGAAATAGCAATACTCAGTATCCATCAGACACCATATTCTGTGAACTACTAGCTCAAGGCAGTTGGATTTCAATGTCTGACGATTGCTATGTTTTTGCAAAGCTGGGTTTTTCCGCAGTATCCGTGCAAGCAGTGCAAAAAAATCAATGTGAAATAGGATCCGACAATAGCACTATGCAAACTGATTCTAAGGCTGGAGAGGCAGTACAGGCCCTACCTGGGCACATATCACAATAAAATATAATTGTTATTTAGAAAGAATGTTGGGGTGCCTGGCTGGCTCAATCAATAGAGCATCTGACTCTTGATCCTGGAGTTGTGAGTTTGAGCCCCACATTGGATGCAGAGATTACTTAAGCAAAAAAGTTTTAAATTAAAAAGAATATAAAATTACCTTTTTTTCCCTGAAAAAAATTTAATGTACAGGGTTGAATGGTGTTCTCCTAATTCACGGCCACTCAGAACCTCAGAAAGTAGGGTGTTTTTTTTTTTTTTAATTTTTAAAATTTGTTTATTCATGAGAGACACAGAGAGGGGCAGAGACATGGGCAGAGGGAGAAGCAGGCTCCCTGCTGGGGAGGGGGAGCCTGATGCTGGACTCAATCCCAGGACCCTGGGATCATGACCTGAGCCAAAGGCAGATGCTCAACCACAGAGCCACCGGCCACAGAGCCAAAGGCCCCAGAAGGTAGGGTCTTTGCACGCAGAATTAGTGAAGGTGAGGTCATCCTCAAACAAGGTGGGCCCCGCCCTAATAATTGGTGTCTTTATAAAAAGATTATGTGATTATGTGAAACACAGAGGCTGATGGAAGGAAGAAAGCTGTATGGGACTGGAGTGATGGGTCCTTAAGCCAAAGATGGCCCTGGCCACCGGAAGCTGGAAGAGGCAAGGAAGGGTTCTTCCCTAGAGCCTTTAGACAGAGTAGAAAAGGTGGCCAGCTGGCACCTTGACTTTAGACTTTGGTTTCCAGAAGTGTGAGAAAATATATTTATGTTGATTTTAAGTCACTCAGATTGGGGTCACTTGCTATGGCAGCCATGCAAAACTACAGAGGTACTGAGTCGGCAAGACTTTTTTTCCAAAAAGTGACTACGTTGTATGGGCCTACCTAGTAAACCAAGCTTTCTTTTATGCTAAGGACATAAGGAAAGATTCCTGAGACTAAAGGTGCCCCGAAGGGAGACATGTGGGGCCTTCTGACAAGAGGGGACCGGGTCCTCCAGTTGGGGACCTGGAATTCCAGGAGCCCAGGGGAGGGGTGAATCAGCTTGCGATGTCTCTTCTAGAGGAGCCTCGGTTCCCACCAACACAGAGAAAACCCAGTCCTGTCGGACACTGAGCCGGGACTCTAACAGTATAAACCATTGCAAAAGAACAGAAAATCATCTGATGGGAAACCTATACCCTCCTTCTCCCTCTCCCCCAAATTGGAAAACAAAACTCCTTGCCTCCATTTCCCTTTCACCCAGGAGAGTGGAGCCAAGTTGAGATGCCATCCAAATGCAAGGCCACTGACCTCCAGGCTGGGGTGGGGTTGGGGGGAATTCTGAGCAGTCTCTCCTCAGGCACAGGGTGGGGATGGGGGGCTCTGCTTGGGAGCCTCCTCCTGGGAGCCCCATCCAGGACCTGGAGAGTGGAGCACCCTCCCATCACCCCCAACACACGCACACTTCACACTTCGAGCTCTGGGACTGAATCCTGTTCCCCAGTCAAACTTGGGGGCGCAGTGACTAATCTACAAGATGCTAGTCTTCTCCCGCCAGACTGGGGAACCCAAATATTTACATTGCTTCACTCAACCACCCAGAAGGTGTGATGCATAAGTCCCCCTGGAAGCATCTGCCACTGGCCTAGATTGTGAAAAGCCTATGGAAATGATAATACTTCCCTCGCATTCCGATATCTTAAGGCCTCTTTTTCCATCAAAATTAAACGCCCAACGTGGGGCTCGAACCCACGACCCTGAGATTAAGAGTCTCATGCTCTACCGACTGAGCTAGCCGGGCAAAGACGAGAGGCGTCCCTACCTTCCTGGTACTCTAAGTATCAAAGGCAAGTGCTGCAAAAAGAGCTGAGGTTGCAACCTGCCTCGGGGCGGGTGACGCAGGCCTGACTGCCGCCTGCGCCAGGGCAGTGGAAGGCAGCGCACCCGGGCGTGGGAACGCGAGGCGGTTAACCCGGACCAGTAGGGAACTAGAAATAAGTAGAAGTAGACTCTCCCCGAGGGCGGCTCGTTGGTCTAGGGGTATGATTCTCGCTTAGGGTGCGAGAGGTCCTGGGCTCAAATCCTGGACGAGCCCTAACTTTTTCCTTCTCGCAAACTCTCCTGGGGCCCCATGCAAGTTCGGGAAGCAGCCCAGGGCCTCCTGCAGGAACTAAATCGGCCGGATGTGCCACTGCCCGCTCAGCTCAGCCCGCTACCCCGCTTGGAAGGGCCAGAGTTTGGCCCGAGTTTCTGAATCGCTGAGGCCCGGATTTGAGCTCCACGTTGAGTTGAGGGAGCCGAGGCCTGCAGAAAGACCTCCAGGAGCAGCCGGATCACAGCCGACCGCACAGCCCGAGCCTGCCCCCCCCCCCCCCCCCCCCCCGCCGCCCCGCACACCCCCTGCAGCCCCTGCGCTCCCAGGTGGTTTTCCCCGCTTGGCCGCCAGGCGGGCGCTGAGCCAGTCCGGCTGGGCTCGGGTCCGCGACACTCTCCCACGGGAGTGGCCGGGGGCCCAGGCGGGGGAGCCCCCCTGCTACGATCTGGGGCGAGCCAGACTCTGGCTGCCTCCTGAGGGCATGACCAGGGCGGGTTCAGGGAGCCCCCGGGACACCCAACACACACCCCCTTCCCCACCGCCCCCTGCAGAAGGGGACAAGTCAGGCCACGGGGCAGGGCCAGCTCGAAATGGACACTTTGACTTCAACCCCAGGTTGTCAACTCTCCTTGCCCCTCCTGTGACCTGAACGAACAAAAACTGCTGGTCCATTTCAGCCTGTGGCCCAGTGGCCAGCTCACACCTGGACGCTCTGCTTTAATGTCTAATGTCGCCCCAACCTTCTCCTTGTCAATGGGGTGCCCCACTTCCCCCCAGTCAGGGGTGACAGCAGAGGCCTGATGGGGAGCCTGAACTCAAATTCCTGCCCAGCAAACAGGAGGCCCCACCTTGTGTGATCTGCTCCTGCCCCCCTCCAAACGGAAAGGAGAGTCCTCTTCTCCCCCCACAGTGGGGGCACTGTCAGGAGTCCTCTAGGTCAAAAGAGGTAAATAAGAGCCAGAGTTTCAAAGCATAAAACCGAAAATGTCCAAGATGCAACTGAAAATCACTGGTCATAGTAAGAACCAGGAAAATCTCAACTTGAAGGAGGAAAGGTGATTGAAAGACAAAGATTCTGGAGCTGTCTGAAAAGGAGGGGACAGGTGGGAAAGCCGCTGTCCTAAAAATGTTTGAAAGAGCTTTAAAGAACCTGCTGGAAACAAACGTAAAAATTGAAAGTCTCAGAGATATAGAAGATATAAAGAGAAACCACATGGAAAACTTAGAGCTGAGGAATGCAAGAACTGAAATGGAAAGCCTAATGGCTGGACGACAAACACGTGGACGGAAGGGAAGAAAGAATCAGTGAATGTGAAGGTAGAACGACAAAAATGACCCAACCTGAAAGAAATGGAAAATAGACTTGGGAGGAAAGGAAGGAAGAGAAAGAGAAAGGAAGGAGGGAAGGAAGAAAGGAAGAAAGGAAGGTGCCTCAAGGATTTGTGGGACTTTAATAAAATATCTAATGTCGGAAAAAAACAATTTTTTAAAAAATCTAATGTCGGAGTCGCTAGAGACCCAAAAGGACAGGTCTAAATGTATTGGAAGAAATAGTAGTAGAAATTTATTTGTATATTTTTAATGATTATTCTTAAGTAGCCTCCATGCCCAACACAGGGCTTAAACTTATAATCCTGAGATCCAGAGTCACATGCTCTACCGACTGAGCCAACCAGGTACCCCTGTTTAAATATTTTTTAAAAAACAGACTTTATTTTCAATAAGAAAGTTTTTTTTAAACATTTGATTTATTTATTCATGAGAGACACAGAGAAGCAGGCTCCATGAGGGGAGCCTGATGTGGGACTCCATCCCAGATCGAGGATCATACCCTGAGCTAAAGGCAGACGCTCACCTGCTGAGCCACAGAGACGTCCTCGGACTTCATTTTTTAGAGCAATTTTAGGTTCACAGCGACACTAAGCAGACACTGCATTCTCAAAATCTGTCTGCCCCCGCACATGCACAGCCTGCTTCATCTCTGTGCATTTTTAAAACCCACCGTCCTCCACTTTTTAAATTTTAAAGCACATATAATATTGCTTCGCTTGTAAAAGCTTTGCACTTTTGCAGGGTGTGGGGAGGGTGGGGGCAAATATCTCTACAAATGAAGTCCTTTTGTTTTAAAATACCCCCAGGAGAAAAAAATAAAAATAAATAAAATACCCCCAGGGCCATGCACACACCCCTGGGCTGTGTCCAGATTCCCTGCGACATCCTCACTCCTCCCTGCATCTGTATTCAGGAGGCGGCCGGCGCCCACCCCACAGTCAGTGGAGTCTGAAATTTCAGTGGATCCTGAGCAGATTCACTGAGGCCAACCATCCCCAGAGTTCGGGGTAGGGGAGGGCGGTGATCTGCTGGGTCCTGCCTGTTTACCTGAGGTTCCTCCTTGCTCTAGAGAGCCAGGCCAGGACCAGGGGTGCAGTGGGGGCTGCTCCAACCCAAAGCCACCTGCATGGGGCCTGCTTCTCCCTGCCTGTGTCTCTTTCTCTGTGAGTCTCTCATTAATAAATAAATAAAATATTTTTAAAAAATAAAATTATAAATAAAATCAAATTGATTTTAGATAATTCCAAGGAAGTGTATTGGAGTTTTCATGCGACCAAGTGGAATCTGGTGGGTCCAACAATGATTATAAGTACACAGGTTTGCTTGATTACATAAGGGAGGATGGGTCCCGCTGCACTTCGCCATCCCCATGTTGCACGTCCTGGGTGGCGGGGCAGCTGGCCCGGATCCGCTCTGCGTCCTGTCCGCCCTGCAGTGTCCCAGGCCGGCCGCGGAGCCCGCCTGTCTGGGGGTCAGGGTGACGCCTCCGCCTCCGCCTCCGCCCATTGGGGCCCCGCTTCCCACTGAGCAGTTCCGACAGGCAGGGTGCTGGGAGGGGACTCCAGAGGTGGTTGCGGCCCCACTGTCCCCAGGACCTGATCTGCCCGGCCATTTGGTTGCGGAAGCCAATCAAATTCTGAGACTCAGCCAGCTAGAGCCTGGCTGCATCCGCCCGGCTAGCTCAGTCGGTAGAGCATGAGACTCTTAATCTCAGGGTCGTGGGTTCGAGCCCCACGTTGGGCGTCCTTTTAAACCAGGAACCACTCAACCTCTGGGACGTCTGAGCAATTCCTGGCATGTTTGGTTTAGGCACAACCTCTTAAACTCAGCAACACCGCAGGGGGTGGGGAGGAGCAGCCTATCACCCCATACCTTGCCAAAGCCACCAGAGGTGATGAATCCTCCCTCCTTTACACTGGGTTCTCCAGCCTCCATATACCTAAACTTCCTCTTTGAGCTAAGTAGCCTTAGAAAAGGATCTGGACCTAGCTATGTGAGAAAAGCCACCCACCCCAGTCTTCTCTTGGGTTCAGTCAAGGGAAGGAGCCGCTACTATTATCTCACAGAGAAAGGACATCACTGCAGGATCCCACATGCACAGTCGTGAAAAGCTCAACTTTTACTAAATTGTCCCTTTGGGGGTGAGGGTGCACCTGGGATTCCAGGGCATGATCATCACTCAATGGGAGGACGCCCCTCAGGACAGAGGGCACCAGACCACTATGAGTAGGTGAGGGTGACAACCCGGGTGGCCTTGCTGATGCTGGAGAGATTTTCCCTCCCAGGGTTGCCCAATTCCTAGAGACAGCAGATCCTCCTAAACGGGGCATTTTTAAGTGCAAACCAAACATTGCGGAGTCCACAGCCCCCAACCACCTCTCAGCTGGGCGTCACTATCCACCTGCCAGGGTCACCCCCAGGCCAGGAAACACAAGCAGGGACAGCAGTAGGTCCCGGAGGCGCTGAAATCGTTCAGACGGGCAGGTCCCAACCTGCTCGCTCAGCCTCACCTGTCTCTCCCCTGAAACCGCAAGAAAAGCTCTCCCCGACATTTTCTGTGAACTTCCTCGGCTTCCGTCGCAATACCAGGTGCCTCCCCTGTGCCCCGCCCACCTCACACCCCGCACCCCCACCCCGGGGGCCAGGCGCACCCCTCTGCTTCGGAGCTGTTACAAACCATCCTCTCCACGGCTGCTGAGCTCCCCACACCCGAAGAGCATAAAACCTCCCGAAACACTGCCCCCCCCCCGCCCCCGTGGCTGGGGCACCTGTGGGACCCCGACTCTAGGCCTGGCCCCTCCCCATGCTGAATTTCCACTGTGGTTTCCTTCTTTGTCTGTGGGAGGCCCTTCCGGTAGCCCCGCGTTTGCAAGCATGACCTTTCACACCCCAAAGCAAAAACAAACAAACAAAAAAACCGCCCAGAAGTTGGGGCGCCCCCTGACGCTGGCTTACCTGGTGGTCGCCCGCACCCACACGGGCCAGATCTCCTGCTCTGGGGGCAGACCCACGTGTGGGGGACCAAGTTTGCTCCGGTCCCGGACCTCCCCGAAAAAGTGGGCTCGTCCGGGATTTGAACCCAGGACATCTCGCACCCAAAGCGAGAATCATACCCCTAGACCAGCAAGCCGTCCCAGCGCTGCAGGGGGACGGGTGTTGGTGGAGACCTGTGCCCCCGGCTCCGCGCTCCGCTCCCAGGAACCCTGGCCTCCCGATCCCTCGGGAAGTGTGTGTGTGGTGGGGTGGGGGATGTAGGGGTGCGCAGCGCAGCCGGGACCTGCCGGGAGGGAGAGCGGCGGCCGGCGGGCCCAGGCCCTCACAGCGCCCCGCGCCCCCAGACGAGAGGCCCTCCCGCGGGGGGAGCCTGGTGGCCCGGGTGACACGGGGGTGTCTCATGGTCGATCCCACGCAACGTGGGACCCAACTCCCAGGACCCTGAGACGAGGCTCTGCTGCCTCCCCCGCGGCCAACGCGGCCCAGCCCCCCTCATCTCGCGGAAGGACCCCGGGGCTCCCGTCCTCGATCGGGACCCCCTGACCTGGCCTTGGCCCCCCAAGTCCCTCGCCACGGTGGCACCCCGATGCAGGGGTCAGAACTAGGGTCGGGGTTCACTTCTGCCCAAACGCTCCCAGCTCTCCCTCTGGCGCTAAGCGGGGGCCCCGCCCCCCGCGGAGGAGGGTCCCCCCGGGCGTGGCCCCGCGCGCGGGCCCGGCATCCTACCGGTTTGCGTCTCGTCCCCTCGGAAGGGAGGGGTGCTCCGGGCGCGGAAGCCGGCCCGTCTCCCCTACGCGACGCCGCTCGCGTGCCTCGAGGCCACCTCCAGGCCGACGGGACGGGGCGGGGTGGCAAACAGTGGCCCCTTGCTCCCTGCTGAAAGGACCCCGAATCCGGCAATCCAGTCCCGGGGGTAGCGCGCAGGACCAAGCCCGTCCCCACGACCGCCGGCAACACCCCTAGTGCCCTCGTCACCCGCGGAGCGGGGCTGCTGCCCGCCCGCCCGGCTAGCTCAGTCGGTAGAGCATGAGACTCTTAATCTCAGGGTCGTGGGTTCGAGCCCCACGTTGGGCGCAGCTTTTGTCCGGCTGACCTTACAACGAGAAACAAGGGATTGGATCTGTACCGATTAAAACCCTCGGAAAGCGGAATCTGTTGCTGGTCCCGGGGAGCCAGCCAGCTTCCGATCTCCCCAAGGCAAGGCGACTTGCTTTCCACATTGCCATTTTTTTTATATATATATATATATGTTTTGTCATTTTGAAAAGTTGAAATTTATTCAAAAGTTCCAGATGCAGTACACGCAGAGGTCGGGAGCCTCTCCGAAGAGCCCCCATACTAGGAACTTAAAGTTGTCAAGATCTGAGCTTGGGCTAATCCGGCCAACCCAAGAATATCACCCAAGGCAGGACTCCAACCCAGTACTTAAGAGGTTAAGTCCCAGCTCTAGGGACTGAAGGAGAGAGCTACAGAAGACGACTTGAAGTGGATTTTCAGCTAAAGGTGGAACTTTCTTAACTCTGGCCCCGAGGGGGGACCTAGTGGGGCCCCATTTATCTCGGGGGTGCTCTCCCTCCCCCACCCCGGCCTCCTCCAATAAAGTGCCCCCACCCACCCCCAACACACCACACAGGCTTCCCTCCCTGGCCTGTTCAGCCCTGTGCCATCTCTCCCCTTTCTAAAATACAAAGAAAATGAGTATGGTGGGATACTCTAAGTGCAGGTTAGACTGTCCGCTCCGGGAGAAGCAAGCAGAGAGGGAAGTGTGGGTTCCTTTCTGTGGAAGGGTAGGAGAGCCTGAAGGCTTAGCCACCCGGATCCTGAGGCTCCTCATCCGTGAGTCAGGGTGTCAGGTCCTCTGGGTAATCTGGGTTTCCAGGGGTCCTTTCCTCCAGGTGCATGTGTGGCTCTAGCATCCAGCCTCTCTAGGTCCTGGCTCCACGCCAAAAAAACCCACGCTTCCAGGGGTGGGAGTGGGCTAGGGACTGAGGAGGCACCTGGCAGGTACCTCTTGGTATCTGGGCCAGGGCTCCCTACCCATCCAAGAGACTGTACTTGGGGCCCCTGGGTGGGCCCACTCACTTAAGCAACTGATTCTTGGTTTCAGCTCAAATCCTGATTTCAGGGTTAGGATATTGAGCCCTGCATGGGGCTCCGTGTGTCTCTGGCTTAGGGCAGAATCCACTTGGGACTCTCTCTGCCCCTTCTCCTGCACCATGTACTCTCTCTTTGTCTCTCAAATAAATAAAAAAAAAAATTAATAGACCTGGCCCTGCTTCCTGATGATGTTCATGGCTGTCAATACCAGTGTGTAGGGGCCATGCCAGGTCATAGATTTTTTTTTTAAAGATTTTATTTATTTATTCATGAGAGACACAGAGAGAGAGGCAGAGGGAGAAGCAGGCTCCATGCAGGGAACCTGACGTGGGACTCAATCCCGGGTCTCCAGGATCACACCCTGGACCAAAGGCAGGCGCTAACCCACTGAGCCACCCAGGGATCCCTTAAATAAAATCTTTAAGGAAATAAAAAAGTAAATGTTAACTGCATGTAAAAAATACCTTATGGCAACATCTGGACTCGAGAGTTTGACCAAACATTTGGGGACCATAGCCTGCCCAAGTTGACAGAAGTTAACCATTGTGGGGTCTTACCAAGTGCTAGGCTTCTTTCTTAATAAGAGGGGATGCAAGGTACACGAGCTTACCTTATACCTTGGATATGTCAGAGTACCTGCCGGACCAGAGAACAGTCACTCCCAAGCTTCTCAAAGATGCTGGGGCCTCCCCTCCACTGCACAGGTGTTATTTCCTCGGTAAAGGCATTTCCTCCAGGCTCTGCCAAGACACAGTCAGCAGTGGGCGTTTGCTCTGATGATGTAGGACCGCTCCAGCTTGCCTGTGTCTCCGTCCCTCTGATTCCTTTCTCCACAGATTGCTGTGGCATTTCTGGCAATTCTCCTTCAGCTCATGAAGCCGTGCCGACTCTGTATCATAACCAGCTTGAGGGACCCTTGCCAGGGGGTTAAGGCCTGTGTCAAGGAAGAGTCCCGTGCAGATCATCTTTCCTTTTCCCAGCTTTTTATTCTCCCCACCCTGATTCAGGACGGGTTACTGCTGACACGACATCCAGGTGCTACAGCTTCTGGTGTAGTTGCCCCCCTTCCAAGCAGTACCAGTACTTTCTCAGGTGAGATGGAACCTCAGTTCTGGGCCGGGTGGCCTGGAGAAGTAGAAGCATGTCCTGAAGAAATGACACATTGTCTCATAAAGTGTCTGTCTCACCTGAGGTTCATTCCAGCCTTCAGGCAAGGAGGGTGGAGGCCTCGGTCACATGTGCAGGCCCAGACACTTCCTGCTTCTCCACACATCTTCCCACCCAGCCCCATTCCAAATCTCTGGGTCCCGCTTCTTCCCTCCCAGCCCCTGACATTGGCAGGATAGATTTGCCGAGGGTGACAATTCCACTTTTTCTCAACATTTGGTATTTCTACACTGAGGATCCAAGCCTGGTCTTCAGCTTTGTTGGCCTTTCAGCTGCAGCACATGTGGGATGCTTTCCGCACTGCCGAAATGCTTTGAATTGGTGATTAGTCAATGTGAGCATGTCATTCTTTCATTTCAGTGCATGAAAGATGCGTTAAAGATGCTCAACAACAACCTAACCAAGACCCATCCTCTGAAAACTATAAAACACTGATGAAAGAAACTGAAGATGACACAAAGAAATGGAAAGGTAGTCCATGCTAATGATTGGAAGGACAAATATTGTTAAAATGTCTGTACTGCCCAAAGCAATCTACACATTTAATGCAACCTCTATCAAAATACCAACAGCATTTTTTTTCACAGAACTAGAACAAACAATTCTAAAATATGTATGAAGCCAATGCTCTGAAGAACCAGAGCAATCTTTTTTTTTTTTAAGATTTATTTATTCATTTAGAGAGTGCACAAGTGGGGAGGGGGGGCAGAGGGAGAGAGAGAATCCCAAGCGGACCCCATGATCAGCACGGAGCCCGATGGTGGCTTGACCTGAACCAAAATCAACAGTCAGATGCTTAACAGACTCAGCCACCCCGGCACCCCTAGCCAGACAATCCTGAAAAAGAAGAGCAAAGCTGGAAGCATCATGATTCCAGACTTTAATTATATTACAAAACAATATGGTACTGGCACAAAAACAGACACATAGATTAGTGGAACAGAATAGAAAACCCAGTTAAAATATTCAAGTAATCTCTACCACCAAGGTGGGGTTCAAGATCAAGAGTTGCATGCTCTTCTGACTGAGCCAGCCAGGTGTCCCAAATAAGCCTACAATTATATGATCAATTAATCTTTCATAAAGCAGGAAAGAATATCCAATGGAAAAAAGACCGTCTCTTTGACAAATGGTGCTGGTAAAACTGGTCAGCTACACGCAAAAGAATGAAATTGTGGATCACTTTCCTACACCATACACAAAAATAAATTCAAAGTGGATTACAGACCTAAGTGTGAGATATGAAACCATCAAAATCCTAGGGGAGAACATAGGCAGTAATTTCTTTGACATCAGCCGTAGCAACATCTTTCTAGATGTCTCCAGAAGCAAGGGAAACAAAAGCAAAAATAAATTATTGAGACTACATCAAAACAAAAAACGAAAAACAAAAACTTCTGCACAGTGAAGAAAGCAATAAACCCATGGAATGGAAGATGTTGGCAAATGACATGTTTGATAAAGGGTTAGTATCCAAAATATATTAAGAACTTAAAAAACTCAACACCCCCCAAAATAAAGAATCTACTTTAAAAATGAGCAGAGGGAACCCGGCTGGCTCAGTCAGTGAAACATGTGACTCTTGATCTCAGGGTTGTGAGTTCGAGACCCACATTGGGTAATGGCTTAAAAATTCAAAAAAAATTTTTTTAAGGTTTTTATTTATTTATTCATAAGAGACACACACAGAGAGAGGCAGAGACGCAGGCAGAGGGAGAAGCAGCCTGACATAAGACTTGATCCCAGGTCCCCAGGATCATGCCCTGGGCTGATGGCAGGCACCAAACCATTGAGCCATATGGGGATTCCCCCCAAAATAAAAGGTTTTAAAAACCCTTTTTAAAAAAAATGTTTTTAAAACTCTATGCCTGGGTGGTTCAGTCAGTTAAGTGTCTGCCTTTGGCTCAGGTCATGATCCCAGGGTCCTGGGATGGAGCCCCAAGTCCACTCTCTGCTCAGTGGGAGAGTCCACTTCTCCCCTTCTCTCTATCCCTTACCCCTGCTTGTGCTTGCTCACTCTCTCATTTTCATAAATAAATAAATAAATAAATAAATAAATAAATAAATAAATTTTAAAAGCTTTTTTTAAAATTTTTATTTATTCATGAGAGACACACACAGAGAGAAGGAGGCAGAGATACAGGCAGAGGGAGAAGCAGGCTCCATGCAGGGAGCCCGACGTGGGACCCGGTCCTGGGTCTCCAGGATCACACCCCAGGCTGCAGGCGGTGCTAAACCACTGCACCACCAGAGCTGCCCTAAAAGCTTTTTTAAAAAAATAAAAATAGATAGAAGGCGGGACGTCTGGGTGGCTCAGTGGTTGAGCATCTGCCTTCAGCCCACAGTGTGATCCTGGAGTCCCGGGATCGAGTCCCGTCGGGCTCCCTGCATGGAGCCTGCTTCTCTCACTGCCTATGTCTCTGCCTCTCTCTCTGTGTCTCTCATGAATAAATAAATAAAATCTTTAACAAAATAGGTAGAAGGCATGAACAGGCATTTCTCCAAAGACGACCTCCAGACGGCCAACAGACACGAGAAAAGATGCTCATCATCCCTCATCATCAGGGAAATGCAAATCAACACTATAGTGTGATATCCTCTCACACCTGTCAGAACGGCTAAAATCAGCAACACAAGAAACAACAGGTGTTGACGAGGAGGAGGAGGAAAAGGAACCCTCGTGCACTGTTGGTGGGGATGCAAACTGGTGCTACCACTCTGGAGAATAGTGCCGAGGCTCCTCAAAAAGTCAAAAACGAAATTGCCTTATGATCCAGCAAATTGCACTGCTGAGTATTACCCAAAGAATACAAGAACACTAATTCAAAGGGATACATGCACCCGGATGCTTATAGCAGTGTTACTGACCACCGCCAAATTATGGAAGCAGCCCAAGTCTCCATCGATTGATGAGGATAGAGAAGACGCAGCACGTGTGTATATGTAACAAAATATTACTCAGCCATGAAAAAAGGAATGAGATCTTGCCATTTGCAACAACATGGATGGAGCTAGAGAGTATAATGCTAATGCTAATGCTAAGATAAGTCCCTTAAAGAAAGACAAATACCATGTGAGTTCCCTCATGTGGAATTTAAGAAAACAAGCAAAGGGAAAAGATAGGAGAGAGACAAATCAAGAAACAGGCTCTTAACTATAGATAATAAACTGGTGGTTCCTGGAGAATGTGTGTGTGTGTGTGTGTGTGTGTGTGTGTGTGTGTGTGTGTGTGTTGAAATAGTTGATGGCGATTAAGGAGTGCGCTTGCTGTGATGGGCACCAGGTGATATATGGAAATGTTGAATCATTATATGGTACACCTGAAACTAGTATGCCATTATATGTTAACTAAGTGGAATGAAAATTAAAACTTAAGAAAACAAAAAAAAAGATACTTGGCAGCAGCCCCATCATCCCACGGTCCTCAGCAGACCTTTCCCGCTGCGTCTCTGGGGCGCTCATTTCCTAACGGGGCGTTGAACCCCGCGGCACAGCAGCGCTTCTCAAGAGTCCCCAGCACGCGCGGAGGGGGGCCTCGGGAGGCGCCAGCCAGTCACTCAGCTTCACGCTCTCACGCTGAGGGTCTGGCTCCAACGGTTGCGGGACCACCCGGCCAGGAGCAAGCCCCAGGCGGGACGGGCCAGGAGGCGCGTGGCTGGAGGCGGGGGGCGGGACAGCGCGCCCCGCCGCCCCCCGCCCCCCCCCCCCCCCCCCCGCTCGCGCTCGCATCTCCCCGCCGCCAGGCACCTGCTAGGCGGGACAGCGCGCCCCCCATCCCTCCCGTCCCCCGCCCCCGCCCCAGCACCCCGCTCGCGTTCAGATCTCCCCGCCGCCAGGCACCTGCTAGGCGCTACCGGGTGAGACCCGCTCTGCCCGCGCCGGCCTCGCTGCCGGGGTCACAGACCGAAACCTGGAAGGAGAGGAAGGGCTCCTCCTCCCTATTTTCTGCGCCGCACCCCCCGCCCCCAGGCCCAGCAGCAGCAGTTCACTCCATCTGAACCCAGTTGGTCCTTCCCAACACCCACAGGCACTCCTCGCACGGCGACTCCCGGCCAGCTGCCTGCCGACCGTCCCCTGAACTCAGGGACACCGTCCGTCGGTGGTGACAGCGTCTGGGCGGCTCTCTCTTCCCGAGATTGGCCTTCAGGCTCCTCTGCAAGCTTCTGAATTTGAATCATCTCCATCTGTCCCCCCACACCTCCCCACCTCCCCCCCCCCCCCCCCCCCGCGGGGCGCAGCTGCCTGCGTTCCCTTCCTGCCTCCGCTGCTGCCTCAGTGGCCACTCGTTCACTCAATAGTCTGTGAAAATAACAGAGGACGTTTCTGTTCTCCCACAGGTTTATTGAGACATTTATCATTGACAAGTAAGAACCTACGAATTGAAGGTGGTGGCTCCGCGCGATGGTTTGATGTACGTTGTGCAATGATTCCCACAATCGGTGGGACACATCCGTCACCTGACATGGTTACTTCAGATCTACTCCCTTGGAAACTTTCAGGCATCTGCTACCCTATTACTATCACCACCTCGCCGGGTATTAGATCCCCGCAACTTTTTCATCTTACAACGGAAAGTTTGTACCCTTTGACCAGCAATACCCACGGATGGGTTTTCTCACGGAGGGGTCCACTGCCTGGACCTTGATTTCGTAATGAGTTTGGGCTTGAACCCAGCTGAGCTCCTTGCCCACGGGAAATGGGACGCTGGTCACTCACGGCACACGGGGGCATCATGATCGAGCCTGTATCACCTGGTTGGTTATGAAGAAGCAGTGACCATGTGGCTGCTGGCTGCTGTCCTAGACTGTTGACGCAATAAAGGCGACTACCGGGACTGTGGCCTGGCAGGAATTCTTCTGGAGCACTGGTTTGCTCACTGAAAGGAAATGACAAGACCTTTTCCTTTAAACTTTCCTTCTTTGGGGGGATCCCTGGGTGGCTCAGCAGTTTGGCGCCTGCCTTCGGCCCAGGGCGCAATCCTGGAGTCCCGGGACCAAGTTCCACGTCAGGCTCCCTGCATGGAGCCTGCTTCTCTCTCTGCCTCTCTCTCTCTATGTCTATCATGAATAAATAAATCTTTAAAAAAAAAAAAAAACTTTCCTTTTTCCTTTAAACTTGCAGCCTAAGTCATGGTCAGAGGCCCAGGGACATTTCATGGCCACCATAGAATAATCTTATGGCTGCAGGGCTGATGTTGCTAAAGATCAAACACATCACTGAATTATGCATGTTGTGGAATGAAAATGGAAGTTGAGTTCACAGCCTTGGGAACTCTTTCGCATGAAAGAAATGGCACTGATTATGCAGTGGAGACAAAGACACGGAGACCTCTCCCGGTGAGTTCAAATAAAGATGAGAATCTCTGAGTCATTCAGAGCTTCCTTGCTGGCAACATCAGTCTGGTATCTATGGAGAGTAGCCTTCCTGTCTTGGAATGTCTTATAATCTCACCTGGAGCGGTTGTCTTGCAAGGGAATACCAGTTCTCCAAAAAGCCCACACCAGCCACCCTTGTTAGGCCTTGCCCCTGTAAGGACAGTCAGGCCAGCATGTGGTGGGCAGCGAGTACAAAGGCTGACCCAGGAGCAAATAGCTTATACACCCAAAGAATTGCAAGTGTTGCTCACTTATGCCAGCAGAAACCCAGGAAATATATGTGGGAATGAATCTAAACATGTTGGAGTAAGGAGGATGAGATACAATTTTGCTTCTGGTGAATTTATTGACCTGGGAGCACTTCGCAGAAATCCTGTATTTCACACGCTATTGTGTGTGTGCCGCTGAATGTGGCTCTGCTGTGTTTCTTGGTTGGTTGGCTGAGCTTTGAACTCAGCGATAGCTTATGTTTACTGAGACTGAGATGTGAGAACGTCCCTGGCCTCAAGTAGAGGAAGGAAGCCAAAGACTTAGTGCGATGGGAATGCTGGAGTGGATCCATCACACACGATGTGCATCCCCACTGCCCACTGACAGCGCCCAGAGGACATTCCTTTCAATAAGACATTGAGAAACATTGGCGAGGGGAGCACCAGCATCCTGGAGAGCTCTGTGGTCCCCATTCTCCTCGGGTGGCCCATGACAGTGGGAGACGGTGCACTGAGATGAGGCTGTTGATTCCAGTGGAGTAACGGGGCCCTGGATATTTGGGAAAGTGGGAGAAGTAAGGCCAGCGCCAGTTTTTAAAGGCAAAAGAAAACTGTTTTTATTTGTGTATAGGACAAAACTCCAGGGGTCTTCCCTTATATGTGCACATGGTAGAGGAGGCTTCTGATATTACTCCACACCATGTCCTGTAGTTTGGGAGACTTTTACCTCTAGGATGAAGACAGGGATTATATGGATTAAAAAAAGAGAAAGCTTTATTTGGACTATTTCAAACATGCACTAAAGCAGAGAAATAGTATAACGTGTCCTCGTGTCCCCCAGCTTAAGGCATTATCAACTCACAAATACCCTTGTTTTGTCTATATCTCCACTCCACCCATTATATTTTCCCTAGTTTATTGAAATATAATTGACAAATAAAAATATATATTGAAGGTGTACAATGTGATGATTTGATACACATAGGCATTTATGAAATATTTACCACCATCAAGTTAACACATCCATCCCTTCAAATAGTTGCCTTTTCTCTGTGTGTGGTGATCTTGTTTCAAAACAACTTGCAAGTATTCCAATACTGTATTAATAACCATTGTCAGGGCAGCCCTGGTGGTGCAGCGGTTTGGCGCTGCCTGCAGCCCGGGGTGTGATCCTGGAGACCCGTGTAGGGCTCCCTGCATGGAGCCTGCTTCTCCCTCTGCCTCTCTCTCTGGTCTCTATGAATGGATAAATAAAATCTTAAAATAATAATAATAATAAGAAGAAGAATAACCATTGTCAGCACCCAGCCCATTGTATTAAAGCAAAACAGCTGTCATACAATTTAATCTTTAAATAATTGGGTCTGTTTATAAAAGGTAAGAACTTTTAAAAGTATATGGAACCCTGGTAAAATGAACACACCTGGAAAAATGAACAATTATTCCTTTTTGTCATCAAGTAGAATGAATGGTTATTTTTAAAATGTGAATGATGCCAGTATTCCTTTCTGAAAGCTGGAAACGTGCACCCCTTATTAGAAAATAAAGCGAAAGGGTTTAATAGTTTAGGACTGCGTCTGGATAATCTCCAGAAACCCTTAACTTGGCTTCTTTCACTGGGGAAGTATTTCATTTTTTCCTTGGGGGAGGTCTAAAATCTAACCTTCTGTACCCCGGGTGGGACTCGAACCCACAATCCCTGGCTTAGGAGGCCAATGCCTTATCCATTAGGCCACCGGGGCCGGCAGAGGATACTCTGCGATGGTTCTAGAGCAGTCTCTCCATCACCTCCCCGTGGTTCCCACTGGTTCCACACAGCTTCCCGGCTCCATCCCGGCTCCATCCCAGGGTCTCCGCACCCGCGTCCCGCCGGCGCTCGGGACTGGGCGCCCCTAGAGCATCCTCGGACCCCGGAGAGACCGCGCACGCGCAGATGGAGCCCAGGGAACTCGGGCCACAGGTATCAGTCAGCTCAGCTCGTGGACTAGGGTGTGATCCTCGCTTAGGGTGCGAGAACCGGGGGTTCAAATCCTGGGCGAGCCGTTCCTTCTCCGTGTAGGAGACTCCGGGTGATAATTTAGCGAGAAGGAGTTGGCTCTGCAAAATGTGGGCGAGAAGAGGGGTACCAGGCGGGCGCCTGGGCAAAGTGCCATCCCTGTCCTTGTGCTCCTCCCTACACTGCCCCGGAGACAGGAGGTGTCACCTGCGCCCAGGTGTCCGCGGTTTTAACAGAGCCCAGCGGCCTAAGGTCTTGGGGCTACGCGCCCGGCGCAGGGGTCTCCTCGGGCAGAGAACCCAGCGTGCTCTTCCCATCTCCGGAACGTTTACCTCAATGACTTAATGACGCTGAAGCATCACAAAAACGATAAAATAGGACCCCGTAGGGCCCCAGTCACCGGCGCCCACCTTCCAGAAATGTGCGCCCCGGCTGCCGCCCCTCGGCGGTCACATCACCTAGGTCACCTGGCTTAGCCAGAGTCTCTCGGCGAGAACTCGGTTCCGCAGGTAAAGACACTTTTCCCATGTAAAATGATAACACAATCCTGGGCACTAACATTGCAAGAAATCGAAGTAATCTTAGATACTTTAAAATATCTTTTATTTTTAAAAAATAGATAAAAATAGATATATAACGTTATATATCTAAAAAATACATATATAACGCTAAATAGACCAATTAAGCCATTTTTAAGTGTACTTACATGCACAAAATCATCCAACCGCCACCACTATTTCCAAAACCTTTTTGTCACAACTATTATATTTTTAAATGCACCTGTCTCCTGAGCCCATGGGACAACTCCCCCCGCCCCCCGCAGCAGTCCATCCCCCCCTGGTCTATCACAGCTCTGGTCGTCTGCACTGTCCTGCAGCCGGTCCCCGAGGGGCTCCTGCACTTGCTGAGGGTGCCTTCGGGCTCCGGCCAGCGTTGGCCCCGACGCGCCCGCGGGGGCTCCGGGGTGCAGGCCGGGCCTAGCTCCGGAGCCCCGAGCCTGGACAAGCGGGGCCGCTTTCCGGTGCCGCGGGGCGGGGTGCACCGCCCGAGCTTCCTGAGGTTCCGCGGGGGGCAGGGTCCCGACGCAGGGAAAATTTAAAGTCGAGGGCTTGGAAAAAGCGATTACTGCAGCGACCACGAAGGGACTCGAACCCTCAATCTTCTGATCCGGAATCAGACGCCTTATCCATTAGGCCACGCGGCCCCACCGCTGACGTTCCCACAGCTTCTCTCACAAAGCTGCTGCAGGCGCCTGCGTGGTGCGCTGCAATGCGCATGCTCCTACCGGCCAGGAGCTCCGCCCCTTGGGCCCTGGTGGGCAGGGCCGCGAGCCAGGCCTGCGCGGAAATGAGCCCGCGGGCGGGGCCCCCCCGACCTGCGCTGCGAGTTCGAGCCCGGGTGAAGCCGCGCAGGCCCCCACTGCGCTCTCGGGCCGCTGCGAGCGCTTCCCCCGCGTGGCCCTGGGCACGCCGGGTCAGGGGCTGCCCACTGCTCCCGCCACCCCCGCCGCCCCGCATCGCAGCAGCCCTCGGTGGGCAGTGCTCGGGCCTGTCTTGTGGCCCCAGACGCGACGCTGAGCGGCGCATCTCCCGCATTTCCACGGCCCGGCGCTGGCGCGAGTGGGTGCGTGAGCAGAGGCGGAGCTGTGGGCCCCGGCTGCCCGCTCTCGGGACGTCCAGCCCAGCCCAGCCCGTGCGGACTTCCCCCGTCCCTCCGCCCCTCGCAGGAGCGCCAGTGCACCCAGACGGAGCGCCGCGCCCTTTGCACCCCACCCCGCGTCCCCCCGGGGAGCAGCGCGCGCAGTCAGGCCCGCAGGCAGAGCGGCCGCCGCAGCGAGCTGCAGATCTCCAGGCAAGCCTTGCGGCGCTCCGGGCAGTCGGAACCCAGCACGTCCAGTTCGCACACCCGCCGGTTGACCCGCCGGTTGACCTTCGAGGACCGCACCCAGCCTGTGCCCAGGACTCCCGGGTCCCTTGGCACCCAGCCTGGGGCCCCGGGGATGGTAAGGCCTAACATTTCAAGTGCTGCCTTGCCGTGATCGACCCTCCCCGTGCGTGCCTTGCTCCTTCCTGTCAGATGTGCCCCCAAATGGCAGGAGAGACCGCCCAGCCCGTTGGTTACCCCCCAGTCCGACCAGCCACACTTCACTGTCCTCAGTCTCTGGGGTTCAGTTCCCTGCCAGGCCATGAAATTATTCAAGCAAGCCAGTCACATCCTCCTGCAGGAACCAGGGAACCCCACCCACTCTTACTGTAGAGCCTGCGGCCCACAGCCCCTGCTGGGTCACTGCTCCTGACTGCAGCCCTGAGTGGCCCTGGAGGGGGGCGCTCCTCCTCCCCGGGGAGTGTGTGCCCTGGGAACTGCTGTGGCTGTCACCCGGCCAGTGCGGGGGCGCTGGGTGCGCAGGGTGATGTGCGTCTGGCCCACCAACAGGCGAGTGGGAGGTGATCAGAGCCCCGGCCCAGCACAGGGTGGAATCCCACCCACCCCTCTCCCCAGGCCCCTGCCCCTAGCCCCAGCCCACCTCGGTCAGCAGCTCCAGGAGGTCCCCCCCAGGGTCAGCTCTGAGGACCTCGGACAGAGTCTGGATAAAGTCCGAGCCCTTCTTGTCGCGATAGGCTACGCAGCCTAGGCCAGAGGATGGGGCAGAGCGTCAGACTTGGGCCCCTGCGGCTGCCTTCCAAGGCCCCAGCGACTCTTTTTTGGTGCAAAGGGGGCAGAGGGGCGGGAGGGGGCCCGGCAGGCAGGACCCCAGGGGTCAGGCAAGGGGACGGCGCAAAGAGCGGGAACTTCTTGCGTCTAGAACGACTTCCTCCTGGCTATTTAGGGAGTACACAGTCCGAATGCACAGGACGCACGCCCGCCGTGAAGCCCCTGTGCCGAGCTCTGAGCAGGGCCTGAGGCAGATCCCCCATGGAAATTCCAGTGCTCGGCACGGGCCGCCCCCATGAGCTCCCCGTGGTTACTATGATTATAAATGATAAACGTGGAAGGAGGATGGCTGAATTGCAACTGGGCTGCTGCCCCCCTGCCCCCCTGCCCAGCCCTGGCTGCCCCTAATGCCCCTCCCCGTGTCCAGCCAGGATGCAGGGCCCTAGGTAGCAGGCTTCCTTGGTGAGCTGTCCCCTTACCCTCGGCAGCTGCATAGACCATCAGGATGTCTGCTTGGTCAGAGCTCCCGGCAGTGGGGCCCCGGGAGGCGCTGCCTGCAAGAAGGATCCACTGCATTTACCCAGCATCCTGGGGCTCTATCAGCCCCAGGGGTGCCCCCAAGTCTGACTCAGGGGCCCACAGGGCAGTCAGAGGAATGAGCCCAGAGCAGAAGAGGCAAATCAGAACTCAAATCCAGCTCTGCCCCCTACCAGCCGTGTGACCCTAGAAAAGCTGTATCACCCTCCTCCTCCAGGGTTGTTTCGAGGCTCAAGTAGGGCCAGAAGCCCTCGATTTTCAAAGGCCTTCGCAGTGTAGGAAGGTTTTCCTTCCCAACCTCTTGGCAAAGAGGATGCAGGTAGCGGCAGGACCCCAGGTCAGAGCCCTGGAAAAGTACGCCAGACAGCCCTCCCACCAGGCCTCCCAAGCCCAGGCTCCAGAGGAAGGCACACCCCACCTTGGGCATCAGCATAGATCTCAAGGACATCGGCGTGCGACAGGGTGGTCGGTGATGCCCACAGCCAGCGCCGAAACCAGGAGAGAGCTGTGGGCCCCACGCCGGCATCCCTATGCCCTGGAAGGGGGGGACACACAGGTGTGTACTGCTCAGCAGATACCTGGGGGTGCTCCCAGGTGTGCACAGCCCAGCCCCCAGGGCTCCAGGGCAGGCCTGCCAGGCTGGAAGCACTCAGAGCATGGATTGGCATGTGCTGCGGGTAAAGCTCAAGCTGGTGGACTTGACTTCTAGGACAGGCTAGGAGACGGGGCAGGTAAAGTGCCAACGATGAGGCTTCCCGGAGAAGGTGGACAGCAAGTCCTGGGAGGCTGAGGGCTGCGTGTGTACAACTAGGGCAGGAGGAGGCAGGAGGGAGGTCCCGGGCCCCACTCACCCCCACGGCAGGCCTGAAGCAGGAAGATCTTGGGGCAGCCCCACAAGGCCCTGCAGCGGTGCAGCTCCTGCACCAGTGCCTCTGGCTGTATCTCCTGGCCATCAGCCCCCAGCAGCTGCCCCTGGGACCCCCCGTGGGCCATCAGGGCCACTAGGGCACAGCTCACTGGGGCGCTGAGGGCATCCAGGCACTCTCGGAACTGCACCATCTCTTGGAAAGCCTGGGGTGGGGACGAAATTGAGGCCTGGGCCAAGGCTCCTGCCTCCCCAGGGCCTGAGAGCCCTCCAAGGAGGCTTCTCCAGTCCCTGCCTACCCTACTTCCCACCGCTTGCCAGCCTCAGGCCGACAGAGGAGAGCTGGCATGACCTAATTGGGGGTGAAATGTGGATCTAGCCTCTGGCGGCTGGGCCAGGGCAGGGAAAATGCTCCAAAAAGTGAAAAGGCACGAGGGGAAAGCAAACAGCTAACAGGTGTCTGGGAAGGAAGCTGAGACCTTCCCAGGAAAAGCTGGAGGGTCCAGCTGGGGCCTGGCCCAAGGAGTGGAGCAACAGCCAGTGTTTCTGGGAGAGCAGGCTTCCAGAGGCAGGGAGGTGAGCCCCGCCGCATGCAGCAGGGAGGATGGAAGCCAAATGGTGGGGGAAGAGGCCCCGAGAGTCGCTCCAGGCCTGCGGTGGGGGGTGCCCTTCCTCCAGAGCACCACCAGAGCTCTGGCCTTCACCTCACCTGGGCTGTAGGGTTTGTCCTTAGGGTGATCTTGAAATTCAGGGCCTGGCACAGGCTCCCCAGTGCCTCCACATTGTGCTGGGCCCCGGGCCGACTGCGGATCACCCACAGGAGGAGGGCGGCCCTGGTCCCGGACAGGTCATACTGAGCCCTGGGGCTGGGTTCCGACTACAGACAAGGAGCATTCAGAGTGGTCTGAGAGCCTCCCAGCACCTCATGTTCCCCATCTCAGGTCTCCCTGAGCCTTTGTCCCACCTGCAACTGCTGTCACATGGTTCACCCCACCCTATCCCCCTCACCTGCGGCTCCCAGGGTTCCACATCCCCCAGGCACAGTGTGCCCCGCAAGGAGCTCCGAAAGACTGGGCAGTAGGTGGCCTCTGACTCTTCAGCTGTCCTGTAGAAGACCTGGGGGGAGACCAGAGAACCCCTAGGGGGCTCCTCCATGGAGGTGCAGTTTGGGGAGGGAACAGGCCACCAGATCCAGGGAACAGCTTGGCTAGTTCATGGCTACCAGTCTCTTTGGGGTCCAGATTGCAGGGAAAAGACAGACAAAAGAAGGGGAGAGCATGAAGGGGTGTCCTTCTCAGGTTCAATGTCATGGGCTTCCCTGGACATGCACGTCCTGAAGTGGCCAGTGGCCATGCCATTAACCACGCCACTCGCCACCCTCGGGATCAGTGTGCCCAGAGCAGGGGCGCTCCCTAGAGCAGCTGGGGCCTGTCTGGGGAGGCTCACAGGGCAGGTTCCCCCTGCGGAGGGCAGCAGGCTGCAGAAAGCTGTGGGGCGGAGCCAGGGCCCACCCTTCACCCCGGCTCACCAGTGGCTACCCGACTGCCCAGTGAGACCTCTGGGCCTCCAGCCCGGACCAGAGCTGGACCGTTCACCTGCAGTCCGACGGGACGGTCCCTGCCTGTGTGAGTGTGAACAGGGTGGGCCGAAGCACAAGCGTTGACTTGGGGAGCCCAAGGACGGGCATCACTGGCAGCCTGGAAGGGAATGTGTGGGGCTGGCCGGGACAACAGGAGGGCGGGCCAAACAGACGGAGCAGCGTGGGCAACGCACGGAGCTGAGGAGCAGTGTGGAGGGTCTGGGGGATCCTGAGTGGGTTGTGGGGGGAGGCATGGGAATCTGCCGAACAGGCTCAGGAGAGCACAGCAGAGCCAGGGCAAGGGGCCGGCTGGCCCCCGGCCCAGGGACGTCCCGTCTGGGCCCCCACCTCTGTCAGCAACTGCAGCAGGGACCAGAGCCGACAGCGGCCGCAGAGCCGGCTCAGGCCCGTGAGGAAGGCTCCGCGGCGCCTGCGGGGGGACCAGCATGTGGGCCGGAGGCAGCTGGTAGCCCCCGCCGCCCCCACCCTGCTTTGCACCGTCCCACCCCCAGTCTCCCTGGGCCACTCACCCCCAGGAGCACTCGAGAGCAGCAGGAAAACCTTGGGGCGGCCCCACAGGGCCCTACAGCGCCCTACAGGGCCCTAGCGGCTCAGCTCCCGGACCAGCTGCTGGGGCTGCCCCAGCTGCCCACGGGGGGGCCAGCAGAGCCACTAGGGCACAGCCCACAGGGCCCCTGAGGCCGTCCAGCTGCTCCCGGAACCCAGCCAGCTCCCTGAGGAAGCCCTAGGGCAAGAGCAAAGGCCAGGGCTGAGTCCAGGGAAGCCCGAGGGTGGGGCTCGAGGTGGGTGCGGGCTGAGGGTGGATGGGTGGGAGACAGGTGAGGACCCACCTGGACAGAGGCCTCGGTCCTCTGGCAGCGCTTGAAGCCCAGGGTCTGGAACACGGCCTCCAGGACAGCCACGGTAGAGGCTGACACCTCAGGGGTGCTGAGTGTCATGGCCACCCTGGGACCCTGCAAGCTGTACTTCCCCTGGGGAGGCAAGGCCAGAGTGGGCTGCGGAGGGGCTCCCCTGAGAGCCAGGAGTGGGCGGGGCCACGCGGGGCCTCCTAGTACCTTTCTTTCCAGACTCTGTCAGGCATCTGCCAACAGCGAGGCCACCTGCAGGGTCCCAGCCACCAGGAAGGCCATGGGGGCCGGGTGGGGGCTTCATTTTGAGCACAGAGCTTAACCCCTGACCCCGGCACCAATGCCCCGGGTCCCAGTACTTGCCGTTTCCCTGAGGCCTGTCCTATCAGCTCTGTTTATGAGCCGAGCTGGACTCTGCTCCTTCCCTGGAAGCCTGGGTCTTGGGCCCCACTGCCCCTGTCCCTGCCCTGTTCTGGCTCCAGCGGGCTACTTCCTGGCTGACATCAGCACACCCCCACCTGAGCCAGGAGCCTATGCCCAATCCTATTCTTAGCTCCTGGGCCACCTCCTATCTGATCTAGTTATACAGCAGTGTCTCCCTTCTGAGCCGGCCACCAGCACCAAAAGTCCCTGCTCCCATCCCCTACCCACTCATGCACAGCACCCACACCTGTGCACACTGCAGCCTGGCGCTTACAGGTACGAGGGGCGGTGAAGGGTGCTGCCTCCGAGGTGGAAATCCCCAACTGGAGTCACCTGTCCACAATGGGACCCCAGCTGTTTCATTCCGGAAATGAGACCCATCGAAGGGAGCTCAGAATGAAGCAAGTGTTAAATGGGGGGCTGGCTGAGGAAGGGCCCTGGGGCCAGCAGGGCTGGCACACAGACCAAGGGACAGAACATTCTGTGTCAGTCTGCCCCCACCACCCTGTAGGCAGCCCGCAGAGGCCACTACCAGGCAAACTGTGCCCATGCACCCACCAGTTCTGTGCAGGCTCTAGGCTGGGGCCTCGGCTGGGTGGGGGTCAGAGGTCAAGGGCTGTGTGGGGTATGGGGCAGGGCCCACGCTGACCCAGCAGTCCTCTTCCACGGAGGGATCTGAATGCAGGCACCAGCTTAGAGTTCTGGATCCCCGTGAACAGCAAGAGCATACTGCCCCCAGCCAGTCACACCACACCCAAGCCTGTTTCTTCACGGCACCAACAAGGAGAAAGGGGGTGGCCTGGCGCAGGCCTGCTCAGCTCCCCGCTGCCCTGCTGGGGTGGTATGGGCTGCCCCAGCCCGGGCAGGCACTGGCTGACATAGGCAGATGAGAGTCCTGAGACTCCCGGCTGTCCTTAGGGGCCCAGCCAACCTGGAAGCCAAGAATGTGGCTCCACCTGGTGACCACCCAGCACCAGTGCCACCAGGACTACTGAACCAGGAGGCAGAGAGGTCTGAATACCAGGGCCCTGGCCCAGCAACCACATAAACAACAGCACAGCCCAGAGGAAGTTTCCATATTTATTCAAAGTCCTCTGCTGCCCTTTTGAGACCAGCAGGGCGGAGCTCCTCGGGAGAGCCTGTGGTCTGTCCCTGGGGATGCCAATCTGCCGGCAACGCAGAGGGCACCATGGAATGCAGTGCTTAAGGAACCAGCGACTAACCGCTGACAGAGTGCTAGTGTTAAGTATCACAAACCCCACACCTCTGGAGAGAGGAGCCCCAGGGAGCAGCCAGCCTCTGCCAGCCCTGCCCTTGGTCTTCGGTGTCAGACTCCAGTCCCCAGAGCTACCACCACCATCACCAGATCAGTAGGGGGCTGCTCTTTGGGACTAACTTGGGGGCAAGTCAGCTAAGAGCAGAGTTAGGCAGTTTCCACGTCTCCAGACGGGGCAAAGTGGTCATGGCCTGGAAATGGGAGGGGATGTGGCCGGAAAGCCCCTGTGGCCACACCCAGGACCCAGATCCTCACAGAGATGGGCTATCCCTCCCAGGGCCCAGCAGCAACCTGCAGGTCAAGGCCCGTCCTCTACACCCACCAGAAGGCACAGCTTGGCAGGGCAGAGGACCAGGCCCACAGACTCAGCCCACAGGGCAGGCAGGGAGCAGAGGAGCCAAGCAAGGCTGGGGGCAGGGGACCCCAGTCCTGCCAGAGTCCTCACCCCAACCTGGTGCCCCAGCCTTCCTCCCACGCAGAGGCCATGGGCCAGGAATGTGCTGGGGCTTCATGAAGCCAGAAGAGGAATGGCCATGAGGTGGTTGGGGCTTTCCACTCTGGAGTGTGTGCCAGGCATGGGTGCAGGCGGGCAGGCAGCCGGGATGGAAGCTAGCGGCCGCGGCGCCCTGAGGTGACCCAAGCCTAGCCTAGCACCCCTGTGGGCCGCAGGGCCCTTGCCAGCCCTCAGCCCACAGGCTGGGCCATCTTGGCGTGCAGGCTCTGGTGGGCGATGAGGTGGGCGCGCTGCTTGAAGCTCTTGTCGCACTCGCCGCAGCCGAAGGGCCGCTCGCCCGTGTGTACCCGCCGGTGGTCCAGCAGGTAGGAGCGCAGCGAGAAGCTCTTGCCACACTCACTGCAGCCGAAGGGCTTCTCGCCCGTGTGGATGCGCTGGTGGTCGGCCAGGTAGGCGCTGCGGCTGAAGCTCTTGCCGCACTGTGAGCAGGAGAAGGGCTTCTGGCCCGTGTGCACGCCCTGGTGGCGCACCAGGTCCGAGGAGCTGCGGAAGCTCTTCCCGCACTCCTGGCACTTGTGAGGCTTTTCGCCCGTGTGTGTGCGCTGGTGGCGTGCCAGGTCCGAGCCCCAGCGGAAGCGCTTGCCACACTGGCCGCAGCTGTGTGGCTTCTCCGCTGCCAGGTCCCGCAGCTGTCGCCGGCGGGTTGGCGGCCGCCCCCTCCGTGCCCCCGCAGCACGGGCCAGGGGCGCCCCCGGCCGGGCTTCACCCTCCCAGGCCTCCAGCTGCTCCTTGGGGCTCCAGGACACAGTCACGTCCCCGCGCCCACTGCCACTGCTGCTGCTGCCGGCCTGGCCTGCAGATGCCGCTGTCTCCTCCAGCCCAGCCTGCTGGCCTTGGCTCTTGAGCCCCAAACCTGCAAGCCGAGAGGGGGCGGCCTCTTCAGTTCCACTGGGTTCTGGGACCAGAGCTGGGGCGAGGCAGAAAAAAAGACTCAGGTTCCGAAAGCCCTGAGCTGCACACACCCCAGCCTCAGTTTCCTTATCCGTAAAACAGGGATGTGATAAAATGCCAGCAGAGCACCACTTCAGAGGCAGTGGCAAGGGGTCCAGCTGGGCCGATCCTGCCCCACAGGCACTAATGATACACCTAACCCTCCCCCACCCATGGCGGGGCCACACTGGCACCCAATGTCCCACCCTCTGAACCTTGGCTATTCAAAGTCCAAAGAGGAACACATTCAGGTAGTTCGTAAAGTAGCCAAACTCCCAGTATTTCTTACACAAAACCGAGAACCCACATGGGTTCAGCCTCTGTGGCTATTCTCACCCCACAAGCTCTTGTCCCCTAAACTCAAGGGCAGATTTGGACAGGGAAGGATCCTAGCCCTCCCACTGGGTCATGCAGATTAAATAAGACAATCTCCAAATGGGTGCTCAGAGAGGCTCTAGAGTGGAGTGGCCTCCGAAGAGCAGGGCCCAGGCCTCAGTGCACAGACAGCAGGTGTTCTCACTGTCAGCACCTCTCCTCACAACCACTGTCTAGACAGAGTCCTGGCTCAGCCCCTCCAGTGTCCATTGACCCCTCTGAGTTTCTGATCTCTCGTCTGTGAACGGGGACAACCCTTCTATGCAGCAGGTTGTGAGAATCACAAGAAGATGCCCGTTTGCGAGCTCAGCACAGTGCTGGCACGTTGCAAGCGCCCATGATATGGTAACACACTCTTATGGGCAAAGACAAACGAACATTAACCCAAAGAAAAATCATCCAGGGCTCTTGAAAAGACCCAGTGAAAGCCCACTTCTGAGCCACCTAAGTAGGGGGTAGGAAGACTCGGTGTACGGCCTGCCTGAGCCCACCCTCTGTCACTGGGACCCCCAAGGGTCCTGTCTGCACCCACTGCTTACCCAGGGTGACATTCCGGGAGTTCTCTCGCTTTATGTCCCAGAAGAGTTCCCTCTGGGCAGGGTCCAGAGATCCCCATTCTTCCCGGGAGAAATAGAAAGGAATGTCTCCAAATGTCACAGGTCCCTAGAATGGGGTTAAAAAAAACAATGACCTGGCTCAGGACTGCCACTCTGGACTCCCCCAGGCAGCCATGGGTAGGAAGAGGGGGCTGGGATGGAGACCAGGATGGGTTCAGGCAGGACCAGGGTGGGTGGAAAAGGCACTTTTCTTGATGAAAAGACAAGGTCCATTTGTGGGACTCAACAGCTCCGAGGGCCTCGGAGGGGACAAGTGGACTGTAACTCACGTGGACCTTGGAGGCAAAGCAGGTATCTGTTGGCCCTCTGGCACTCCCCTCTTTAAGAGCAGGAAGCAGGGCTGAGGGAAAAGAACAGAGCCTCACAGAGGCCAGCCCAGGCCAGAAGTGAGACCTCACACATGCGCACACACACACACACACATTCCTAGGCTTCTTAGAACACACATGGCCTTCCTACTACAGGGCAATGCCCAGGAAGGAACCAGGCCTCTGCCCAGTGATTGTGGCCTACAAGCTTACTCACCACCAGGGCTGTGCTGCTCCCAAGGTACAGGTGGCCAGCTCCGTGCCCCCACCTTCATGGGAAGCCCCTTGGCCTGGGATCCCTGGACTGTAGCCTCAGGTTCCACCTCCTCTGAGGGTACTTCCTGTGCAGGAACCACAACATGCTCATCAGCACCGAGACCAGATGGGGGAGACAGAGCTTAATCCCTGGGAAGGAGACACAGGACACGTCCCTCAGGATGTAGGGGGGTGGGGAAGGAGAACATGGGGTCCCAGAAAAATCCCGAGAATGTGACACCAGGCAGTGCCGTGTGCCCAAGGATAGTCCCTGATCAAGCATGAGGCAGGAACAGATCCCAAAGGCCAAAATCACAGAGCCACTTAGTAAGAGCGTGTGGGGACAGACCTCCATGCCAAGGGCAGACCTCCACACGCCAGCCGCTCGTTAGCACCTCCCCAAGTGTCAAGAATCCAGTGCCCCGAGAACAGGGTTCCCGTGGACAGCTACCTTCTCACACCCACTCTGCTGCTCTCATTACACATATCATTGTATCCCCAGGGCCTGGTCTACAGCAGAACATAAAAAAAATATTTGCAGAAGCTGTGTGGCGCTAAAAGTGCCTTTCTGGAGCATGCCTACTTTGGTCCTGCTGCCACCCTCCAAGGCCCTTCCAAAAAGAAACCAGAGTCACTTGGACAGGGTCGCTCAGAAAGGCAACACCTGTCATGATGTGCTCCTGTTGATGCTCCTTGTGGCCCTGCATCCCACCATCCCTGGAGGACTTGTTTCTATGGAGACGGCCACCGCTCCTCAGCCAGGTGTCGCCCAGGTGCCACCGGGTGTGGGAGGGGCTCCTCACCTGCCACTGGGCTTTCACTGGCTGCTTCTGCAGGACCTCCACCAGGGCGACGGCCTCCTCGCCACTCCCCGGACTCCGCTCCCGCACCCAGTCCTGGACATCTCCAGGCAGCACGCTCAGGAACTGCTCCAGCACCAGCAGCTCCAGGATCTGCTCCTTGGTGTGAAGCTCCGGCCGCAGCCAGCGGCAGCAGAGCTCCCAGAGCTGGCTGAAGGCCTCGTGGGGCCCACCCACGTCCCTATAGCAGAAATGCCGAAAGCGCTGGCGGCAGGCCTCAGAATCCCTGCTGTCTTCTTGATGGGCAGAGTCCTGCTCCCAGGAAGAATCTTCCACCTTCACGATCAGCAGACCTGCTCCCTCCCCAGGGGCCTCCTCCTGAGACTCCGGGGGGGCTGCCATTCCCCTGGCCTAAAGCTCAGGACTGCTTGGCCTCACCGGGCCTGGGAGCCAGTCCTTCAGTCTCCCAGAGGGATCCCCTGTGGCAGCTGGGTGGGCATCTGGACACGCATTCCTGGGGAAAGAGCAAAAAGCAGGAGGGGGGGCAGTACATGAACAAACACCAGCCAGCCTGCTCCTGTCCTTTCTTGGCCCTGAAGTCTTTTTAGGCTCTCCCATAATGCCTCACTCCTATGACAAGCTCTTTACCCACACCAGCTACAGCCCTTTATCCTCAGCTCTGAAATCCAAAACTCCCAGGTTTTTACTCCCTGGCCTACTGATGTAGGCATATTTATTCCCTGGCCTACTGATGTGAGCATATTTATGATCTCCACTATCTCATTTAATTTCATGTTCATATGTTTTACAGCAAAAACTTTTATGTGTTTCTTCTGTTTGGAAATATTCACCGAGCTATACTTACCATGTGTATTTCTGTATGTGCACTACACTTCAATAAAAAGTTTAATTAATACATTTGATTACTGAGAACTGCTGCAGATTCTGCTGGTGGGGTCACTCGATATGCCATGTGTGCTGTATTAGCTTCTTCAAGTTAGAAAATTTCGGAATTCCAAAACACATCTTGGCCCTGGGGTGTCAGCAAAGAGCTCACAGACACCAGCTAAGCCATTTATCCACAGGTAGGTATGAATGACACACTTATACTCTACGTTGCTACTCCTTACAATAGTCCTGAAAAGCATGTATTTTGAAATTTCCTTTAATTGCTCTTTATTTCCAACAAAAAGTGACATAGAGCATTATAATTTTAATAAGGTGAGAGGATTTAAACAATACAGAAACACGTAAAATAGAAACCCCCTTCCAAATGCAGCTGCAACCTCCCGTGAACAGTAGGACATGTGACCTCCTGGACTTTTCCCTGTCCATTTACTGAAAATTTATCTACAAAAACGGGGAAAACCAAGTGTTTTTGTGTGTTTTACGTAAATGAGGTCCTCCTGCACGCACTATTTTGTATCTTGCTTTTCTGCCTAACAATGCTTCTTCATTGGCCGCTCTGGGAGACTCCACGGGGTGGACGCGCTCCAGGTTAACAGGTACCTGGGTGAGGCACCGGGTTGGTTTGCAGTCCTTCTCTCCCACGCGCTAAGCACCTGCTTTACTTTATTCTTCCACGCCTCACAACACCCCCGAAAGGTACGCGCTCCGTTCTCATCCTCCAGTGACCGAGGAGAAGGCTCCGCTCGGAGAGCGCCGGGGACTCACCAGGGTCGCTCGGCAGGACGCGGCGGGCGGGACGGCGGACCGGTCCGGAGCCCCGCGCTCCGACCCCAGCAGCCTCGCCTGCGCGCAGCTGAGAGGCGGCGGCGCGCGGGCTGGGCGAGCGCAGGCGCCCCCCCCGCGGCTCTTCCCAGCAGCGCGCGGCCCCCCCCCGCCCCCGGCCTCTGTCTCCGGGCGCCTTCTGCGGACGCCGGGAGCCCCGCGCTCGAGAGCAGAGCTCGGCGGCCCGCGTCGCCGGTCCCGCCCCCGGGATACACACCGCCCACAGCAGCCCAAGCGTTCCTGGTTCCGCCACCAGGTCCCTGCGCCGGAAGTCCGCGCGGGGCTCGCCGGGAAACAGCACGGCGCATGCGCCGCAGCCAGCACTCGCACTACATGCCCCAGAAGGCTGCTGCCCACTGAGTCCGAGGAATAGCCAATGAACGAGGAGAATCCCCAGAGTTGGCCAATCAGGAGGCAGCGGCTCCCCGCGCTTCCACACCTGTGACCCCGAGCTGAGTTCTGCGTCTGGACTTCGATCTTTCAGATTTCTCCGCCTTCCTGGCGGGTGACAGGCGAAAAGGCCAAGCGGAGGTTGGCCGAGTGGGCCGAGACGGTGTCTGGCCCAGCCACGAGTAGACTGCCCGATCCGCCGGAAGAGATCTGCTGAAAGCGGACTCTGCCTTCGAATGGGTGGAGGGAGGAAGACCAGAGGCCGGCGCGGCTCGGGCCCGGGAGACTCCTTTCTAGCCTCCTAGGTCCCGCCCTCGCCGAAGTCCCTAGCGGCTCCTAGCGGGGCTCGGAGCTTCCTGGGAAATGCAGTCCAGTGAGGGTCGCGGAGCCTCCCTTCTACGCCGCCGAGCGCAGCGCTGGTCGGGGTCGTGCGGCAGGACACGGCCCGCGGATACCCTGACCCCGGGGCGCACCCCGCTCTCCCACCGGCAGCCTCGTCTGCGGGACTGCGGGGTCCCTGCGGCTGGGCAGCTCTGGGTTCTCCTTCCCAGGCATTTGTACTTGCACCCACACTCTGCCTCTCTACTTGCGGATCTGAGACTCCGGATCCATTCCTGAAACCAAGAGCTCTCGTGATTTGTTTTGATTATGCAAGCATTGCATGCCTAGTGGAGAAAAAAAAAAAACGAGTAAACTGTGGAAAATGATGAAGCTGTCTATACCCACAAGGCTAACACCCTCGATCTGCTCAAACGTCGCTCCCTCCAATTGGTTTTCGCTAACCCTATGTAAACAGCACCCCCGTCATGCTTGTTCCTTATTTCTCCATCATTACCTGACATCCTTGTGTAAGATTTGTCCCCTAGTACTGGACTATAAGCTCCGTGAGGTCAGTGTTTTCACTGCCCTACTCCTAGCACCTGGATTTGTGCCCGGCACAGTATTTATCGACTAACTGAAGGCAAAGAAAACAGGAGGTAAAAAATATTTCTAATAAGGCCATTCAGAAGTGAGCATTGGGGATCCCTGGGTGGCGCAGCGGTTTGGCGCCTTGCCTCCAGGGCGCGATCCTGGAGACCCGGGATTGAATCCCACCTTGGGCTCCCGGTGCATGGAGCCTGCTTCTGTCTCTGCCTCTCTCTCTATCATAAATAAATAAAAAAAATTTTAAAAAGTAATCATTGTTGGGGATCCCTGGGTGGCTCAGCGGTTGAGCGTCTGCCTTTGGCTTGGGGCCTGATCCTGGAGTCCTGGGATCAAGTCCCACATCGGGCTCCCTGCATGGAGCCTGCTTCTCCCTCTGCGTGTGTCTCTCCCTCTCTCTGTGTGTGTCTCTCATGAATTAAAAACAAACAAACAAACAAAAAATTACTCATTTGAAAAAAAAAAAAAGAAGTGAGCATTGTTTTAATCTGTTCTTACACTCCTACATCTATGGATATTTCTAATGTAAGTCTGCAATATTTCTATATAAGTGTTTTGTTGATGATTCAAAAGTCTATCAAGGATTGCTTTCCATAGCACCGTGTATAAATAAAAGGTATCTGTTTTGCAGACCACATAGTTCCCATAGCATGGAAGTGCCATATTTTATTTAAAGTTCCTTACTCTTGGACATTTATATTGTTTCCTTTTTTCTGTATTTGTAGATCATTTATACAAATACCCACCTTCCAACATTTGCTTGAACAATTTGCTGGAGGGCTTGTGTCAAAACTGTTCTGTGAAGACTGCTGGAGTGAATGTTTCTGGGCTCCCTCCCCTCCCTCTACCGGCCGGTGGAAAACTGCACAAGCGAAAAGGAACCTGAAAAAAGTCCCTTCTGCTAGGTGTAGACTTAGTGTTCTTCCATCGCCCTCTATTGGCAAAGGCTAACATCAAGTTGGCGAGCTAAGGAGGTCTACAAGCTCTAATATCACAAAACCAGACAAAAAAATATATTGGGGGCTGCGAAACAAATTAATAGCTGGTACACTTACCATATATTTTACTGGGTACTGCTGGTATAGGGCAAATTACTTGTATACAATTACATTGACCACCCAATAACACTTTTTAAAAAATGATTTTTATTTATATATTTGAGAGACAGAGACAGAGAGAGAGCACGAGTAGGGAGGAGGGAAAAGCAGACTCCCCGCTGAGCAGGGAGCCCAACGTGGGACTCCATCCCAGGACCTTGGGATCATGACCTGAGCAGAAAGAAAGCAGATGTTCAACTGACTGAGCCACCCAGGCACCCACTTTCTTTTCTTTCTGAAAGCATTTTAGTTTATTTTTCTAACTAGGAACTATAATCTGTAAATAATGAAAAAGTCAAAATTTCCTTTCTGGGAAACTTATACTCATTTTTAGGATTTATACTCATTATTTTTCTTAGTCCAGAACTCTCTAAACAATGTTAAAAATTGAGAACAGAAGGCATCACTGTCTTGGTTAATGAAAATACTTTTATTTATTTTTTTAAGATTTTATTTATTTTTTCATGAGAGACACAGAGGGAGAGAGACAGAGATGCAGGCAGAGGGAGAAGCAGGCTCCATGCAGGGAGCCTGACGTGGGACTCGATCCCGGGTCCCCAGGATCAGGTGCTGGGCTGAAAGTGGCGCTAAACCACTGAGCCACCCAGGCTGCCCTGAAAATACTTTTAATGGTCTACAGTTGCCCATTGTTTTTCTCTGATATATATCTATTGCCTGTATTAAGGAGCATCTATTCCCATTTGCAACAGAAAGACTACCAGCTGTTCCCCCAATATCAGTTTTCTCCTTCTACAATAAGAATTTTTCAATAGGCACATGGCGATTCAGAATAAGCATATTTTCCCAGGCTTCTCTGCAGCTAAGTATGGCCATGTAATTGAATTGAAGGCAATGACATGTGACCAGACATGATGTATGTATCTTACATAGAAAAGGATGGGTCCTGCTTCCTATTCTTTTTTCCCTAGCTGCTAGCAGGAATTTGGACATTGTGGCAGGGAACATGCAGATGAGTAACAAAGAGGTATCAAAGCAGTAAGAGAGAAAGTACTGGATTCCTGATGATTGTGAAGCCACCAAACTAGCTCCAGGTTTATATGCAGGCAGTGATGTGAGAAATAGATACCATGTTTAAGCCACTGTTATTTCAGACTTCCATTACAACCAATGTACACACTAGCATTGCTGCCTATGAGGTTTTGTTTTTTGTTTTTTCATTAAGAATAGAACATAAGGGCAGCTTGGGTGGCTCAGCGGTTTAGCGCTGCCTTCTGCCAGGGCGTGATCCTGGAGACCAGGGGTTGAGTCCCACATCGGGCTCCCTGCATGGAGCCTGCTTCTCCCTCTGCCTGTGTCACTGCCTCTCTCTCTCTTTCTCTCTCTGTGTGTGTCTCTCATGAATAAATAAATAAAATCTTTAAAAAAAAAAAGAATAGGACATAAAAATATATTTTTTAATAATTTCTCCCATGGAGAACTTCCATGTCTTCCTGACTAAATTTTGATAGTTTTTTTGTTTTTCTAGGAAATCATCCCTTTCATCTACAACTTCAAATTTCTTAATATAAAAGTGTACATAGCATTCCCATTTAACTAAAATGTTAAAAATCAGCATGTGTGGTTAAATCTTCTTTGTTTGGGATCATAGGATGGTGCTTTAATGGTGGTGGAGCAGTAGGCTAGGAAGAGCCTGGGGGTCTGTTGACTTTGTAGGATAGGCCTGCCATACCAGTCCTGACATAAGGCTGCCTACTTCCAGCCCACCTGCACATATTATCTTGAGAAATGCACTTACACCTTGGTTAAGATCCTATTTTGGATCTCTGCTTTCATAGTTGAATTGAATCCTAAGTGATCCACTGTCTCTCAGGGTTGTTATAAGGATTAAATAAATGAGGGGTGCCTGGGTGGTGGCTCAGTTGGTTAAGCATCAGCCTTCAGCTCATCATGATCTCAGAGTCCTGGGATGGAGCCACACATCAGGCTCCCTGCTCAGCGAGGTGTCTGCTTTTCCCTCACCCTCTTCTTCTCCCCCTCACTCGTGCTCTTGTACTCTCTCTCAAATAAAATCTTAAAAAAAAAAAAAAGGATTAAATAAATGAGGAAGACATGTAGACCACTTAGCCCAGAACTCCTAACACATAGGAAGTGCTCAATAAAGAGCAGTTCGTCCCAGGGAGTTACGCATTGCCAGGAACCTGTCACAGGGACATGCCCACAGGAGCATCCTAATGGGCATGAGAGGCTGCAGAATTTAGGCCTTCTAGGCATTTTTCCACTTTCCCGTGAAGATTTGAGCCCAAATTGTTCTGGTCAGTGGCCTATCGGGTTGTGGTATTAATCTTCACAACTAGCCTCAACCTTTGTCAGTTGAGAACAGAAAAACTGGGGTGCTCCAGGAGGTGACAGAGGTGCAGGCCACACATCACAGGCTGGCTGAGGAGAATGAGGATGAGGGAAGTTGGAGCATTCTCATAACCTCCCTTCCTCGATCCTCTGCCGTACACCAAGGAGAAACCCCAGACCATAGCCCCTGGCAAGTGGCCTAGGTCACCTCCCCCCTTCCCTCCCACCGGAGGTGTCATTTTAGCTCCTGGCACATCAGTCTCTTCCTCGTGGCAGGGTCTTTATTCACTCTGCTCCCCTTGCTTGGAAGGTTGTCCCCAAATCCTTGTAAAATGGCCTCTTGTCATTCTCCAAGTCCCGGCTTAATGCTCCCGCCTTGAGCGGGGTCCTCTGACAGTCCGCTCCTAACAGGCTCCATTGCCTCCCCGCTCCGTTCCTTCCGGTACCTGTCACTACTTGAGAGCAGTGTTTGTGCCACTCACGGGCTCGGCGGTCTCCCTCACTAGGCCGGAACCCCGTGCGGGCAGGGATCCCGTCTGGCTCTGGCATCGCGTATTCCTCGACGTTTAGCAAAGAACCTGTAAAGCAGGCATTCATTTTGTATTTGAAAAGCGAAGGAGGGATACCCTGTCCCTGGGTGTCGCAGCGGTTTGGCGCCTGCCTTTGGCCCAGAGCGCGATCCTGGAGACCCAGGATCGAATCCCACGTCGGGCTCCCTGCATGGAGCCTGCTTCTCCCTCTGCCTCTCTCTCTTCTCTCTCTCTGTATGGCTACCATAAATTTTAAAAAAAAAAAAAATTAAAGAAAAGCGAAGGAGTGAATGCAGCGAAGCCTCCACCTAACGTTTCCCGGCCTTTACCTACCTCCCCCCGCTCCCTGGCCTCGGAAGGTGCCAGGGCGCCGGCGGCAGGTGTCCCGGAGCCCCCGAGCTCCAGGGCAGAGGCCGCAGCTGGCGGCCGGGCCCGAGCTCCCAGCCTCCCGCCAGCCGCGAGACACCCGAGCTGGGAGCTGGAAGCCGGAAGCGGCTCCGGCCGGGGCCCCCGCCCGCGCCCTCTCTAGGAACGCGGGAGGTTCGGCATCTCTGTGGTAGGCCCAGGGCCGGCTGTGAAGGAGTCCAGCTCGGAAGAGCGGATAAAGGGGAGCGTTGAAGAGGACCAGTTCGGATGTTGCCAGGCAACCGCGCTGAGTAGGAGAGGAGAGAAGGGAACGTAAAGGGTCGGTTCCGCTGGAGCCCGCCCCTCGCCCCGCCCAGACACCGGATTGGCTAAGGGCAGCGCTGGTGGGCGGGGCTTCCGGAACCCCACCCTCCGCGCTGCGAGGCCACCCAGCGAGGTTGGCCCTCCAAACCAGCTCTCCCAACCCCGTCCCGGCCGTGCTACCCGCGGAGTCTCCCCCTAGCTGGGGAGACAACCCCGGCCCGGGGAGGGCAGGCCTGGGCCGTGCCTTGGGGCCGCTCCGAGAGGGTGGGCACTCCGCGGGGCTAGTCCCACCTCTGCCCTCCCGGGCAGGCGAACGGTGAGCATCCGGGTGGGGCTCCCCGAGGCCCAGAAGCCGGGAGGAAGCAGGCCAGAGACGCCGAGCCCTTCCCGGGCGTCCCCCGCCCAGCCAGGTCAGCCTCGCCAGGCCTTTCCACGACACCTCCACTACCTCTGCAGTCTTGGTTTCTCTTGTTAGACGTTTTCTAAACTGCCAAGTACCACTCCTAAAACGTTCTCACCCGCTCTGTCCCAGAATGGTGACTTCTGGATGGGGCTCTAGAGACGGGCCTCTAGAGACAGGTGGACTGAGACCCACGGGGCCCTCGGAATAATGTTCCTCTGGTGCCATGAAAATGGGAAACAGTTTTTCCAGGTCTCTGAGTTTCTCAGAGGCCAGAGTGGAGTCTTTAAATGATCCCCTGGCTCATTCCACAGGTCTCTAAGTGGTTTAAGACCTGGCACAGTGGCCAGAAAGACCAAGGAAGCAAACACCCATTGTGCAAGTAAGTACTCTGTGCTAAGCTTGCACCAAGTACCAAAGTTCAAAAAAAAAAAAAAAAAAAAAAGTTCCCAGTACCGTTTTAACAAGTGTCCTTCCCGCCTCTCTTTCATCTCAAGCTCCTGAGAGCAGCAGGCTTGCTTTATGCGATCAAGTCCCCCTCAGCCCCTTACACTGAGCCAAGCAGAGAAATCCCATTTCTGAGTGATGGGAGCCATGAAGACAAGCTGAAGGGAGAAAACAGCTTTCTTTCTCACCTCTTCAAGAAAGAGCCATCTAATTCACTCAGTCTTGCCAGCAACCCAATCCCAGATCCCACGGAGACCTCCCAGACACAACCAAGTTTTGCCTGGGCTCCCGCTAGTCAGCAGCTTTCTGGCACCTGGCTGATGACCTGCTCCCTGACGCCATCTCCAGCGGAGTCCAGCCCCCCTGAAGGCTCAGTCTACGGCCTGTTGTGCTCTTTTTAGACAGCCCTACCTCATAACAGGAGTTGTCGGAGTGCATGGAATCTGGGGGATTGACACCATGAAATTCTTGGACCTGCACCCACCTTCCAGCTGTCTGGTTGTTGGCTAAGTTATTGGGCCTCTCAGCTGCTTCCTCATCTATAGGACCGGGACGGAGTCCACTGCTCAGCATTGTGGAGATCAGAAGTGACATATCCACAGCACTTGGCCGCATGCCCGGCAGGGCAGCTGCTCGACTGTCAGCTATTACTATTGTCAATCCCCTCCCTTGTTTGAGCCACCCCGTGGGCCCCCTGATCCAGGGAGGCAGGTGGAGTTTCAACAGCCTCCCTCATGCAGATGTCCCCAAGGTCAGTTGGTGTCAGAACTGAAATTTGAGCTGCAAATCCTGGATAATAAGCAGGCTGAGCCCATTCCTCCCCAGGGAGGAAAAAAAGAGAATGGAAAATAGCTACAGAGGTCAAAAAGCAAAAGGCTAAGAGTAAAAGATCCAGACAGGGGCAGGTAGGGCAAATTATAAAGGACATGTACAAAGTGGCCAATGGGGTGAGAAGTAGCAGAGGGAGGTGGCAGCAGCCTCAGAAGGCACCAGAAGGGACGGTGGTCCCTGGTAAGGGAGGAATCCTCACTGGGTTACGGCCGGGCCCCATTGGAAACACACAGAAAATGTCCAGTCACAAAACAGGCTCCCAGTGCCTGTGACAGGAGACGGGGAGGGCTCAGCCCTGCTCCAGCTCCCAAACAGAAGAGCCAACAGAGGGTCCTGGGCTCAGGCAATGCCAGAGGACCAAGACTGATGGCCGCAGCACCGGACCACCCCTCCAGGGGGATCCATGGCCTCAGAAGTGGCTGGTTGGCTTCAGGTTTGGAAACCTCTTTGCCCAGAAGCGTCTGCTTGTGATACAGATGCTCTGGAATGGCCCCAAGTCAGGTCAGGGCTGGGAAGGAGAGTATCAACCCCCAAGCGGTGACTAAGGGATGCCTCAGCCATGCTGACACGGCTGCCCCAGGAGCCCCCCAGGTTGGACTCACCACCAGGGCCCCACGAGACAGAGCATGAGCGGTGGTGGGAATTCCAAGGCCTTTAATTCGTACCTCGTGAGCCTGCGCCTCACCCTAGCTCCTGTGTCGCCATGCCCCACCCCATGCCAGCACCTCCCACTCCCTTCCCACACCCCCTCTCACGCTGCCCTTGCGCCTCCCCCATGCTGGCCCCCCCTCCCGGCCTCCTAAGTGGGAGCAGGTGGGGGTGCGGCCAGAGCCCCTGCTGCCCCCAGCATCAGCATGGCCAGGGCCTTGGGCCCTGTCGTGTGGATCTTCTCGTGCCGGTGCAGGTTGGAGCGCCGACTAAAGCTCTTGCCACAGAGAGGGCAGGAGTAGGGCCGGACACCACGATGGGTGCGCTGGTGGGCCGTGAGGTGTGAGCTGTGGCTGAAGCTCTTGCCACAGTCGAGGCAGTGGTAGGGCTTCTCGCCCGTGTGCGTGCGGTTGTGAGCAATGAGGTTGGAGCGCTGGCTGAAGCACTTGCCGCACTCAGGGCACGGGTAGGGCTTGACCCCGGTGTGGGTGCGCTGATGGGTGACCAGGGCCGAGCTCTGCGTGAAGCACTTGCTGCAGATGGGGCATTTGTGGGGCTTGGCACCCGTGTGGGTGCCCTGGTGGGTGACCAGGTCCGAGCGGCGGGTGAAGCGCTTGGCACAGCGGTCGCACACGTAGGGCTTCTCACCCGTGTGAATGCGCTGGTGCTGGATCAGCGTCGAATGGTGACTGAAGCTCTTCCAGCAGGAGGGGCAGGTATAGGGCTTCTCACCCGTGTGGATGATCTGGTGCTGGATGAGGTGTGAGCTGCGGCCAAAGCGCTTGCCACAGTCCGTGCAGGCATACGGCTTCTCGCCCGTGTGCGTGCGCCGGTGGGTGACCAGGTGGGAGTGCCAGCTGAAGCCCTTGCCGCACTGCTCGCACTTGTAAGTCTTCTTGTTGGCGTCACCGTCAGGGGTCAGGCCCTCCTCGCTGCTCTCAGGGGTGCCCGTCCGCCCCTCTCGGGGTTTCTCTGGGGGGAGGCGGCCCTCCTGGGCTTTTGTGAGGCTGGTATCAGGTGGGGCTGGTTTTGCCTGTCTCTCCTCTGGGGGACCTGGCTGCCCATCGTCTTTGGCTGGCCCGGAGCTCTGGCCGCTGCCTACTTGCTGCCCGCACTGCAGGACATCCCCCTGGGCTCTCCCCACCCTGCTTCTGAAAGACTTCACCTCCCCAAAGGCTGCCAGGGACGGGGCCGGCTCCTCCTTCCCCACCTCAAAGGCTCCTGGAGAGAGAGGGTTTCCAGCAAGAGAGAGACTTTCGTGAGGGACCCACGGTAATTCTGGAAATGGAGATAAGAGCGAGGATCCCGGAAGTAAAAGCCACTCGCTGCAGAGGACAGGAAGCTGGCAGCCCTACGCCTGGCAGGGCCACGTGTCTGTGCCCCAGGCGAAACAGCCATGCTGACAAGGGGCACCCCACAGCACCCCCATGCCATGGCACCCACCCACCTGCCACCTCTGCACGTACCTGTCTTCTCTTCCTCCTCATCTCCCATCTGCTGGCACGAGCTCGAGGCCTCACCCTTGCCCTGTCCTTGGGAGGTCCAAAAAGGTCTGCTGAAGGGAAATCCTGGCCAAAAAGAGACAGGAGATGCTGTACAGCAGGAAACGCCACGTGAAGAGGGAAAAGTGGGGAGAGAGCTCTGCAAACATGGGGTAAAACTATATGAGCTACTTCACTTGGGGTCAGGTGTCCACCTCTCTCTAGGAAGCACACTGCAGGCTGACTGCCAGACACAGTCTCCTGAGGGGCTCCATCTCATTTCCCTGAGCGAGCACCAGGAGTAAAGGGAGAGGGCTGGTGAGGTCAGCTGCCAACAAACCCCCTTCCATTACATGGGCCCCTGGCAGCGGGCCCAGCAATGTCTCCCAGGCCTGCATCTTCCCAGACCACGAGCAAAAAAGACTCCTGGAGGAGGGACAGTGGGTGGAAGAAGCCCAGCGAAGGGGGTTTGGGGTAAGAGGCTGGGGGTGCAGACCACCCCAAAGTCAAGGACCAATGGCCCACTGGCCAAGTCCCCTGGGGCCAGGGCCTGGGGATTCTGGTCTAGTCAGCAAGAAAGCAGTGGGGCCCAGGTTCCATGCCCTGACCCACGCCCTGTGGGAGGGAAAGAATACCCTGGACCCAGCAGTGAGTTTAGGGCATTTGTGAGGCTTGCTGTCGGGCTGCAAATGGATGTTAAGTTCCCTCTAATTTCCCAGGACTTGCCTAGACCTGCTGGCCTGGGCCCTAGGGAGTGCTAATGATGGGTGGTGAGCAAATAATTAAAGGAGTGAACTGCCCTCTGAGGCCCACCCCCGAAGTCAAGGGTAGAGTGACCAGCCCCCGGCTCCCCTGGGCTAGCAAGTGTGCCCCTGGTGTGTACGGACGGACAGACAGACAGGACGTGTAAATGAATGGCAATGAAGGAATGAACACCAGCAATTGTCCATAAGACCTCCTAAATTCTGCCAACAAAACCAGAGTCTGAAACTGAGGAGTCAAGGTGCTGGGACTTTACTTACCACGAGAAACAAGGCCCCCTGGGGTGGATGTGACAGCTCAGGATCCGGGGGCCTGGGAACATTAGCTGGCACCAGTACCCCCCAGCCCCGGCAGGCAGCCCCTGCTCTCTGGACAGACGCCTCTCAGGTGGGGCTCTGAGGAGCAGGACGGTGGGACCGAGGAGCAGGACCTCTAGGTCAGCACTGCCGGATGCAGCGGCCACTAGCCACATGGGGCTATGGCAATTCAAACTTGAGCCAATTAGAACAAAATAAAATATAAACTTGGTAGCTCCAACCACATTTCTAGTGCTGAGCAGCCACCCCTGGCTGGTGGTTCCCATGTCAGCACAGAACAGAGTGGCCCAGATGAACAATGAGAAGGAGCTTAAGCCCCGGAAGGCGAGGAGGAGGTGACGGAGACACGGCCTCCCTCTGGCTTCGGGCCTCAGGAGGTGGCCACCACCAGCACCTCTCGGGCCCTTACCCAAGGCCAGCCCGTTCCTCTTCTGCAGGATGTCCCTGTAGAAGCTCTGCTGTGTGTGGTCCAGCCGCCCCCACTCCTCCCGGGAGAGGTACAGAGCCACATCCTCAAAGGTCACCGGCATCTGAAACCACACAAAATGCCCACTCTCCAGGACATGTCGGAACACCCTGACGGGGCACGATGGCTCCAGGATGAGGGGAGCCCCCTGGCCCCCAACCCGCTGCGGACCAAGAGTGAGGCCTGTCGTCAAGTCCGAGGGTGAAGCAGGACAGCCGCCCAGGCAGCTGTGTACCACAGAAGACAAGAGACAAAGCCAAGGGTCCTTTCTGGGCACCACAGGCAAAGCTCAGGCTCTCTGAGCACGTTCCCCTCTGGCCCCTCCCTTGGGCCCGGTGCTCAGACCCAGACGAGGATCCACAGGGTGATCCACAGCCGGAGATGCGGTTCCCCCACACCCCTCTGCTCCTGCTCCAGCCTCACACCGGAGCAGGGACACTCACCTGGGACCAGGCGCTGAGGAGTGCCGCAGCCATCTGCCGGTCCCTGGTCCTCTCCTCCCGAGAAAGCACAGGGATCTGGGGGGAGGGGAGGGCTGAGAGAGGAAAGAGGTCCTCAGGGAGGCCACCTCATCCTGCTGGGCCCCGCTGCTCCCCTGAGGGGACTCGGGCCTGGCTCACCAGGGACACCACAGCTGCTTCAAACTCCACCCCCGACCTGACCCAAGAAAAGGGTCAGCAGGCTCTGAGGCTGTGCGGGAGCGGCCTCTGAGGGGCAGGTGGGTAGACATCCAGGCATCTCCATGGCCAGAGAGCTCGTGCCCTCTCTACCTATGCTGCGAGCCTCTGCCTTTCCCCACAGCTGCCACCCGAGAAAGTGCCTCTCGAAATGTCCCTCTCCATCCCTCTCCTCACCTCCACTAGGCAGGAAAAGAGTTTTCTCCTTAGAGCCCTGGCTTAGGGACACCCAGCTTGGCACTCCTGGTACCCCGTCCCCCTGCAATGCACCCTCAGGGTGGGGCTCTTCCGGCTCCATCTTGATATGGGGTGAGTCCCAAGCAGCTCCCAAAGGCACCGTCTCCTCTGACTCAGAGAGCATTTCTTGACAAGGATGCCCATGACCTGGAACCTAGGAATGACAGCCCCCATCAGCACCTGGGCAGAGAATAGGAGACACAGCCTAGCTCCCCACCTGAGGTCCTGGGGCCAACACCCAGGATGGCCACACACACCCAAATGCAATGAACAGCTTGAAGGACTGGCCTTGCTTCCTTCTGCTGGTCATGGGGGCCCACACATCTCTAGTTCACCTCCACAAGCTGGGGCAGCAGGGGAGGGCAAGAAGGCTCAAGGCCAGGCCAGGGGCAGGCTGGCCAGGTGCCCACGGAGCAGATGCTCCTTCTCAATTCCAGCCTCATGCCTCCCACAGAAGTGTGGACTGTTATTCTTTTACATTGAGGAAACCGGGTGCCTGAGTGGCTCGGTCGGGTTAGGTGTCTGCCTTCGGCTCAGGTCGTGATCCCCAGGGTCCCGGGATCAAGTCCTACATGGGAGTCCCTGCTCAGCAAGGGATCTGCTTCTCCCTCTCCCTCTGCTCCCCCACCCACCTACCCTGCTCATGCCCTCCCAAATCTGTAAAAAAATAATTTTTTTAATTAAAAAAAAAAAAAAAACATTGAGGAAATCAAGTGCCATGTATTGAATGGAGTCCCCCCAAATTTCAGGCCTGCTCAAAACCTCAGAATGTTACCTTATTTGGAAAGGTCTTTGCTGATGTAATTAGTTAATGATCTAGAAATGAAATCATCCTGCATTTAGACCAGACCCTAAACCCAATGACTAGTGTCCTTATAAGAGGAAAAGACACAGAAACACAGAAAAAGCCACATGAAGATGGCAGCAGAGCTGGAGTGAGGCCAAGGGACACCTGGAGCCACCAGATGCTGAGAGGCAGAAGGGTCCTCCCCTAGAGTCTTGGGAGGAGGCCCTGCCAACACCTTGATTTGGGGTTTCTGGCCTCCAGAACTGGGAATAAATTCTGGTTGTTACACAGACACAGGAAACTGACACACTCAGGCTCAGAGATGAGACAACGGCCGAAGATCACAGGGCCCGCGAGTGCTCAGCAGGAACTGGAACTCAAGGTGACTCACAAGTCAACTCCAGGGCCACCATTGAAGATGGTGGGAGGTAGCATGTGGCCTTGGGCCATTTCCAGGCTGACCCAATTTGGTCTCAGAAGTGGGAGTTTTGGGGTTTGTAGAAAAAAGAAAAAAGCCCAAGGGTACCACTAACCGTGCCCAAACCTGCGCCCACCTGGGTCTGACGGAAGGAAAACCTCCTGGCTCATGCCCGGCACCACCCAGCACAAGGGCACTTCCAGGGTCCTCCCCCCTGGTCCTTGCATCCTCACAGCAGCCTCAGCTCCGGGTCCCCGGGACAGACTCAGGCAACCAGGACTCAAATCCAGGCCAGCCCCTCACTCGCTGCTGAACCTGGAGTGGGCACTGCCTTCCCAGAAACCTCTTCAGTTTGGGGAAAGTCACTTCCTTTACACGGGGAGGCCCCTGGGGACGCCTCACTGCCATCCACAGCACAGGGACTGGCCAGGCGTCTCTGTCCAGCCCCCTGAGCTCCATCTACAGTAGGGTCTCCAAGGGAAGGACCCTAGACCAGGAGCTGGAGTGCCTGGGAGCCCCCTGGGCCAGACAGCCTCCGAGACCCAGCTGCTCTGCCTCACGCACAGATAAGCTGTGACAAAGAGCTGTGCACTGGAACATTCTGGATAAACAAAGTGGTGCCAGTAATCATTACCATGCTACCGTGTAAGCTGACAGAACCAAACAGCAGCAAAGAATGTCAGGGACTCTGAAGCTGTCAGTCTACAAAGGCATCACGGAAGGGAAAGGAAACAGTGTGGACACCCCTTTGTGCCTCTCTGGTACGGATACAGGACAACTAAGACACACGGTCCCTGACTTACAACGGCCCAACTTAACCGGCTTTCAACTTCACGATGGCACGGAAGTGACACGCACTCATTAGAAACCGTACTTCGAACTTTGCAACAGTCTCCTCTGCCGGGCTGGCGGTGTGTGGCTCGGTTGTCCCTGGGGCTGCCGGGCGGCAGGTGCCACGGCTCTGTCAGTCCCGTGGTCATGAACGTCGGTGACCGGCAGACTGACCAGGGCTATCTCTCCTGCCATTCTGTTTTTCTCTCTCAGTATGGCGTCCAGTACATTCCATGAGATGCTCAGCACTCTTTTATAGAATAGATTTTGTGTGAGGTGATTTTGCCCAGCCGCAAGCTGCTGTAAGTGTCCTGAGCACGTCTGAGTAGGCGAGATGAAGCTGTGATGCTCAGTAGGTTAGCATGTTAGATGCATTCTTGACTTCTGGTTGTAACCCCATTGTAAGTCGGGGAAGACCTGCACTTGATGTGTGTTTGAACTTACAGCCCCTGGAAATACTAGTTGAGGTGCCATAGGTTTCTCTAACCTAGGTTCTAGGGGCTGTGCATGTTATTTTATGTGTTACAATAATTACCTTCTCAGAGCCTCCCAACCTCCTGGATGAGACAGGTGAGAACAGCAGATGTATGATAGACATTTTATACATGACACACCTGGTTCCCAGAGGCCAGGGGACTTGCCCAAGGTCACACACCTGGCTGCAGCTGATTCATATTCCTTTGATTCCAAGCCCAGTGGCCCTGGTCCCCGCGCAGTTTGTAATCACACCCATGGGCAACAGGTATGGGAAGGCCTAGGTGCTGAGACCCAGAGAGAGGGGAGGGGGTGGTCCTAGGCAGAAGGGAGGGTAGATGGGGGCTTCCCTGTGTGCTCTGGGCACTGTTCAGAGAGCACCCTCACCAGGAGGACCCCCACGTACCTCCTTGCTATTTCTGGTAGCCTTTGGCTCACCAGGCAAAGCAAAGCAGTTTGATAGCTGTCAATTCCCGGGTGGAAGGCATTTCCTGTCATACCACCAGCTCTTCAACACCTCCCACAAGCCCATCCACCAGCCCTGCACCCAGGCAAGCCTAACTCTCCCATTGGCCTAGAAACCTTGTCTTGAAAATCTGCTCCTGCTCCAATTCCTTCCGGGGTATGCATCCCTCACCCAGCGCCCCGTCCATACCTCTCGGGCTCTCTCCTTGTCCTGGGTGGCCCGGGTGCCTCTGCCGTCTGCAGACATTTCTATCTCAGAGGTAGAAAGCACGGCTGGGTCGTTTCTCCCACTTGTTGGCCAAGCCGTCTCCAGCTTCTGGCCAGAAGCCTGGAAGAAGAGGAAGAAATCAGCCAGCCTCTCTTGGGCACCTCGGAAGCAACGTGAAGATCCCCATGCAGGACCAGACCCATCCTTGGTCCTGATTAGAAATAAAGCCTCCCCGATGCCTTCCAGTGACCTCGCTCACTCTCTCTGAGGTTTTTTGGTTCCTCACTGGACAGAATGCTATCTTGCTTTGTCCCCTTTATCACTTAAGTCATAACTCTGCTTCTCAGAGAAGCCCCCTTAGGGAGAGCCAGGGCTGCACCTGAAAGGTCTGCAGAGATCCCACAAAACAGGTGCTGCGCGTGTCCGCAGCCGTCACAGGCGGCTCAGCTGGAGAATCGAGGCCCCACTGTCTCCCAGGCCCAGGACACACGCACCCTGCGCTCCGCCTGGCCCGGCCTCACCTGGGCTCCAGAAACAGAGCAGCCCGCGGCGGCAACCTCCCGCCAGGTCCGCCGCTCACGTCCGCTCACGGGCCTGGCCGTGCCCTCCCCTTCCTGAACCTGGGTCCAGCCCCCTTCCCTCCCCACCAGCCTGAAGCCTTCCACCTCTGACCCCGGCCCCTCCTGCCAGCCGGCCACGCGCGTGGATCTCGGGATCCACACGCCCCCCGCCCCGTGGCCCTCTCACCGAGGTGGAGGCGGAGGGGGCAGCTTGGTCGGCGGGGCCCCGCCCCCAGGAAGGGAGACTCCACAGCCTGCACCGGGCCGGGGAGCCAGGTGGAGACTGGGATTAGGGACAACAGGAAGTCCCTCCCAGATCCCGTTCCCCACGCAGCTGCAGCCCTACAGGGTTCCCGGCTTCAAGGGTTCCGGGCCTGGAGGCCCCGGCCCTGCTGCACCTGCCTCGGCCACCGGGCGAGCCCGAGGTCCGCACCGCCAGCTCACGGTCGCTCTACCTGGCGTTCACTTGTGGCACCAGCAAAGCAGGGACAACAAAACGGGAAAATAAATTCTGTGGAGGATTCTGACATTTGACGTTCCAAAGAGGGCATCGAAGCCGTCCTCACAGGAGGAAGGGCACCACCCGGGGAGGGGGCACGATGCTCCTGGACACACAGGGCTTCTGGTGTCTCCGTGGAGACGTTCCTGGATTTCACTTAAGGCCCCCAGGCCGATGAGCCGGTCCTCTGGGCTCTCCCCAATACTGGCATGGAGTTCTCCTACCCCCAGCCCCAGACCCCACACCTTGAAAAGACACAGCACCACACGGATTCTTCTAGACCTCCTCTCCCCAGTTGGTTAAGCATCTGCCTTTGGCTCAGATCATGATCTCAGCGTCCTGGTATTGAGCTCCCTGTCGAGAGGGGAGCCTGCTTCTCCCTCTCCCTCTGCCATCCTCCACCCCCACTTGTGCTCTCTGGCTCTTTCTGTCAAACAAATAAGTAAAATATTTAAGATTTTATTTATTTATTCGTGAGAGACACAAAGAGAGGCAGAGACACAGGCAGAGGGAGAAGCAGGCTCCATGCAGGGAGCCCCTTACATGGGACTCAATCCCAGGACTCCATGATGACGCCCTGGGCCAAAGGCAGGCTCTAAACCACTGAGCCACTTGGGGATCCCTAAATAAAATATTTTTAAAAATTAGTAAAGTTCTCATAAAATGGATTTTCTTGAAAAATCAGAACACCGGGCAACCTTGGACACATATTCCCCACGTGCGGGATCTGCTCTCACGTTGCTGCATTTGGTCCCCACCTTACCCCTGAAGCATTTTGAATTTGTGACTCTGCTTTTGGAGTTAAACATCTTTTAGGATTCTGATCTATTCTACTGTCAGTTTGAGGAACAAAACATATGAGCCTGGGGGAAGACCTGGGTGGCTCAGTGGTTGAGCTCAGGTCATGAGCCCAGGGTCCTGGGATCAAGTGCCATAACAGGCTCCCCACAGAGAGCCTGCTTCTCCCTCTGCCTGTGTCTCTGCCTCTCTATATATGTCTCTCCTGACTAAATAAATACTTTAAAAAAATGAGAGCCTTGGAGTTTGTCTCTGGTCATTATTTCCAGGCATTTTAATCCTCAAGGTGAAGAGGTATGTCCAAAGTTGTAGCAAAAGTCAATACTATTGTCAAGCCAGAGAACTACAAACTGAGAAGTCCCAGGGGGCTGTGGAAAAAGATCAACTACTCAGTCTGCGAATGGTCCTCCATTAAGGAGCATGACCAACGTCCAGAGTAAGGGAATTCATTCCTGACATAGGCCATTTCAGCCACAGCAGTTCCAGGAGGACCTGAGTCTCAAAAAAGTGTGTGTGTCCTGATTCTTGGGCAAATGTTTCTCTACCACACAAAAGGGGCTACTTTCAGGGACACTGGGGAAGCCCAGCAGTTTAGATCCCACCACGGGGTCACCTAAACTAGACCAAATGGCTTTCTGCCCCTGGACGCCGCCGAGTAAGCATCATTAAAGTCTCCCTTCCCACCGCCATCATGTCTAAGTCAGAGTCTCCCAAAGAGCCCAAGCAGCTGTGGAAGCTCTTCATCGGAGGTTTGAGCTTCGAAACAACCGATGAGAGTCTGAGGAGCCATTTTGAGCAATGGGGGGCGCTTACGGACTGTGTGGTAATGAGAGACCCCAACACCAAGCGCTCCAGAGGCTTTGGGTTCGTCAGGTACGCCACCGTGGAGGAGGTGGACGCGGCCATGAACGCTGGGCCGCACAAGGTGGACGGAAGAGTCGCGGAACCAAAGAGGGCTGTCTCCCGAGAAGATTCTCAAAGACCCGGTGCCCACTTAACTTGAAAAAGGTTTTTGTCCGTGGCATTAAAGAAGACACTGAAGAACATCATCTAAGAGATTATTTTGAACAGTACGGGAAAATTGAAGTGATTGAGATCATGGCTGACCGAGGCAGTGGCAAAAAGAGAGGTTTTGCTTTTGTGACCTTTGACGACCACGACTCTGTAGACAAGATTGTCATTCAAAAATACCATACTGTGAATGGCCACAACTGTGAAGTAAGGAAAGCCCTATCGAAGCAAGAGATGGCTAGTGCTTCGTCCAGCCAAAGAGGCCAAAGTGGTTCTGGAAACTTTGGTGGTTGTCGGGGAGGTGGTTTTGGTGGGAATGACAACTTTGGTCATGGAGGGAACTTCAGTTGTCGAGGTGGCTTCGGTGGCAGTCGAGGTGGTGGTGGATACGGTGGCAGTGGGGATGGTTATAACGGATTTGGTAATGACGGAAGCAACTTTGGAGGTGGCGGAAGCTATAACGATTTTGGCAATTACAACAATCAATCCTCAAATTTTGGACCCATGAAAGGAGGAAATTTTGGAGGCAGAAGCTCTGGCCCCTATGGTGGTGGAGGCCAATACTTTGCCAAACCACGAAACCAAGGTGGCTATGGCGGTTCCAGCAGCAGCAGCAGCTATGGTAGTGGCAGAAGGTTTTAATTACTGCCAGGAAATAAAGCTTAGCAGGAGAGGAGAGCCAGAGAAGTGACAGGGAAGCTACAGGGTACAACAGATTTGTGAACTCAGCCAAGCACAGTGGTGGCAGGGCCTAGCTGCTACAAAGAAGACATGTTTTAGACAGTACTCATGTGTATGGGCAAAAAACTCGAGGACTGTATTTGCGACTAATTGAATAACAGGTTATTTTAGTTTCTGTTCTGTGGAAAGTGTAAAGCATTCCAACAAAGGGTTTTAATGTAGATTTTTTTTTTTGCACCCATGCTGCTGATTGCTAAATGTAGTAGTCTGATCATGATGCTGAATAAATGTGTCTTTTTTTTAATGTGCTGTGTAAAGTTAGTCTACTCTGAAGCCATCTTGGTAAACTACCCCAACAGTGTGAAGTTAGAATTCCATCAGGGTGATGCCAGGTTCCACTCGAAATTAATTTGCAACCTGCTTGGGCACAGAAGCCATTGTCTCCACAAACCTTGGTGTGGTTGAACTGACAGTTAATGTGTTGTGACCTGGAGTTCACCGTTAAAAGGGTCACCCAAGCAAAGTCCTGGAGTTTATTTGGTTATTATGATTGTTGGCACATCCTATGCAATATATCTAAATTGAATTATGGTATCAGATAATAAATTATAGATGGGATTAAAGCTTGTGTATCGTCCATTATCATGTGTAATCAATAAATGATTTAATATTCTCTTGAAAAAAAAAAAACTAGACCGAATGGAGTCTCAACATTGATTTAACTACTCAGAAAATATTTATTGAGCACTTACTATGTGACAGACTTTAGCCTCTTCTTGGAGATGAGAGGAAATACTTCCAGGACTGGCTCTAGGACCAAGCAGGTCTAGGAGGAAGAGTCTTCACATTTACTGTGCGGGAAATGCAGTCCCTAAAAGATTTCAGAAAGGTCCCTGGGAAAGCATAGATCAAAAACGCCTCCAGCAAGCAGGCAGCACCATAGATGACCAGTGGCTTGGGTGCCAGATGGTATTCATGGAGGAGCTTCAGGGGCTTCAAGAAATCATATTTTGTTCAAAGGGGGCAGTTGGGGGTTCAGTATTGTCAATTCTTGAAGATTTTTCAAAAGAAACCAGAAGAAAAAGAAGTAGAAGGAGGAAAAGAATTAGGTTTATATGTGAAATATCCTGACTTTTAAATGTTGATGATTCAAATACAAAATTTAAGAACCCCATAGAACTGCAGCAGAAAACGCCTGCTGTTTAGCTCACAGGGCACCAGTTTAGGGATGTACTCACCTCAGGAGACTGTCACAAGGAAAACTACCATGGATGGTAGTGCCTGTCTGAGCTTTATTTTTTTTTTTTAAGATTTTATTTATTTATTCATGAGAGACACACAGAGAGAGAAGCAGAGACACAGCCAGAGGGAGCCTGATGCAGGACTCCATCCAGAGACTCCAGGATCGCTCCGTGGGTGCAAGGCAGGCACTAAACCGCTAAACCCAGGGATCCCCCTGAGCTTTAGACAGAGCAAACACTCAAGGAATGCCAACTCCCAAATCTGGTGGCTTCGCTGAGTTTAAGAAGAGATTACCTTTGGGCAGCCCCGGTGGCGCAGCGGTTTAGTGCTGCCTGCAGCCCGGGGTGTGATCCTGGAGACCCGGGATCGAGTTCCATGTCGGGCTCCTTGCGTGGAGCCTGCTTCTCCCTCTGCCTGTGTCTCTGCCTCTCTCTCTCTCTCTCTGTCTCTCATGAATAAATAAATAAATAATCTTAAAAAAAAGAATAAATAAATAATCTTAAAAAAAGAAGGATAAATAAATAATCTTAAAAAAAAGAAGAAGAGGTTATATTCTGTAAATAAATCATGATCTGGGATCCCTGGCTGGCTCAGCAGTTTAGCACCTGCCTTTGGCCCAGGGCGAGATCCCGGATCCAGCATGGAGCCTGCTTCTCCCTCTGCCTCTCTCTGTGTGTCATGAAGAACAAATAAAATCTTAAAAAAAAAAAAAAAAAAAAAAATCATGATCTACTTTCAGACATTGACTTGAGACATTGACTTGAGAACTAAGACATTGACGTGAGAACTAACTCAGGTCTTACAAAAACACTCGGAATAAGAAAAACTAGAGGGACGCCTGGGTGGCTCAGTGGTTGAGCGTCTGCCTTCAGCTCAGGGCGTGATGCCAGAGTCTCACATCCGGCTCCCCGCATGCAGCCTGCTTGTCCTGTCCGCCTCTCTGCATCTTTCATGAATAAATACATACAATCTTAAAAAAAAGAAAAACTAGACAAAGGAAATCATCTGAAGTAGGAAAAAAGGTTTAAAAAAAAAAAAAAAAAAAAAAAAAGCTTGCACTAATTAAGGCTGTTCAGCCAGGCTGGAGACGGTAAAGCAGAGCTAGCCTTAGGAAGAGAAGAGGGGTAGGTAGATAAAGGAATGCGAGAGAGGCCAAGATAAACAGGAATAATCGAATAAACAGCAGAGCAGATGTAGAGCAGACTACGGAAAAAAAGGGAAATCCGGTGGAGCCCCAAGAGTACAAATTTTTTAAAGAAAATAACAAGAACTCCCAGGGCCGCTGAACGGCGAACCCGAGTCCTCCCGCCCTGACGCCAGGCGGCCGCAGGAGCCAGCGTTCGCTGCCGCGGGACGCCCCTGAGCCCGCGCAGAGGAGTCGGCGCCTTCCAGCCCCCCGCCCTCCGAACACCGACGCGGGAGCGCGTCGCCCAGGCAACGCCACCGCCCCGCCCACGGGAGACGCCGGTGATTGGCTGGCGCCCATGGCCCCGCCCACCCGGCGGTCCTTGGCTCCTCCCGGCGGCCCTTACCTGCGCGCTCCCGCCCGCGCCCTCGAGGGACGGCCCGGCCGAGGAGGGGGTCGCTCTGCTGCCGCCTGCCCCCGGCCGGTGTGCCCGCGTTTCCCGTCCGGCTGCCCCATCTCAACTTCCGGTTTCCCGGTTCTCTCGCGGCGCCCGCCCGTGGGCATCGTGCGCGAGGACGGCAGGGGCGGGGAGACCGCGGCGCCGATAGCCACAAGCCCCCCATTCGGCGAGCCCCGCTGGGAAACTGAGGCTGGCTGCGCCAGGGCCCTTTACCGGAGAGCGCGCGGGGCTGGGCCTCCTTCCCTGACACCTGTTCTGAAATTTTTTTTTCTTTTGAAAAAAATTTTTAATATTTTATTTAATTTGCCAACATGGAATTTAACACCCAGTGCTCATCTCATCATATACCTGTTCTGAATTTTGTCTCAAAAACGAAAGTATAAAAAAACCCACAACGAAAGTATAGCTGCTGACCTGCCCCCTCTGTGACACATACCTTGTTCAATATAAAAACATACGGAGAATTAAAAAAACATGCTGCGTCAAAAACCAAGTAACCAGACGTTCGTGGAAGCAGTGAATGCAGACTTTATTCCCTAACAGCTGACAGCAGGGGACAGAGCTGAGCTCTGGTTTGTGCAGAGCTGACTGGGGTTTTACGCGGAGGAGGAGGGAGGGGGAGAGCAGGGCCCACTAGAGTCAGAGTCGTGAGGATCACAAAGAGCCGGTCAGCGTGGGTGGGACTGGGCCAGGTGTGTCCACCCGCAGGTATGGAAGTCAGGAGAAGGGAGACAGAGGCCGGTCCTTCCTGATGGGAACATTCCAAAGGAATGGCTCCCAGGCCCCCTGCAGATGCTTCTGGGCTGTAAGACACATGCTCACAATAATAAACCCTTTTCTGTAAATGCCCTAAGAAAGGGAGGTCAGGTGTTGGCTGGAAGAGACCCTAAAATCTCCTGCAGCATTGAGCTTCCCTGATCGGGCAGGCATTTCAGTGGGGGCTGGGGTCCTCCTAGCCGCCTGTTGCTGAGGCCTTTCTAGAGTCTGTTCCAGTCTCTTAGTGCTGGTTTGGACAAGGCAGTTATGTGCTGAGAGTTCTGTAAAACTCAAGCTATGCCTTGTTGTTTTTAAGCTGTGGCGTATTGCTTTGTGGGGCTCACCGGGCAGCCTGCCCATCGCAGTCAGCAGAAATGCCCTTTTCCTGCCCTGGGCAAGCTCCAGACAAGGGCATGAGGCTTCTTTCTAGGCAGCAACACCAAGCGCTTCCTTCTGGCTCTGTCAGGGCTAGCAACCTCAGCCCTGGCCAGGCAAGCTGTGGACTCCAAGGCCAGAGATCCCCCCAAATCTAGAAGAATTGACTGTTGGGTTCCACAAACCCCTACATCCCAACTTCCAGAACACTGTTTCTGCCTGGGACCTTAAGTCAGCTCCCAGCACAGGAAGGGAGGGGTCACTCTAGTGAAACCAGGCTCCAGAGCTCAAGACTCACTCCGGCTGGCCCTTTGGTGTGGAAATTAGAGTAAATCAAGTTAAGTTTTCTTTAGAGATTGGTGCATTTTTAGGAAACCAGGACAGTGTCCTCATCCCAAAATGCCCTTTGTTGCTGCTGCCACCTCCTACTGTCTCATACCTAAAGTGTCCCCCAGTCTTGGGTAAAGTTGCAGGTTACATTCCATCACTGATGCAAGCCAAAGACACTGAGGCAGGTGGCCGGTGGTGACACGGGCACTCAGAAGGCATTCTGCTTGGTTCAGCCGGAGGACCCTTACCGGAGGCCCTCACAGGAGCAAACGGCGATGGCACCCAGCACCCACACTTGAGGGCCTTTTCGGCTGATGCTTACAGCCCTCATCCTGCGGCAGTCTCCTTCCCCCACCCACCAGCCTCAGACTCCCTCCTCTACTTGTCATGTGGTGTCACACAGAATCTTTTATATTCTTTTTACTTCACTGAATGTGAAAAAAAAAAAGTAGAGTTTCCATTTGTTTTTACTTTATCTCATCCTTTGAAAAGTTCAATTTTTGGGATGCCTGGGTGGCTCCGTGGTTGAGCATCCACCTTTGGCTCAGGCCATGATCCCAGGCACTGGGATCAAGTCCCACATCAGGCACCCTGTGAGGAGCTTGCTTCTCCCTCTGCCTATGTCTCTACCTCTCTCTGTGTCTCTCATGAATAAATAAATAAAATCTTTTTTAAAAATTTATTTATGATAGTCACACAGAGAGAGAGAGAGAGAGAGAGAGAGAGAGAGGCAGAGACATAGGCAGAGGGAGAAGCAGGCTCCATGCACCGGGAGCCCGACGTGGGATTCGATCCCGGGTCTCCAGGATCGCGCCCTGGGCCAAAAGCAGGCACCAAACTGCTGCGCCACCCAGGGATCCCTAAATAAATAAAGTCTTAAAAAAAAAAAAGGAAAAGTTCAATTTTTGTGAAAAAAAATTTTTTGAGTTGTCTCCACACTGGGTGTGGAGCCCAACGCAGAGCTTGAACTTACATCCCTGAGATCAAGAGTCAGCTGCTTAACTGATAATACCCCTTTGTGAATATTTTTATAGTGTGTGTGTGTGTGTGTGTGTGTGTGTGTGTGGTGGTGGTGGTGGTGGGAATCACTAATAGTAAGAATCAGGCCCTTGGAGAAATGGCTGCTCCTAGGACCAGGGCAAGACATACACCAAATGAGTCTGTAGATGGTGGGAGGGGAAGCAGCACAAGCTCTCTAGACAAGTGTGGGGCCGAATATTCTGAAGCTGAACACCCACAGTACATCCTGTGACATAGTGATTCACTCCTGGGTAGAAACCCCGCGGTAACTCACATGCACACTCACCAGACGTACAAGAACTGCTAGATGTAGCCCCAAACGGAAAACCACCCACTGTCTAGGTAGGTGGGGTGAACAAATATGCAACAGGCAATACCATTCAGGAAACAAGCAGCATGTGGATTGAGTCTCCCACTGTGGAGTAAGTGAGATGAAGAATTCCTTGGGGAGCCTGACTGGCTCAGGGGGTACAGTGTGTGACTCTTGATCTTGGGGTTGTGTGTTTGAGCCCCACCTTGGGTTTAGAGATTATGTAAAAATAAAATCTTAGGGGTGCCTGGATGGCTCAGTCGCTTAAGCATCTGCCTTCAGCTCAGGTCATGATCCAGGGGTCCAGGATCCAGGCTCACGTCGGGCTTTCTTAGTGGGGAGTCTGCTTCTCCCTCTCCATCTGCTCCTTCCCCGCAGCTCATGCACTCACTCACTCTCTCAAACAAGTTAAAAAATCTTAAAATAAAAATAAATAAGATCTTTAAAAAAATCCTGTTGCGGGCACTTGGGTAGCTCAGGTCATGATCCCAGAGTCGTGGGCTCGAACCCTGTGTCTGGCTCAGGGGAGCGTCAGCTTCTCCCTCTCCCTCTGCCTGCTGCTCTGCCTGATTGTGCTCTGTCAAGTAAATAAATAAAATCTTTTTAAAAATCCTACTGTGTGACTTCGTTTACATGAAGTTCAAAACTAGACCAAAGGTATTTGCTATATGGTTGGAAGTCAAGTCGGTAATTATGGGGGAGGGAAGTGGCCAGAAGGGGGCACCCGAGTAGGCCCAGAAGGCAAGCGCTGTCTTTGCGCATCACTCCTCATTTTTGGTTTGTGTACATTTCTGTATGTTACACCTAAAACTTTTCTTTTTAAAAAAGTAAATGAAGAAAAACCAGTCAGACCATTGCTATGGTCCAGGAGGGTGACAATGGTGGCCTGGACTTGGATGACAAGCAGTGGAAGTAGAGAAACAGGCAGATTTGAAAAATATTGAGGTAAATCCTACAGAACTTGGAGACTGATGAGATGTGAGAATGAGGTAAAGCGAGGTGATCCAGGATTAATTCCAATTTCTGGCTTGAGTGACTGAATAGATTGTCCCATGTTTACCAAATTACCAGAGACACGGAGATGTCATGTGGAAGATTCATTGGACCCACATTTAATGAGGATTTGCTACATGCAGGGCACTGGGGACAAAGCGGTAAAGGGCAACAGAAACAGTGCCATGGAGTTTGCATTTATGTGGGTGCATTTGTTTGGTCTTGAACATGAACACTTCAGGGCAATTAGGAGACATCCAGGTAGCAACATCAAATGGACAGAATTGAGACACAAAATATAAATTATGGGGATATTGGCACTGAGAATGCTTATGGAGGCCACAGCCGCTTTGAAACCAGCCCCGGTGGTGCAGCGGTTTAGCGCTGCCTGCAGCCCAGGACGTGATCCTGGAGACCCTGGATCGAGTCCCACGTCAGGCTCTCTGCATGGAGCCTGCTTGTCCCTCTGCCTGTGTCTCTGCCTCTCTCTCATGAATAAATAAATAAAATATTTTAAAATTTATTTATTACTGTATAACAAATGATCCCCAAACATTGCCACTTAACATAAATACTTATGGGGACGCCTGGGTGGCTCAGCGGTTAAGCATCTGCCTTTGGCTTAGGCCTGATCCTGGAGTTCTGGGATCGAGTCCCACATCGGGCTCCCTGCAGGGAGCCTGCTTCTCCCTCTGCCTGTGTTTTTGCCTCTCTCTCTGTGTCTCTCATGAATACATAAATAAAATCTTAGGAAAAAACCCATAAATACTTATGATCTCATGGTTTCTGTACCCGATGGGGCTTAGCTGGATGTCCCTAGGTCCAGCCTCTAGGTCAAGGTCAATAGCTGTGGTCAAGTCCTCTGCTTGACTGTGGGAGAGGGCCCAAGTCGACTGACCTTGGTGCCTCCCCATGAGGCCTCTCCTGACCTGGCTGAACAAGCAAGAGATGAAGAGAGAGCGAATGAGGAAGCCACAGTCTGTTTTCAACCCCATCTCGGAAGTGACGGCCTCTTGCTCATACTTGATTCTGTTTATTAGAAGTGAATCACTAAATCCAGGCTCCACAGAAAGAGAGTGGACGACACAAGCGTGTGATGGAGGAGACGTGAGGGCCACTGAAGGCCTGGAGGCTGGAAGCTTGCAGAGCACCAGTGTTCACTGCTCAGGCAAAGGCGAAGCTGGTGAGGAAGGCTAAGCAGAGATGACAGGAGAAAAGGAGAAAGAGAAGATAAGTAATAAAGAAGGAGGACAGGCGATCAAACACCCTGAGAGGTCCACTGGGAACCAGTGACCCACGGAGACACGCTCTGTGGCTGACAGTCCCACACGGGGGACAGATGAAAGCCAAGCAAACAAAAAAGCAGCAAGTGAATTAGAGATTATGGCAAGTGCTACAGGGGAACAAGCGTGCACCCAGATGGGATGCTGTCACAAGGAGGGGAAGAAGCAGCTGCCACAAGGAGACTGGCATTAAGAATGAAGTGGGGGGTGGGGGGAGTACCTGGGTGGCTCAGTGGGTGAACTGTCTGCCTTTGGCTCAGGTCTTGGTCCCTGGGTCCTGGGTTCAAGCCCTGCTCTGGGTTCCCTGCTTGTTGGAGAGTCTGCTTCTCCCTCTCCCTCTGCCCTCCTTCTGCTTGTGCTCTTTCTCTGTGTCTCAAATAAATAAATAATTTAATTAAAAGAAAAAAAAAAAAGAGGGCAGCCCGGGTGGTTCAGCGGTTTAGCGCGGCCTTCAGCCCAGGGCATGATCCTGGAGACCGGGGATCCAGTCCCACATCGGGCCCCCTGCATGGAGCCTGCTCCTCCCTCTGCCTGTGTCTCTGCCTCTCTCTCTCTGTGTGTCTCTCATGCATAAATGAATAAAATCTCAAAAAAAAAAAAAAAAAAGAAAGAAAGAAAAGAAAAAGAAAGGCAAAGGAAGAGGGCAGATGTGATTGTGGATGGGCGCAGGGGTGAGCTGTCTGGGTGCAGGGCTAACGCACATGGGGGAGCCGTGAGCAGCAGAAAAAGGATTCCACTAAATGATGTTGAAGTCACATGGATGGGGCCAAGTGGCAAAGCCGCTGCTGCCACTGCTCAGGCCTCTGGAGCCAGGGAGACAGACCAGAGGAGAGACATGGGGGGTGCAACTTTACAGACGCCAAAGAAATAATGGGGCTTGACACAAGGCTTACCTCGTGTCCCCCTCTCAACATCCCTAGCACCTCCGTCCCAGGGCTGGTCCTCAGTGAGGGCTGTGCCCTCGACACCCTGCAATCCTTCACTGCAAGCACCAGAGGAAAATGCTGTGGTTACAGCTCCAGGTGAGGATGTTACTTAACACACGGTTCAGAGACAGGCATTTAAGCCGCTGGAATAACCAGAGGCTATTTAACAACAGATAATAGAGATCTGTATAGTAATCTTTCCCCGAGCTGGAGGAGGATTTCTCCCTTTGCCCTCAATTATCCTAAATGGGAGAATTCTACGGAAACAGAAAATACAGGAAAATTTGTCTTTCGTTTGCAATCTCTGAAAAGATGAAAGAGATGAGAGGAAGATTCCCATCAGAGAGGAAGATTCCCATCAGGTGCTCTAACTGGCTGACACTAGACATCTTCACATTTGATAAGTAAAGTTGTTATACGCTTGAAACTAACATAACACGGAGTGTTAACCATGCTGGAATTAAAATTAAAAACTTAATTTAAAAAAGAATTACTAAAATAAAAAAAAGAATTACTATATCAAAACAAAAAATAGTGCGTTTTTTTTTTTTTTTGCTTTTTAGACACCAGCTACTTAAAAAAAAAAAAAGAATTCTAAGGTAGGTAACAATTAGAATAGTTTGTGTGCATTTTCAAAATAATTTTAGGAGATATTGAAATATATATACCCCAAACAGATAGATTTTTTATTACAAGTCTCTCCTTTGGAGGTTTATCTTCTTGTTAGGTGGAAATAAGTAACAATCCAGCAACTTCACAAGAATTTTCATCTGTTAGGGGGTAACGCTGGGAGAGCGGAGGCAGGAATGGAAGGACTTCAATGTTCATTAAGCCCTTTTCTCAGCAAAGTTACTTTACTCAATAGAAGTCCAAAGGAATCCGAGCTTGGTAGCCCCATGCTGCCCAGCTGTAAGCCTCACGGGGGCAGCACCTGTCCGCTCCGCTCCGCGCCGGGTCCCCAGGGCCAGGGCCGGGCCGCGCTCGGGAGGAGAGCGAACATTCCCCGAGGGAAGGCAGGGCGCGGGCGGGCGGTGGGCGGGGAGCGGGGGACGAGCCGAGCCCAGGGAGCGGCTGGGGATGACGGAGACCCAAAGCTAGTGTTGCTCTGGCGTCCGTGCGGGCGCCGGCCCTTCTGCCCGGGTGCTGTTTCCGGTGGTTTGCTCCAGCTGGTCTCTGCTTTTCTGACACATTTCCAGAAAAGGGGGATCACTTCGGAGTCAGAGACCTGGAAATCCGTGCTAACGCGAAGGCCGAGCCTCCCCGCCCAGCTCTGAGCCAGCTGCCCCGGGCCCTCGGTGCGGACTCCCGTCCTCACCGGAGAGCCCAGTTCTCCCCATCCTAGCCGCCCAGGCCCCCTTCCCCGCAGCGCAGCCCCCGCTGCCAGGGCTCACAAGTGGCCACGTCCACCGAGGCCACAGCCAGCCCCGCGCAGGTCGGTCTGGGGGGCGGAGGCGGAGGCGGAGGCGGGGACCGTGGGGAGGAGTCCAGATCTGGGAGCGCCGAAGGCGCCTCCGCCCAAGGGGTGGGGTCTCCGGGCTGGGTCCAGGAGATGGGGGGTCTCCCGGCGGCGCCCAAGAGATGGGGGTGTCCCGGGGCGTCCAGGAGATGGGGGTGTCCCGGCGGCCTCCAGGAGATGGGGGTGCCCCGGCGGCCTCCAGGAGATGGGGATGTCCCGGCGGCGCCCAGGAGATGGGGGTCTCCCGGCTCCACCCTGGGGTGGGCTTACCGGGCCGGTAGGTGGGGTTTCGCAGCAAATGCCGGGAGTGGGAGTGGGGTGGGGACTGCGGCGGGCAGAGTCCGGGAGGTGGAGCCCCGGGTGCCGGGCGCGCCCGCTGCGCACTTCCGAGCGCGGGGGCCCGCGGGCCTGCTCCCAGCCCGTTGCCTATTTCGTCCGTCTTGACACACGCCAGCCCTGCGCTAGGTGTGGAGGACGCGAAGCAGCAGCTTGTGTTCCGGTGAGGCCCACGCTAGACAATAAAGGGACGAGATAAGCCCAAGAAGACGACGATCCGGCAGCGGAGCCAGAGCGGGCGCAGGGTGTGGCCCCGACGGATCCTCGGGGCTCGCGGAGCGGCGGCCCACGCCCAGCCCCGGGCCACGGAGCAGGTGGCCCGGGGCCCCAGGACAGGTGGTGCTCGCGAGCTCTGAACCGGAGGAAAGTGCCCTCGGCCCCGCGGCCAAGAGCATTAACCCTTAGAGGCAAGGGAAAGGCTTGACTTTGGAGGTCGAGCTGGGCTCAAGGCCAGTGGTGAGGTCACTTCCCCTCCCGGAAGCCCCTGCTTTGTCTTTGGGAAAGTCCGGACAAAAGCCACCTTGCGAGATTCTTAGGAAGATCTCAGGTGGCGCTGATGGTGCGCTTCTTCCCCATCGGGTGGTCCTGTCCTCTTCTTACCCGGGACTGCTCCTACACACATGCGTGTTAGCGCTCTGAGGTCAGGGCCTGCTCCCCCTGTTAACCTCAGCAAAGATTTGTCGCATGAATGAAATGCCTAGCAAAGAGCCCCAACGCATAATAGGCATTTTTATCTAGTTATTAGATTTTATTTATTTATTCATGAGAGACACACAGAGAGAGGCAGAGACACTGGCAGAGGGAGAAGCAGGCTCCCTGCAGGGAGCCCGATGTGGGACTTGATCCTGGGACTCCAGGATCATGCCCTGGGCTGAAGGCGGGGCTAAACCACTGAGGCATCCAGGCTGCCCGTATAATAGGCATTTTTATAGGGCAGCTCTGGTCCCCCAGAAAACACAGGCTGACACACTCCCCCAAAGAGAACAAGACCAGTCCTGATTAGGAGGCAGGCAGTTCTTAACCTGGAGGGGTAGTCAGATTCCAGATTAGCCACTCCGTCCTCATTTCTCTGGCCCCGCCCTCTCCCCACCCCACTCCCAAACTGGAAGGTTAAGGGTTAACTGTAGGAAGCCCCTTCATTACCTGGACGGGACTAGAGCAGGGAACTTCCTGTTTAATTTTCCCGGAGTCCTTTCCCGGTCTGGCAGAGGCTGGCTCTGGCCCTAGGGCCCTCAAAGAACCCCTAGCACTTCCACCTCTGGAGTGGGGAACACGAGTGGTGAGTTGCAGGGAAGCCTGGGGTGCAGGCTGCCAGGAGAGACATAAGGAGTTCCTAGCAGCTTGGAGGGAAAAAGGGACCCTGGGCCTCAGCAATGGGATGGGGGAAACAAAGTCTTAGGAAGCTGGAAACAAAGTCTCGGGGGGATCTGGGTGGTCTATGCCAGCTGGCCGTGCCAGCCAACTCTGCGGCCCTGAAGCTGCGGGGTGAGGTCGTCAAGGAGGGTGGCGGGACTTCTTGAAACATGGGTTTGCTGTACCCACTGGGGAGGGAAAGGTAGGTTCCATGTGCCCCCAGGTGGACCGGGCGGTCTCATCGACTCACCCCGGCACTGGGAAGGGAGCCTGGCCAACAAAAACAAGCCAATCCATCTCTTGCCGGCTGTGTCCAGGGAGAAAGGGAGGCTCCTGGCCCAGGATCCCGGCTCTGGGCTCTCCTGCTGTCTGGGTGGGTCTAGTGGCAGCACCTCAACATTTGGCAGGCCCAGCCATTGCTTCCCCACCTCTCTGCTCCAGATTAAGCTGGTCGAACGCGGGAGGGAGGCTCAAGAGCCTCCCACCCCCCACAGATGTGCATATGAACAGAGCTTTTGTCTTGAAGACTGAGGGGGGAGGGAGAGAGTCTCTGGCCAATTTCCCCTAAATTCCGTCTCTTTCAAACCTTTTGGCAAGACCTCACCTGGAGGTTCCGGGCACCCTTGAGTGTGTGTCTAGGCCTGGGGGCCAGAATTTGGCATCTTATTTTTTTCCTGATTCGTGCAGTCATCTTCTGGCTAAAATTAGGCAAATTGCATGGGGCAAGGGGTGGGGCAGGAAATTGGGTCCTTTTCTGCCTCTGAGGTTTTCCATAGAGGTCAAGATCAGTGTTCTTACCTTAAAGAAAATCTTGATTCTACTTGGTGTGACCTTGAGCAAGCCACCCATCCTTCTGGAACGTGGTCTTTGCCCTTGTCAAATGGAGAAGTTATAATTTACCATGTGGGCTGGGGTGGGATTAAGCAACCCTGAGCAGAGAGCCCATACATCCTTGCACTCCTACCTGCCAGCTGTTATTATAAGGTGACTGATTACCCGTGATTGGTTCTATTATTTTGCTCGTGCCACCAAAACATAATGATACAAAAAGCCCGTTTACTCGAACACTTCTCCGAGAGCTTCTCTGCACCAGACATTTTTGCATGCTTTCCTCAATCATCACACCTGCCAGGTAGGCGTTAATCATTTTCGTCTTATTACCTCTACTCACAAACACTGAAGCCACTCCAGGTACTAGGGGAACAGTTTTGAACGAGACGCGGTTCTTACTTGCCAAGGGCAGAGAGACACCCAACCATGATTGTGGCACAGTGAGAGTAGACGGCAAGAGACAGGTTGCTGGTGTGTCGTGCAGTCCCTGAAGAGAGGTGCCAGGGGTGGAAGGTGCCCCATGTGGGGCCAGATGCCAAATGCAGAAAAGAACGTTGGCTCGTAGGCTAGGTAGGAGAATGGAGAAGCAGGAAGGGGGAGGGAGGCTGGAGAGACGAGGGCTGGCCTGGTCAGTTGGCCAGGATGGAAGCCTGGGTGTTTTTTTTTTTTTTTTAAGACTTTATTTATTTATTCATGAAAGACACAGAGAGAGAGAGGCAGAGACACAGGTAGAGGGAGAAGCAGGATCCAGGCCGGGAGCCCGATGCAGGACTCAATCCTGGGTCTCCAGGATCACATCCTGGGCCGAAGGTGGCGCTAACCCACTGCCCCGAAGCCTGGGTCTTTAGCATCCCTATCATCCTCCTCCTTGGGGTGGGAACTGCTTGGCCAGGTTTAAAAAACACGATTTCCTCTTTTCTGCCACACCTCACTGCCCCCGCATGAACAGGAGCTTCAGGGAACCCTTAGCCCCACAGCAATGCCACAAAGGGGCTCAACAAAGCTCTTGGCCAGGCCGACTTCTCCCTGGCTGCATTGCCAAGGCCGAGTTAGCTCCTTAGGCATTTGCCTGTACCTCTGAGCCTTGGTGTCCTCAGATATAAAATGGGTCAGTGATGGGACCAACTAGCTGTGTTGGCTGTGGCCATGTGTGTTCTTGCTCAGTAGTAATGAGAACAGCAATTGCTAGCACTCCTGCACACCCACCATGTGTTGCCCTCCAGGGGCCTGGCCCTGCTCTCCTTCCCCCCTTTACGTGGTGGAGAGTGATGCCAGAGGCTTTCCAACCTTGCCCCTGCTTGGACTGTCCATGCTGGGGGTCAGGGGTCAGATTTGGAAGAAGTTCATTTGTAGCCCTGAGGCAAAGGGGCGGGAAAGGCAGACAGATGTTGGAACTTGGGTTTTTGTTTCTATAAAATAATTTTGTCCAAAATTAAAATATAAAAGTGCCTCAAAACTCTGGAGCAGAAGTGCTGGCCTATTCAAGACGACATAAGCCCGCTGGATTGTGCTGAAGGAGGGAACTGAGTCCTCTGGGTGAGGCTGAATTCAAGGCATCTCCCTGTTGGTAGATGTGGGCAGTCCCACAAGGAAACAGTAGCCCCACACCTTCCAGAGGGGTAGACCAAGGAAGAATCCAGAATTAAAAAAAAAAATTAGGGATGCCTGGGTGGCTCAGTCGGTTAAAGCATCTGCCTTCAGCCCTGGTCATGATCTGCGTGTCCTAGGATAGATCCCTGAATGGGGCTCCCTACACTGTGGGGGAGTCTGCTTCTCTCTCTCCCTCTGCTGCTCCCCCTGCTTGTGCTCTCTCTCTAATCAATAAATAAAATCTTTTTTTAAAAAATTAGGGAAGAGGGACAGCTGGGTGGCTCAGTGGCTGAGCATCTGCCTTTGGTTCAGGCCATGATCCTGGAAACCCAGGATCGAGTCCTGCATTGGGCTCCCTGCTTGGAGCCTGCTTCTCCCTCTGCCTCTGTCTCAGCCTTTCTCTCTGTGTCTCTAATAAATAAACAAAATCTTAGAAAAAAAATTAGGAAAGAAAGAGAAATGATTGCCTCCACTGCCCATCACCCAGCTCCCAAGAGTGAACCCCCTAGAGGCCTCCTCGGGAGCAGAGCAGTCACAGATCTCTGCAAGTTGTAAGCCTTCGTCTTGGTCTCTCCTGTGGAGACGCACCCACCCATCCCTGCTCTCTGGCTCATCCTGGCCTCTGTCTCTGGTGGGACCCCAGTTGGTGAGGAGACTGGAACCCTGGGTGGGTGTTCAGCTGTGCACTGACCACCTGGCGGCTTTGGCCTTGACTGCTGAGCGCCACCTCCAGAGCCATAAAGTGAGAGTCAGGATGTCTGGTCAAGGAGAAATGAGATGCATGAACCCCCCCTGCCCTCACCCACACATGCACACCTATTATCTTCAAAATTTCAGACTTCCAGAGACATTGAAAGAGCAACACAATGGGGGCGCCTGGGTGGCTCAGTCAGATAAGCTGCCAACCCATAATTTTGGCTCAGGGAGGTGGAATCAAACCCCAAAGTGGGCTCCCTGCTCAGTGGGGAGTCTGCTTCTCCCTTTGCCCCTTCCCCTGCTCATGCTCTCTCTCTCTCTCTCTCAAAGAATTGAATAAAATCTTTTTTTTTTTTTTCCTTAAGTTAAAAAATAAAATAAAGACGTCAGGCTCCAGTCCAGGTTCATTCATTTGGATGCGTGGCTGTTAGTTTCCTCAGGAGCAATGCGCCCCCTACAGGCGCTTTTTTTAAAACAACAAGGAAGAAACCGTTCCTTTGCGAGAATGTCTCGTATTTGCAATTATTCCGTTGTTTCCTTAACGGATCATTTCACTTGTTTGGTTTTTTTTTTTAATTGTTTTTTTTTTTTTTTATGATAGTCACAGAGAGAGAGAGAGAGGCAGAGACACAGGCAGAGGGAGAAGCAGGCTCCATGCACCGGGAGCCCGACGTGGGATTCGATCCCGGGTCTCCAGGATCGCGCCCTGGGCCAAAGGCAGGCGCCAAACCGCTGCGCCACCCAGGGATCCCTCACTTGTTTGTTTTTAATTAATTATGTATGTATTTATTCGAGCGAGCGAGAGAGAGCACAAGTGGGAGAGGCAGAGGGAAAGGGAAAGAGAACCCCAAGCCAATTCTGTGACGAGTGCAGAGCCTCCAACCCACCCCCCAGATCATCGCCTGAGTCGAAACCAAGAGTCAGGTGCTCAGGCTCAACGGACTAGGCCATCCAGGAGCCCTATTCTCTCTTTTTTTTTTTTTTTTTTTTTTTTTAAGTGTTTTTTTTTTTAATTTTATTTATGATAGTCACAGAGAGAGAGAGAGAGAGGCAGAGACACAGGCAGAGGGAGAAGCAGGCTCCATGCACCGGGAGCCCGATGTGGGATTCGATCCCGGGTCTCCAGGATCGCGCCCTGGGCCAAAGGCAGGCGCCAAACCGCTGCGCCACCCAGGGATCCCTCTCTTTTTTTTTAATTGAATAAATTTGATGTATAACACTGTGTACCTTAAAGATGCACAGCCTGGTACTTTGATACACTCAGGTATAATAGTATGACTGCTGGTGGAGTGCTACTTATCACACCACATAATTACAGCACACTATTGCCTGTATTCATCATATTGTGCATTAAATCTCTGGATTACTACTCCTAGTTACACGTTTGTACCGTAAACTCCATCACTCACCCACCACGCCCCTGTCCCTAGCAGTGCGAAGCTGGGAAAGTAGAGCTGGATCGCAGGCGATGGCCCGCTGGTGCAAGGGCCCACGTTTGGTGGTGCCGCATACTCCCTGTGGCCCAGCATCAAGAGGCAGGGAAACTAAACGGTCCTGTCTCAGGAATGCCAGTTTTGATCCCTGGGGGGAAGTGAACGTGGGGTTCTAAGTGCTGCAGGAGGGAACGTAGAGCCAGAACAGTGTTCTCTGCCTGTCAACATCCTGCTCTCTGAGCCATTACCTCTGACCAACGGGAGAACGGATTCTCGTGAAGGTCACACCGTTAGGCATTTCTTATACCACAGGTGCCACCCGAGAGGGACCAGCTGCCGTGAGCCGTCCCCCAGCTGAAAGATGCCTGAGGAGCCCGTCCCGGCCACCCGGGAGCCAGAGCAGCTTGGAGCCGTCAAACTGGAAGAAGAGGACGCCGCTGGGCAGGAGGACCTCCAGCACGCCCAGGCCAGGCCCCGGCCCGAGGTGGCTCACCAGCTCTTCAGATGCTTCCAGTACCAGGAGGACATGGGCCCGAGGGCGTCCCTGAGCCGGCTCCGCGAGCTGTGCCACCACTGGCTGCGGCCGGCCCTGCACACCAAGAAGCAGATCTTGGAGCTGCTGGTGCTGGAGCAGTTCCTGAGCGTGCTGCCCCCGCACCTCCTGGCTCGGCTCCAGGGCCAGCAACTCCGGGACGGCGAGGAGGTGGTGCTGCTGCTGGAGGGCATCCAGAGGGAGCCTGGCACCGTGGCGCCCCTGGTAAGAGGTGGGGGTCAGGAGGGCCGGACGGCGGGTAGGGAGACGGGGACCTCAGTGCACCCCATTTCCCTCCCTCTGCTAATTCCTTTCTAACCTCCTAACTCCTCTGACTCCCACCCTTCCTTGGTCGCATTTCCCTTGGGAGTCAGTAGGACGCGGATTATCCCCCTGGCCTGCCTGTCGTCTAACAGATGTATTTTGAACAGGATTTTAGTTTTAATACTGGCAAGAACTGTCCCCGTGCAGACATTGCTCTGGAGGGACAGGGAGGCTCTTCCCAGGTCTCCAGTCACAGCCCCAAAAAGGAAGTGCCCTCAGAAGGAACTGCAGCCCTGGAGCCACCAAAGGAACCCCCGCCATCCCAGCCAGGGCCCTCCAAGCCTGCTGAGCTGGAGACCTGGAGACACCCCCCTAGTTCCAAGCAACCCCTGAGCCCAGGTCCCAAGATGACATTCCAAGTCCTGCAGGAGACTGGTGAGGAGCTGGTATCCTAGGAAGGTGGGAGCTAGGAAGCCCAGTATGTGCGGGTGGGGTGAGAAGGAGGCAGCCTCCCTCTCTGACAGGGATGGGAGGCAGCTAATGTCCCCCTAGGGGCCCTGGCAGCAGGTGCACTCCCCGTAGCCACGTGGAGGGTAAATCTGGCTTCTAATAGCTCTTTCTCCTCAGTGCTGACAGTCCCCCAGGGCCCTGTCCTATGGCTGGAAGAAAACTCTCGAGATCAGGAGCTGGCAGCTGTGCTGGTGAGCTGGACTGCTACCCTCACCCCAGATGGTTCTTATGCCCTGGTTGCCCTCAGCCTCTGCGTTGTAGCAAATTCATGTCTTCCTTAATTTAAACCTTAACAGCTCTTCATCCCCCTTGGGTCATAGAGCCCCATTCTCTGTCACCAAGGGTCTCTGCCCATCCTTTTGTTACAGGAGTCTCTGACCTTTGAAGATGTCCCAGCAAAGAAGGCCTGGCCCACACACCCTCTGGGTAAGAGGCCCTTCTGGCTTAACAACCACTGCTCGCTCTTTCTGTTTCAGGAGTGGTCAATGAAGCTCAGGTCCTACCTGACTTTTTGGCCTCTTTGCCTAAAAATGGGCTATTTGGGGGGCACCTGAGTGGCTCAGTCAGTTAGGCGGCTGCCTTCAGCTCAGGTCACGATCTCAGAGCCTCTGCTCAGGGGGGGAGTCTGCTTCTTCCTCTGCCCCTTCCTCCTGCACTCATGCGCTTGTGCTCTTTCTCTCAAATAAATAAATAAAATCTTTAAAAATATATAAAAATAAAAATGGGCTATTTCGATGTGGATTCATTCATTTCTTCCTTCATTAGTTATTCATTTATTTTAGAGGCTCATTGCGTCTGAATTAATCATCAACCCTGTTAACTTTGAGTATTTATTTATTTATTTATTTATTTATTTATTTATTTATATGAGAGAGAGAACACAAGCAGAGGGGAAAGCAGGCAGAGGGAAAGGGAGAAGCAGGCTCCCCGCTGAGCAGAGAGCCCAACCCAGGGCTTCATCCCAAGACCCTGAGATCAGGAGATGAGCCGAAGGCAGACACTTAAGTGACTGAGCCAGTCAGGTGCCCCTAACTTTGAGCTTTTAAAGTGGATAGTCATTGGGGCACCTGGGTGGCTCAGTGGGTTAAACTTCCAACTGACCTCAGCTCAGGTCTTGATCTCAGGCTAGTGAGTTCAAGCCCCCATTTAGGCTCCACACTGAGCAGGGAACCTACTTTAAAAAAAAAAAAAAAGTGGTTACTATAGAAAACTTTTTGTTGTCTGTCTGTTAAACCCTCACCTTCTGTGCACCTCCCAGCTTTGCAGGATCCCAGGTTTCTTTCTGCTTTGAGACCTTGAGGTTCAAGGCGATTCCTGGGAGCATCTAGGAATAGGCTTGCCCATCTCCGTTTTCTGCTTCTTTCCTAGGGTTTGAAAATGGAACCCCAGATGAGGAGTTTAAAGAAGAGCCCAAAGGGGTTGCCTGGCCCATTGGCATCTCAACAGAGGCCGGGGCAGATGTTCCTGGGGCGGCAGAAGAGCCCCACGGTCAGCTGCTGGGGCCGGCCCCTGAAGTGAGTGGCACCGGTGAAGGAGGGTCCCCTCCCGACAAGAGTGGCATTCTGGAAGTCAAAGTGGCGGGGGGCACCTCCAGGTCGGAACCAGAGATGAAATTCATCTGCACAGACTGCGGCGTGAGCTTCCGACAGCTGGCCCGCCTGGAGGCGCACCAGCTGCGGTCTCACCCCAGCGCTCGCTCCTTCCCGTGCCAGTGCTGCGGCAAGAGCTTCGGCCGCAGCTCCATCCTCAAGCTGCACATGCGCACGCACACGGACGAGCGGCCGCACGCCTGCCACCTCTGCGGCCACCGCTTCCGCCAGAGCTCACACCTGAACAAACACCTGCAGACGCACACCTCGGAGCCCGCCTTCCTGTGTGCGGAGTGTGGGCAGGGCTTCCAGCGCCGTGCCCACCTCATGCAGCACCTGCTGGCACACGCCCAGGACCGCGAGTCCCCGCGCGTCCCCGAGCCCAAGCCCGAAGCGCGCGAGCCGTCTGTCGTCCTGTGCTCTCACTGTGGCCAAACCTTCCAGCGCCGCTCCAGCCTCAAGCGCCACCTGCGGATCCACGCCAAGGACAAGGGCCACCAGTGCTCCGAGTGCTCGGGCAGCCTGCGCCCCGGCCCCGAGCGCAGGCCCTATGTGTGTGGCGACTGCGGCAAGGCCTTCCGGCGCAGCGAGCACCTGGGGGCCCACCGGCGCGTGCACACGGGGGAGCGGCCCTTCGCCTGCCAGGTCTGCGGCCGCAGCTTCAGCCAGAGCTCGCAGCTGGTCTGCCACCAGAGGGTGCACACAGGCGAGAAGCCCTACAGCTGCCCCCACTGCGGGAAGCGCTTCGTGCGGCGGGCGGGTCTCGCGCGCCACCTCCTGACCCACGGCGGCCCGAGGCCCCACCATTGCACCCAGTGCGGCAAGACCTTCAGCCAGACGCAGGACCTCGCCCGCCACCGGCGCAGCCACACGGGCGAGAAGCCCTGCCGCTGCAGCGAGTGCGGCGAGGGCTTCAGCCAGAGCGCCCACCTGGCGCGCCACCAGCGCATCCACACCGGGGAGAAGCCCCACGCCTGTGACACCTGCGGCTACCGCTTCCGAAACAGCTCCAACCTGGCCCGCCACCGCCGCAGCCACACCGGCGAGCGGCCCTACAGCTGCCCGACTTGCGGCCGCAGCTTCCGGCGCAACGCGCACCTGCAGCGGCACCTGGCCACCCACGGGGGCGCCGGCACGGAGGCGGCGTCCAGGCAGGCCGAGCCCCCCCAGGAGTGCCGGGAGTGCGGCAAGAGCTTCAGCCGCAGCTGTAATCTGCTGCGCCACATGCTGGTGCACACCGGCGCCAGGCCCTACTCGTGCGCACAGTGTGGCCGCAGCTTCAGCCGCAACTCCCACCTGCTGCGCCACCTGAGAACCCACGCCCGCGAGACGCTGTACTAGCCTCGCCTGGGTTCCGCCTGTCCCTCCCTGGTGTCCTGGGCCACCGCTCCGCCAACCCGCTGGTTCTTCCCTGGCCCCGGGGGTGCATCTCAAAGTGGCTAGAGTAACACAGCCTACTTGAAAAATGACTTATTTTTTCGAGGTCCATCCAAACGCTGTTACCGTCACCGCTGTGACAGGGATGCCTTTTCCCCTTCCCTACCCCTAGCACCTACCATAGTACTCAAGATAGAAGTAGGCCCGGAGGGAGTCCACCACCACCCCTACACCCAGAAAGGCCCAGAGTCGGGGGTGTGTGACAGGTGTGCCAGCTGTCAGAGCCAGCTGAGTAAGGCCAAGGAATGCCACCCTACAATTCTAACTTCTCTGGAGTCTTCCCCTAATCTGTGCTGTCCCATACAGTATCCTCTAGCCATATGTGGCAATTTAAATTAATTAAAATGGAATAAAATTAACATCCCAGATCCTGGCTTATTGTGGGAAACCTTGTTTTTGGAATGGAGGTACGACCAGTTCAAAGTGAAGATGCTAGCAGATGAAATGAAACCTGCCTAATGGCCAGGTATGGTCGTGGGCTGGAGACCCCTAACAACCCATAATCCTGTAAACCCAAACCTGGTTTGGCCAATTTCCCCTCCTTCTACCCACCAGACAATCTTGGCCTGTTCTCCACTCTAGAGGATAGATTTTTTTCCAGACTAGTAGACAGGTTTAAAATCATGTGACTTTTTTTTTTTTTTTTTTTTTTTTTTAAGATTTTATTTGTTTGGAGATGCCTGAGTGGCCCAGTGGTTGAGCATCTGCCTTTGACTCAGGTCGTGATCCCAGAGTCCTGGGATTGAGTCCCACATCCGGCTCCCCTCAGGGAGCCTGTTTCTCCCTCTGCCTAGGTCTCTGCCTCTCTGTCTTTCATGAATGAATAAATAAATAAAATCTTAAAAGAAAAGACTTTATTCAGGACACCTGGGTGGCTCAGCAGTTGAGTGTCTGCCTTTTTAGGTATCCCTAAAATCATGTGACTTCTAAGACTACAGGAAAGAGGGGTGCCTGGGTGGCTCAATGGTTGAGCATCTACCTTTGGCTCAGGGCATGATCCCGGGGTCCTGGGATCCAAATAAATCTTTTTAAAAAAGGCTACAGGAAAGAAAACAACCTCCCTCAACTACAGAATGCACACACACCCTTCCTGCTTCTGTCTGTGGCTTTTTACCCATACTCTATTTCTAGGTTGTCTTGTTCCTCCACCTAACACATAGCTGCTGTTGAGCAGATTCTTCGAATATAAAGTGAACTTGTCAACAGGGGCTCACAGGACTTGGGGAAACTCTGGCCCCAAATCTGGGAAAGTAGAGATGGTTCTTGGGCACAACTGAGTGGGAAACTCTGAGCCTGGGGAAGATCTATGCTTTTGGGGGTTGGGAGGAAAGTTGGATAGGGTAGAGAGAGTCACCAGATGTCGTAGAGGAAATCAGACTAATGGAAGACCTCAGAGAAGGAAATTTTTTGAGTCAACAAAGAATGAGAGTAAGGAACTGGGAGGACCCAGATCATTTGAAGGCTTTATTATTTCTTGAGTACCTACTATGTACTAGGGAATATGCTGGGCTATTGAGGAGAACAGGCCTGAAATAGAAGGGGGAGGCAGCCACAGAAGAACTGGGGGAAGGCCATCCCCAGCAGAGGGAACAGCATGTGCAAGCATCCTGAGCTACTGAGCAGGCAGCTGAAGAACACCGTCTATGGGGGAGCTCTGTAGGAACCTGATGACACAAATGGGGGCCTTATAGGCCAAGGTTAGTATATTTGTGATGGGAAGAGGGGAGGGTTTTAGACAGTGAGTTACTTCACTTTGCAATGAAATTGCTTTGACCCTGGTGCTAGATAGATTTGGCTTGAAAGAGCTAAAACCAGGGAGATCAATTAGAAGACCCTAGAAGCTGTCTAGGCTCCAGATGATGGTAAGCTTGATGGGGCCATGGGAGGCTGATGGCTTCAGCACAGGAGGAGGGTTTTGTCAAGGGAGTTCAGTGTGAAGTCATAAGATGAAGTGGCAGTTTGACACAGGGTCACTTGAAAATGCAGGGCAAAGATCTAGAACCTGGATGCTGACAGCAAGTAGGAAGAGAGGACATGGTCAAGGGGAAGTAAGTGCTGGATCAGGCCCTGGCACTGGGTGACCCCTTGGAGCTGGGGACCCAGGCATGAGATGGGCCTTCCAGTGTAAAAGGCTGTCAGAAGGTTCTCCTGAAAGTAAAAGAAGATGTGGGCTTGCACAGGCCTCTGTCAACAGGAACCCACATATTGGGGTGTCTTTTGACTTGGAAAGAAAGGGCCAGGGTCAATAAGTAACCCCTCGTCCTCTTCCTGCAGGTCAGGGTCTGTGAGCAAGCAGGGTCCTTGAAGATGATCAGGTTATGGTCTAGCCATTACCTCCGGCTGCACTCACAGGTGGCCCCCAGGGAGGTGATTTTTCTAAGAATCAAGAGTTTATTCCTATGATCCAAAGGGTCTGAAGAAGCTGGCGACAGAGAATTGGGACCCAGGGAATTGGGATGCTGAGTCACAGAAATGCCCCCAGACCTTGAGGTCCCTGGCTCCCAAGCCCCTTCCCACCTGGCCCGTTGTTCTTAGGGCCCTGGAGCCCCACCCCCCACCAGCTGCACCTCAGCTGCTGCCAGACAGTCTCAATGCAAAATCTATGTGCAGGGCCAGAGGCAGGAATTCAGTGGGGGATGGAGAAGCTTGGGGAAAGGGAGGTGGGGCTCGTTGAGGCTCAGTCAGTTTCGGATGAGGTCATCATCTCAGGAAGTCTAGTCCAGAATTGCTTTGGGCTCCAAACTCAGCAGATGAGAAAGAAACTCTCTGCCCCTCCCCACACACTCTTGCAGGCATGGGTATGTGCTATCTCCCTCTCTCATAAATAAATATTTAAAAAAAGAAAAAAGAAAAGAGGGATGCCTGGGTGGCTCAGTGGTTGGCCGCCTGCCTTCGACTCAGGTCTTGATCCCAGGATCTGGGTTCAAGTCCCGCGTCGGGGTCCCTGTGGGAAGCCTGCTTCTCCCTCTCCCTATGTCTCTGCCTCTCTCTCTCAGTTTGTGTCTCTCATTAATAAATAAATAAATCTTTAAAAAAAGAAAAGAAAAGAAATGATGAGTTGGCTGCACCCCTCCAGCCCTGGCCTCCTCTCCCCAGTTCCAGCATTTGTAGGCCCACACTAGGCCACAGGCCTGAGTGGCCTGTGGGCCTTTTGCCCTGCCCTAGGCCCTAGGCTGCCTTTCTGCAGGGCCCAGCCAGGGGTCCATCCTCCTTCCCCCTCCCTCCTTCTCTGTGCCCCCCAACCCAAAGTCTCTGATCTTGGAAGGTGAATGGAGTTTCCGTGGCCTGGGGAAGGATGAAGACCCAGGGCAGGAGATGAGGACTGAGAGCTCCTCAGGCCTGAGCTCCCTGCTGCTCCAGAAACAGATTCAGGGTCTACTATGCAGCAAGCAAGGCCATAACCTTCCAGTCCTCAGCACAAGTCCATGACCAGCTGTAACCAGTGTCCCATGTATAGATCAGATTAGAGAGGTCAAGAGACCCCAGCTCAGGTTCATGTGACACATGCCCCGGCCCCACGCCAACCACTGGGGACCCCTGGTCCCAACCCAACAAGCACCTGATTTGAGATTTGATTCAACCAACTTGGTTTTTTTTTTTTGAAAGATTTATTTATTTATTCATGAGATACAAAGAGAGAGGCAGAGACATAGGCAGAGGGAGAAGCAGGCTCCCTGCAGGGAGGGAGCCTGATGCAGGAGTCCGGGGAGGGGGGATTGTGATTCTGACCTGAGCCAAAGGCAGATGCTCAACCACTGAGCCACCCAGGTGCTTCATGATTCAAGCAGCTTTTATTAAGACACTAGAGCCAGAGCAATGGGTCAGACCTGGAGCAGGAGGCTGGCCAGGGGTGGGGAGCAGGGGGCTTAATCAGGCCTGCATGGTGCTCTTGAAGACCTGGGTCACACCATAGTAGAAATCCTGCAACACCTCCTGCAGAACACTGCATATGACCTCCACCACCCTGCAAAAGGTCTGTACGCCAGCAGCCATCTCCCGCACCCAGGCCAGTGCCAACTGCCACTTCTGGTGCAGGTAGCATAGCAGCCTTAGAACCTCAGGGCTTTGTCTTAAAAGCTCTCTTCTGGGTCACAGGCCTCTGGACCCTCCCCTTCCAGAACAGGGACAGAGGATCTGCAGACTCTGGAGCGCAATTCCATCCGCAGCGTCTCAGGAAGGGCAGGTTCCTGCAGGGGTGGGGTGGGGGCTGTTCAGGGTCCCCCCTGGGGGATGCAGCCCCAGGTCCAGTTTGTGGCCCTGGCTGAGGACTCTCAATCTTTGTGAGATTTTGGGAGACGGAAGCCTGCCAATGGAGGCTGCGGCTTTCCTGCCAACAGCGCCACACACGGGAGGACTCAGGCCCGGATTCCTCTCCGTGGCATAAAACACGGCGCTCGTGCATGCGTGTCGCTGCCCAGCGTCCGTGCCTAGCTCACATGTGGAACTGAGGCCGGGCCGGGAGGTTGCCACCTCCCATCCTGGGGGCATCCGTTCACACCCCCACCCCCTCAGGACAGGTGGGGATGGGGAGGGGAAGCAAGGAGGGCCGCAGTGGGCACGTCCCGCTCACCTCACTGTTGCTCTGGTAGTGCAGATCCACAGTGTTGATCAAGGCCTCATTGATGCTGTCCTGGGGAGGGGTGGGTGGGAGCTGCAGCCCTGCTCCTGCCCCTGCGGTCTTGCAGTCCCTCTGGGGCCTCCAGGGGTCCAGGTGAGTCCCCAGGGAGCTAGGAGCTCAGACCCAATGACATGGCTGAGCACCACCCCAGGGGCTAAGCTTTGGTAGGGGGCCGAGGCCCAAAACTCTCACCTCCAGGTCCATCAGCGCTAACTGCTCCTGTTGGGTAGAAGCCACACCAGTTAAAACCTCCCAGCTTCTCCCACACTGTTTGATCCCCAAGCCCCAGCCTGTTCCCTATGCACCGGTCCCCAGTAACTGGCTCCAGCCCTGGGGCTCTGGGGACCAGGCATCTGGCATCCCTGCCTGTCATCAACATGCCCAGTGACTCAGATGCCTTCCTAAGCCCCCCTGGGCCCCGGCATTCCTCACCTGGGCACACACACCTGCCACACAGGTGTGAACTGAGAGTATTTCTCTGCGGCGGAAGGAACGAGGAAGCCTGGGGCAGCATGTCCTGTTCCCCATCATCACCATCACCGTGAAACCAGCCACCCATGCCAAATCGGAGGGAACACGGGAGTGGGGGCACGGTGACCCACCTGTTCTTGTCCTTCTGGTTGATCTCGATTTTGGTCGCAGAAATCATCTACCACCCTGTGCTGTGAGGAGAGGAGAGGCAGAGATGGGAGAGACCCGGTCCTTCTCCCTCAGGGTCCCAGGTCCACCCGCAGGGCCCCGACGCCCCTCACTCCCCCAACCACACGTCGGGAAGAGCTTCTTACCAATTGGATACATAGAATTTCCATGGGAGTTCTGCATCTCTGTGGGGTAACAGTGACATCCAGGCTTGCGTGACCTTGCCACCCCCACCCGTGTGTTGTACACAAGCACATGTACACACACGCAGAGGTAGGAACATTGCTGTGGAGAGTGCAGGGTGGACCGGGGCCCCCGGTTACCTGACCCTCTCTGTCCCTTCGGTTGGTGGAGGGGAGGACAGGTGGTGGCATCTGGTCCTCCGAGGCAGTGACAGAGACACGCCTGTGGCCAGCAGCTCTTCCTGACTGCTGACTTTTTTTTTTATTCGTGAGAGACACAGAGAGATAGAGAGATGAGAGACAGAGACACAGGCAGAGGGAGAAGCAGGCTCCATGCAGGGAGCCCGATGGGGACTCGATCCCGGGACCCCGAGATCACACCCTGGGCCAAAGGCAGGCGCTGAACCGCTGAGCCACCTGGGCTGCGCATGACTGCTGACTTTGAAGACCTCTCTGGGCTGCCCACACTCCTGGCTTGACCCCCGGCAGTGCCAGGTCCCCCAGACCCCCCTCACCAGGCTCTACCTGAGGGCGAACCGTGGTGCTGGCTTCCGCGGCCCCGGGGAATCAGGCATCTGTCCCAAGGCATCTGTCCACACGCTTTTTCAGTCGGTGATCCTGTCAGCCCGTTGTCACATGAAATGGGGCAAAAGAAGGACCCAACGGGCCGGTGGGAACAATTTGCTCTCCAACCCATCCTCCCAGACTGGGCCTGGCCACCGAGCCTGGGGTCATTCCCTATCCCATTGCCACAAGGCCAGGAGACGCCTGGAGCATCTGGTCAAACTTGTGGTAGCGGGAGACCGGTAGGGTGTAGGGGAGGCTACAGGGCACCCCGAAAGGAAGGAATAGACACAGAGGCTGATTCAGGTCCTGGGCTGCAGGTCCAGGCATCTGAGAGGAATTTGAAAACTTTGCAGGATGGGGTGCCTGGCGGGGCTCAGTGATTGACAGTCTGCCTTGGGCTTAGGTTGTGATCCTGGGGTCCCAGGATCGAGTGCCGCATCGGGGTCCCTGCATGGAGCCTGCTTCTCCCTCTGCCTGTGTCTCTGCCTCTCCCTGTGTCTCTCATGAATAAATAAATAAATAAAATCTTAAAAGGAAACCAAAACCAACTTGCAGGATAGCACTGCCCCCCACCCCTCAGGTTTCTAGGGTATAGAGTCTTTGGGGATTGGTGCTTTTTCTGGCCCTCTGGACCTTCCATCCTCCAGCTGCCCCACAAACATGTGGTGTCTAACTCCTAGAGTAACTGCTTGTCCCATAGCTTGCGCTGTTCTCAGTGTTCCTCACACACACACAGAGCTGCCCCCATAGCTCACCCAGACAGAAAATCACCCACAATCAGGACTTGCTGTATAAAGTGAATGACTCAGAACAAAATGAGACTGTGAGTTTTTTTTGTCAACAATTACTTAGAATTTCCAGATGGTGAGGGCAGAGATTCGACCAAACAAGGTCAGGGTCATTATGAGACTGGGGCCCTGTTGAGAGCCTCAGACTCCTGCCTCCCCAGTGGGATACCCCACTGGCCCCAGAGAATGGGACAGAGCCAGGTGCATGTGGAGGGATCAGCAGGCCTGGGGCCAGCGCAGTGGGAGGGAGGGATGCTCTGCAGGGAAGTGGTTCCCGCATGACCCCCTTCCCCTCCCGCCCCCTCCCCCCCCAACTCCTACCACCACCATCACCCAGACATACCACCTCCCACCCCCCCATCCCCCCACCCCCACCTGCCGCTCTAGCTCACGTTGGCCAAGTGCATGGTTTGATCTTTCAGGGCTCCAGGGGCTATGACCTGAAGGGGAGGAACACATGTTAGGAAAAGACTCCAGGGGCTATGACCTGAAGGGGAGGAACACATGTTAGGAAAAGAGAAGCGGCCCAACTGCCACCCCCACAGAAAGTCCCCTTGGCTGCAGCTCCCTCCCCGGCCTCCACTGAGCCAGTTACCTTCTTGTATTTTCTCCAGCCGTGGTTGGAGCTCTAGAGAGAGCCGCTCTTTTAAGAGGTTGGAGGTGGGGGATCCCTGGGTGGCGCAGCGGTTTGGCGCCTGCCTTTGGCCCAGGGCGTGATCTGATCCTGGAGACCCGGGATCGAATCCCATGTCAGGCTCCCAGTGCATGGAGCCTGCTTCTCCCTCTGCCTGTGTCTCTGCCTCTCTCTCTCTCTCTGTGTGTGTGTGACTATCATAAATAAATAAAAATTTAAAAAAATAATAAAGTGTTTAAAAAAAATAAAGACATAATGCAATACCACTGCATTAAAAAAAAAAAAAGAGGTTGGAGGTGGGAGGGAGGAGGGAGGGGGGCGGGATTAGGGAGGGTGGAGCCTATCCTAAAGGGCAAGATATGGGGATGTTAGTGTTTGTGTGTGTGTGTGTCTGTGTGACACACAGACATGGAAGCAAAGGTCAGACAGGAACACTGAGGGGCCTCGGTGGGGGTGGGCATGGCCCTTGCTGTGGCCCCTCCACTCTCTGAGCCCATGGGTCCCTGCAGGGGTGGCTGGAGAGGAGCCTATCTGCCAGGGGACAGGGTAAAGCCCCCAGGAGAGGTTCAGGATGGCTTACTGTCGACCTAGGCCCAGCTGACCAGGCTATCCTGACCTCCCCTGAGGCCTGGGGTAGGTAGGTGGGTGTCATGGTCCTGCAACCCTCGGGCACCCATGCAGGGGGCCTCCAGATCCTGGCCAGGCCCTCGGGGGTCCTCTCACACAGCCAGGCTCACCCTCTGCTCTTCCCTCACCCCACTCCGGGACCAAAGCCCCTCAGCCTCTGCTGCCCTCTCTATTGTGTCCCGGGGCTGGCACAACAAAGTACCTCCTTCTGGGTTCCTATACAGAAATGTATTCTCTCCCAGTTCTGGAGGCTGGAAGTAGAAATCAAGGTATCCCTTCTGAGGGCCTTGGGGGAAGGTCCTGTCTCCCAGACCTGCATACAACCGTCTCCATGTCCAAGTCCTTGTCCTTGTATGCATGCCTGTCCTCTAATCTCCCATTTTTTATAGGGAGATTGGATTAGGGCCTATCCAATGGCCTCATTACCTTGATTCCCTCTATAAAGACCCTATCTTCAAATCAGGTTGCATTCTGAGGTGCTGGGGGTAAGGACTTCAACATATGAGTTTGGGGGGACACAACTCAGCCCCTAATACCGTCAAAGAGGACCTGGGCTCCTAGGGGGCCACCAGAAGAACAGAACTGTACTGTACATTTCCTCAGTGAAAGTCTCACTTGCATTAACTAGACCTCAGCTAGTGTCTCCCCACCCCCTAGGAGCCCATCAAGCACACCTAGGAGTCCAAACCCTTCCCTGAGCCATCTATAAATTCCAGATGGGAAGACAGAAGACAGCTGCTCCTGCTTCACCTACCTGTAATATTTCTGGGCTTCAACTGGGAAAGCCTGGCTCCCTGATCCCATGGAACAGTTGGCCCCTCCACAACTGGCTCACAAAGACTACTGTCTGAAGGTATTTTTGCTTCATTGAGGACTCTACCATTCTCTTTACAGCTCCAGTGAGAAATAATTCACATACAATTCACCCATTAAAGTGGATGACTTCTGGCAAATTGAACCCCAATAATAAATAAATAAATAAATAAATAAATAAATAAATAAATAAATAACTCAATGCACAGAACTGTTCCACCTTCACCACAACCAATTTTGGAAGATTTTCATTACCTCAAATAGAAATCCTCTACCCATTAGCCAGAACTTCCCAATCCCCAAACCCCATCCCCACTAGTCCTAGGTAGCCCCTCATCTACTATCCATCCCCGGGTTTTCCTGTTCTAGAGATTTCATATAAATAGAATCACATGGAAATGGTCACACTCATGTGACCTTTTGTATCTGGCTTCTTGCACTTAGCACAGTATTTTCGATCCATCTGAGTGGCGATATCAATCAGAACTTCATTCCTGGAACACCAGCAGTTGAGCATCTGCTTTTGGCTCAGGGCATGATCCTGGGATCCAGGATGAGTCCCGCATCAGGCTCCCTGCTGGGATCCTGTTTATGTCTCTACTTCTCTCTGTCTCTCATGAATAAATAAATAAATCTTTATTTTTTTAAAACATTTTATTTATTTATTCATGAGAGACACACAGAGAGAGAGTGAGACAGGCAGAGACACAGGCAGAGGGAGAAGCAGGCCCCATGCAGGGAGCCCGACGTGTGACTTGATCCCTGGTCTCCAGGATCACGCCCCAGGCTGAAGGAGGCACCAAACCGCTGAGCCACCTGGGCTGCCCCTAAATAAATCTTTAAAAAAGAAAAGAAACTTCTTTCCTTTTGATGGCTGAGAAATTTGTGCTGCATGGATATGCCACCTTATGCATCCTTTCACCTATTGCTGGGATGCTTGGGTTGTTTCTACCTTTCAGTTATTATCAGTCTTGCTGCTGTAAACATGTATGTACATGTTTCTTTCTTTCTTTTTTAAAGATTTTATTTGTTTATTCATGAGAGACAGAGAGAGAGAGAGGCAGAGACACAGGCAGAGGGAGAAGCTGGCTTCTCTAGGGGAACCCGATGCGGAACTCGATCCTGGGACTCCTGGACCATGCCCTGAGCCGAAGGCAGACGCTCAACCACTGAGCCACCGGCGTCCCTATGTACTAATTTCTGTGTAGAAATTGATTCTTCCTTCTTCCTTCCTTGGGTGGAGACACCGATGAGAGGAATGGCTGGTTCATATGGTAACTATGGTTTCAACTTTTAAGAAAGCACAAATTTCCCAGCAGCAGTAGTATACGAGGGTTCTGATTTCTCCACATGCTGATCAACACTTGGTGTCACTTTGAGCCTAGCCACCCACCCTATTGGGTGTGAAATTCTATCCCAGTGTGGTTTTGATTTGCATTCTCCTTAGGACTAGTCAGGTGGAGCATCTTTCCATGTGCTTATTGACCACTTGTGTATCCTCCTTGGAGAAATGTCTGTTCTGATGCTTTGCTCATTTTTATTTTTTAAAAGATTTTATTTATTTACTATAGAGAGGGGGGAGCGTATGAGAGAGAGAGAGATCACAAGCGGGGGTGGGGGGGAGGTTGAGGGAGAAGCAGACTCTCCTCTGTACAGAGAGCCTGATGCAGGACTCAATCCCAGGACTCTGAGATCATGGTCTGGGCCTAAGACAGACGCTAAAAAAAAAAAAAAAAAAAAAAGACAGACGCTTAACCAATTGAGCCACCCAGGTGCCCCCTTTGCCAATTTTTAAACTGGGTTATTTATCTTCTTACTATGAAATTGTAAGCGTATTTTATATATTCTGGATACAAGTCTCTTGTCCAGAATATCCAAGATATGCCATTTGCAAACAAATTCTCCCATTTTGTGGGTGGTCTTTTTTTTTTTTTTTTATGGTGCTCTCTGAAGCACAATTTTTTTTTTAATTTTTTTTAATTATTTATTTATGATAGTCACAGAGAGAGAGAGAGAGAGAGGCAGAGACATAGGCAGAGGGAGAAGCAGGCTCCATGCACCGGGAGCCCGATGTGGGACTCGATCCCGGGTCTCCAGGATCGCGCCCTGGGCCAAAGTCAGGCGCCAAACCGCTGCGCCACCCAGGGATCCCCAAGCACAATTTTTTTTTAAGTGGGAACAGGTATAAGGACTTTATTCTACTATCCCAAATCAGAAATAATTTTTCTCCTGATTCCGAACACTTTCATTCCTCTCCTTAAAATACTCTTATCAGGGAAGTTTCACCTGTGACGCTCAAGATGAAATGAAAATCAGGAATTCAGCAACTTAAAGTGTAGGTATTTCAGGCAAAGGAAAGTGCTAAGAAATTGGAGTAAGAAAGAACACCTCCAAAAAAAAAAGAACACCTCCAAGAAAACAAAGTTTTCCTAAGGGCTAAAGCACCGTATAGGAAAATTGTGACAGGAAATGACAGGGAAAACAATTTGGTAGGAACCAGACCGAGTGCTTTAAACAATCTATTTTTAAATAGTTGACTTCAAAGGCAACTTCTTTATCCTCAAAACACAGCTATTTAAGACAGGATACAATTACAAGCACTCGTAGCTTCCCTGAACTTAAATGTAATGAATGTGATAGATAACCTTTCATGTGTTTAAAATCTTTTTCCCTTAGGGATTTAAAGGGATTATTTCCCAACTACCATAAATATTTTCAAAGTAATACCTGGCAGTTTTCTAACCAAATAGGTATACTCTCTTGTACAATAAACCACTTCACACCTTTCAGCAAGAAAAAAAAAGCCACTAAATTTGAATAAAAACATCACCCAACGAATTAGAACACAAAGTTTGCTTTAAATTTTTTTTTTAAGTGAAAGGACACCAACCACACTCCTACTCAATTAAGAGAAACACTTTTACAATCCTGAGGTCTTTTATTTTCTTTACATTTATCATGCCATGAATTCATAGGGAATGGGTTCCAGCAGTTCAGGCTCCTTTCCATTGGTTCTCACAAAATGTGCTTCTCTGGGTGGGGCAGGCTGGTGCTTTAGTTGGACCCAAGTACCTTCCTCTTTGGTTTCCTTCTTTTTCTGATCATTTTCCTTCACACACTTCAGGAAGCTATCTCGGCTCTTTGGGTGTTTAATATGCTCAATGTGGACATTAATTCTCTTGGCAAGAATCTTGCCCTTAACTCGTTTGTTTACAACAATGCCAACGGCATGCTGAGTAACATTGTAGACTCTTCCAGTTTTGCCATGGTAACATTTGTGGGGCATTCTTTTTTGAACAGTGCCCATTCCCTTGATGTCCACAATATCACCTTTCTTATAGATTCGCATGTATGCGGCCAAAGGAACAACTCCATCTTTTCTAAAAGGCCTAGAGAACATATAGTGGGTACCTCTCCTCTTTCCCTTTGTGTTGGTCATTTTGGCAAATTACTGAAAGATGGCGGTTCCGCTGAAGCACAAATGTTTTACACTTTGATTATGGAACCATACCACTTAAAAAATAAAATTAATCAGTTTGACATGGCATTTGTCTGTAGTATACTTAATATATTTTTAAAGGCTGGAGAAGAAATTGCATGGAGCAATGATAGTGGACACAGATTTCACATTGGATGCTCCTCGTCTGTGCTCTCCCAGCCAACTTTTGGGTTCCTCTCGCTGCTTCATTCTTTTTTTTTAAAAAAAGATTTTACTTATTTATTTATTTGAGAAAGAGAGAGAGAGACTAAGAATAAGCACGGGGAATGGGAGAGGGAGAGGGAGAAGCAGGCTCCTGCTGAGCAGGGGGCCTACAACGTGGGGCTGGATCCCAGGACCCCGGGATCATGACGTGAGCTGAAGGCAGATGCCCAACTAACTGAGCCATGCAGGCGCCCTACTCTCTGCTTCCTTCTGCCACACATTCTCTCTCCATCTGCCACCCCATTGCCCATCAACTCTGAACCCCAAGTTCCTCTACAAAACAGCAATTTGGGTCTGTCAAGTTCCTGCTGCCAGACTCAACCCAGGTCCATCTGTGCTCAGAAGTAATGAAAGGCTTTCTCTCCAATTATTTTCATTGTCCTCCCGTGTGGGGTTCATAAGCTTTTAAAACAAAAGTTTCCTCCTCCACATATTTTGAAAGGATCCCGACAGAGGCCCAGATTTCTGGTTTTCTGGTCGCTTACAATTCCCAGGTGATGCACTGGTTGAAGACCCCTGGTACTGTTCAGCTTCTTGTGACCAATGGCAGGCAGCCCCTGCCCCACGCAGCCCTATGGGCTGGATGGAAACCCAAGAAGTCCTCGCTAAGTGGCTCCACCCTGCTCAACCAGGGCCATCAGCTTGACCCTACCAAGAAAGTGAAGAGGTTGGCCCCTGGGAGGGAGACCCGGCAGAGACACAGGGAAATCACAACACTGGGATGACAGCTGCTGTCCCAGATCCCTTACACATCAGGGCCACCCAGCCCCCAAGCTTACTAAAATGCAGACTCCTGGCCCCACCATCAGAGGAATTCAGGGTAAGGGCATGGGGTCTGCATTTTTTAATTCCCTAGGTGATTCTGATGTGGATTATTCCAGAAGTATTGTTCCAGAGGCACTAATTGAGATACTGGATTCTGTGGAGGAGGTGGGTGAGGGTGCTAAGGAAGCAGTGGCCCTGGATTGAGGGGAACTGAGTCCACTGGCTTCCCAGCGCACTGAGCTGAGGAGTCTGGGAGCTGTCCTTGAGGGAGGTGGCCGACACTCCAGGTGATGGTATTGAGAGGATCTGAGGGATCGGAGGGGGTTCTGTCAAATGGGGACAGTTCTGGGTACAGAAAGGAGGTCCTGAGGCTCAGGTTGTGGAGGGCCATCCGGGTGGCCACTGATGTCACCCAAGAGGTGGGCGCTCAGGGGCAGTTCCAGGGCTGGGTCTGGAGTCCCCATCCGTGCCGCATTGGGGGACGTCGCGGCTGTGGCACAGGGTAGGGCAGTCCTGGGAACCCCGGAGCAGCGGGTGGAGACCTTCAGGCCATCCCTCCAGAGCTGAAGCGCGCCCACCGCTCCTGCGAGGAGCTGTCGCCAGGTGGGTGCTGAGGGACGTCCCTCGAGCTCCGAGAAGCACCAGCTCTTCCGGGAAAGGGAGCGTCCTGCTGCAGAAGCGCGGGCGGGGGTGGGGAGTGGGGCGGGGGGAGGCCGGGCGGAGCAGGTGACCGGTCCAGGCTACAGGCCAGCCGTTTGTCCCGTCCCCGTCCCCGGGGCTCAGCTCCCAGCTGCCCGCCCGCCGGTGGAACAGAGGATGCGCCTCCGCGGCCATTCAGGACCCCCCCCCGGGCCCCCAGACCCGCGGAGGAGCCGGTCCCTCTCAAACGGAGGCGACGCCACCCAGCAGCAGGGCCAGAAGGGACACCTCGAAGGACAGCGACGGCCGCCCTGAGGCCTGATTGATCTCGCAGTGGCAATCGCAGGTCCCGGGGGCCAGGGTCCCCCTGGGGGGCCTGGGGGCGCGTGGGTCGGCGCTGGCGGCCGGGCAGTCCAGCCACTTGGGGCCCATGGGCTGCGGGGAGTCGGGCTCGGCCTTGACGCTGCCCTTGGGAAAGCGCCAGTAGTGGGCGCCCTTGAAGAAGTAGGTGTCACCTGCGGGGGAGGGAGGCGCACGTCCGGCCGGTCCAGGCCATCTCCCCTGACTCCCCCCCCCCCCCGCGGCCCCCGGGCCCGGGCGCTCCGCGCGCACTGCCGCACCTGTGTTGCTCACGGTGACGTCGTCCGGGGCGTGAGGCGCCCCTTCCCAAAGACTCAGGTCGCGGGGGTAGCCGGGGTCCGCGCGCGCCGCCGCCTCGTCGTAGCGCCAGTAGCGCCGGCCCCGGATCAGGTAGGTCTTCCCGTTCAGCGGCCACGAGAACACGGCGTCCACCTCCTCCCCCGCCGGCAGCCCGAGAGCCGTGAGCGGCCGCGGGGCGCCCTCCAGCTGCCGGTCCCGGAACACCCAGAACCGGGGGCCTGAGGGGCCGGGCAGGTCAGCAGGTGGGCCCCCACCCCCACCCCGCGGCCCCCCGGCCGCGCCCCTCGCGCACTCACCGCTGAACAGGAGGATGCGGCCGTCGGGGTGCCGGGCGTAGGCGGCCTGCACGACGTCCACCGCCGCGGGCAGTCCCTCCCAGAAGCGGTGCAGCCGCGCCGGCCGGGGGGACACCAGCTGCCCCGAGGGCTGCAGGCGCCAGAACCAGGGCCCTGCGGCGGAACGGGGCGGGCGGGCGCGTCAGGCGGCGGCGAGAGCGCGTCCCGCTCCCCGGGGTGAGGACGTCCGTCTGGGTTCCAAGGGTGCGGCGGCTCCGCCTTTTTTTTTTTTTTTTTTTTTTTTAATAGCACTGAAAGTCCAGGGAAACCCCGCAGGCTTGGTGGGTCATCCTAAGGGGGTAGGAAGCCAACTCTATGGGGTCAAGGGAGATCTGAAGCGACTCACCTTTGAAGAAGAAGATTTCGCCACGGATGTTAGCGATAGCGTCAAAATCGCCATCACACCGGTCCGGGATGGGAAGAGAGGGACTACAAAGGAAAGGACGGTTGAGCAGAGCCGGGTCGGGGCTGCCAGTCTTTTTGCTGAACCGTTAGGACAGTCCTATGAGGTAGGGACTCTCACCACCCCATCCTACCAAGGAGCACACTGAGGTTAGGGACTTCACCCCCCACCCCCCACCCCCACCCCCGGGGTCAGACAGCTGGAGAGGGACTCACCTGTCCGGGGGCAGGGCGGGGGGTGGGGGAGGAGGAGCCAGGGGTTTCCTTGTGGGCTTATCATATGGGGTCTGGGGCACTTTCCCTGTGGAGAGAGTCAGAGAGGCGTGAGTTCCCTGACCCTGCTGCAGAGGACCCGAGGCAAACCACCCGCCCCAGTCCCTACCATAGAGCTGCTGCAGGCCTTCGCGGTCGTCCTGGGACAGGCGGTACTCGTGGGGGTCACCCACCGGGCCCTGGTAAAAGGGCCTCATGATTGAGTTGGGTGCTGAGGAGTGGCCCAGGCCCAGGGCGTGGCCAAACTCATGAACAGCCACAGCAAACAGGTCAATCCCCTCACCATCTGGGGAAGGAGGGAGATCGGGCTAGAGCTGTGCCCTTCCCAGACACCAGGGAAGAAGGCAGCCAGGAAGCATCTGACGTGGGGCCTGCTGGTAGAGCGAACAACCAGGAGACCCTCCAGGGATGGCTAAACCCAGACCCTTCCATGAGCCATTTTGTTCCCCCTGTGTTCATTCATTTATTGGGTAGATTTTTTCGAGTAGCTTTGTTGGCAGTTCTGGACACTGGGATAAGGTCTGAAGAGGCCCACAGAAGGGGGCAGGGAGGGGGCAGGAGGAGGACAGAGGAAGGGGCAACCTCCTGATGTGGCGCTGGCTGCCAGGCAGGGGAGCCTGTGCACACAGAAACCCTCTAGGGGAAGCAGGAACCCCGGGGTGCGTGCATCTCTCTGGAGGAGGCCCTAGCCCTTGGAGTCTCCCTCCTCCCGGCTCCAGTCTGTGCTCAGAACTCCCGAGGAGTGTTGCTCAGTCTCCTGGGCCTCAGTTCCCAAGACCTTGCTCCCACCCTCATGATGCTCCCCTGCTCTTCCCATGAGCACCTCTGCAGTGCCCTGTCCCCTCAGCCCTCTGTGACCCTCCCCCATCTACCCGTACCCACCGCCTCCACCCCTCCCTGGCCTCCCTGAGGTCCTCTGATGCCTCCCTGCCTCCGCAGCTTCATCCACCTCCTCAGGCAGGCACTCTCAGACCACAGCCGGCTGGCCCTGGCGGCCAGCCTCCTTCCCAGCCTCTGGCCACAGCCTCTTCCTTGGGGACCCAGCCTGGGCGCCAGGAGTGAGCCTCTTCACGCTCCCAGTTGTTGGCCCAGTCCCAGCTCCTCATCGATCCACCTGCCAGCTCCCACTCGCACTGCTGAGAGGCCAAGAGACCAAGGCAGCAAGACGGGCCAGCGGCCGCCCAAGGAAACACCATTTCCACAGATGTGATCTCCTGCAGGGAAATCTCTAACTCGGCCAGCAGTGTGGAAAGTGGGTTTATTGGGAGCGACCTGGTGATCCGAAATGCAAATTTCTCTCAGCCCTAAGGGCCGCTGGATGGGAGTATAAGAGACACACGTGAGTGAGTCTTAGGAAAGGTAGCAAGTTCTTGCCCTCATTCACCTCTCATAAAACCTCCCGTCTGTCCTCATCTGACAGGTGGGAAACTGAGGCACAGGGAGATCAAATGAAATGACGGGCTAGCCAGGTACTCTGGCTGGATCATCTTGCCTTTCAGCAGCAATTTCAGATGATCTTGGCAACTGTAGTGATGAATTTCTGCGTGGACTGTGGGTTCCTTATTGCCCTGAATGCTTTTTCTGAGAGGCTGGAGGAAGCTCAGTGTCTACATCAGGTAGGTCTCTTTCATCTCTCACCCTCCCTCCCTGCTTTGCCTCTCCTTTGGCCACACCATTCCTTGCAGCCTTCTTGTACTTTGTAGCTGGGAAAGCACAGCTGCAGCCCCTGCCCACGAGAGCTTCCCTGGGGGCCAGTCTTCGGGGGTCCTTGATACCTCCTGTCCGCTCCTTTGCCCTCTCTATGGGTCTCAATTTCAGGCCCACAGCTGCTCAAGCTGCTCCCCAGCTCTGCCCCTCAACTCTTAGATAACAGATGCTGACAAATCTATTTCCTATTTCATCAAGACAGGCCATGCGATGCAATCTGTAACTTCCTGTGTGCCTGGGCAGATAGGGCCACCTCCCCCAAGCTCACCTCCTGCCTCCTCCCCTTCCTGCCCTGTGCAAGGACCCTGCTTCACTTACCTCAAGGACAAGGAGGCCCCATCCATCCATCCATCTGTCCATCCATCTATCCTTCTGTCCATCCATCTATCCATGCATGAATCCATTCATCCATCCCCCATTCTCTTTCTTTCTGTTCTCACCCAGCATCACCAAGGGTTCACTTCTCCCTCATCCTAAGACACCCCAGTACCTATCTGCCCCCATCCACAGCCCTCTCCTTCCCTAGTTGAGTTCTGTGGTCAGCAGTCTAAACCCAGTCTTCACTTCCTCAGTCCCTCTCATGCCTAATCTTGCTGCAGTCGGGACTCCTCCTCAACCTGCCAAGTCTGTAGGCACCAAAGTCACTTTGTCCCCAGATGACCCAGTCCAGGCCTATGTTACCTACTGGAATGGTTTGCCACCCTGCCCACTGCCCCCTGCTTGCCTCTTCAGTCTTGTTCTTGATCACCGTGGGCCTGTTCTTTCTCCATTTCCTTTGATTCCTCCTTTCCTTCTACCCTCTCCTTAACCGTGGGGCTCTCCACAGCTCCGTACCTGACCTTCACATCCTACATTGTCCTCCCAGAACCTTGCCAACCGCCCTGTGTGCCCCCAGGTCTGGCTCCTAGCAGCCGGGGGAAAGCGGAGTGCTACCACATGCGGGGCCCTGTGCTAACAGCTGTGGGTGAATTACTTCTCTAACCCGCAAGTACTGCCTGCAGGTACTGTTATAATTCCCATTTCCCAGACCAGGAAACTGAGTGCATGGAGGTCAAGTAACTTAAACCGGTAGCGAGCAGAGGAGCCCTGACTTGAGTAGTGCTTCAAGGCGGTGCTTCAGTGCTGCAATACAGCCTTGCGGGGCCTGCCTGCCATCCCCTGGCTGCTCCCTTCCCCAGAAAACGGCTCTTCCCCCCTGGCCAGTCTCCCCGCAGCCACAGGCGGATGGCAGAGTAGGATGGCTGAGTAGCTGGAAGAGTGGACCCCTCACTGTTTACGCTCCCCGCTGGAGCTGGGTCCGGCTCCTCTCAGCTGAGACCGCAGCATCCTGACTTGGCTTCATTTCCCAGCCTGCTCTTGCTTCCCGTTCCCCAGAGAACATACCCTGAGAAACCGCTTGCACAAGAATTTTCATCTCGAGCTCCACTTATGGGGAACCTGACCTAAGTCAGAGAAGTCCCAGTTCTGGGGCAAGACATTCAACCATTAATGCACTGCCCACACTCAACGGCCCACAAGCACTGCAGACATAGAGCCAAACTGAACTCACCTCTGCCTTCCCAGAGGATCTTCCTCCTCCAGGGGCCCCAAGTCAGAAATGTAGCCATCACCCCTTCCTCCCCATCCCCTCTGCCCCCAGGATCCAGTCAGATCCCAAGCTTTGCCCAGCCTGACTAAACTGCCCCCTGACCCCCATCACCCAACATCATCTCTATCCAGGACCCTGTATCAACCTCCCGCCTCCTTCCCCCTATCTTGCCCCCCCTCCACCCCCCCCACCCTCCCACCCCCCACTGTGGCCAGTGGTATCTCCACAATGCAGAACCTTCCATGGCTCCCATTCCCTTCCCCCACCCTGCCCCAGTCTGTCCCCGTGCTGGCAAGGCCCTCTGTGTTGTGAGACCCACCGTCCATCCTCAGTCTTCCTCCTGACACTGTATTTCAGCCTTCCAGCCCCAGATGCCCCCTGTGCTCCTACCCCTGATGACTCTGGACTCAGCGAGCTCATTGGCTTGCACTTTTCTCTGTGTCCTCCCCGTGGCTCCATGTACTCCAGCAGAGCAAGACCTCATGCATTACTCAGTCCTCAGTATACACATGGGGGATAAGCAAAGCCACCACATTTAGAAAACCCCATCAAGTCAAAGGCTTTGGGTACACCTCTGCTCTGAGTACCACAGACCAAAGGACTTCCTCTGCTAGGATTCCCCGCAGTTATGTCACTGTGTGTAGCAACTGCTGGTTGCTCTTCTGACTCAGCTGCTAAAAGAAGCTGTTTTCCCCTCTTAAAGTGCTCAGCTCAGAGCTGGATGAGCCTCGGGGATGGGTAATTTTCTGTGCCAACTTAGCCACACTATGGTGTCCAGTTGTTTAGCCAAACACCAGTCTAGATGTTGTTGTGTAGGTTATTTTGTAGATGTGATTAACATCTACAATCAGTTGACTGTAAGCAAAGCAGATCATGCTCCATGGTGGGTAGGCCTTGTCTAATCAGTTGAAGGCCTTAAGAACCAAACCTAAGGTTTCCAGAGAAAAAGGAATTCTGCTTCAAGACTGCAACACAGAAATAATGCCTGAGTTTCCAGCCAGCCGGCTTGCCCTGAAGATGTCAGACTCAGGACTGCAACATCAACTCTCACTTGAATTTCCAGCCTGCAGGCCTGTCCCGTATATTTAAGGTTTACCAGTCTCCACAACCCTGTGAGCCAATTCCTCAAAATAAATCACTTACATACATCCTACTGGTTCTGTTTCCCTGGAGAAGCCCAACTGATACAGCCTCCATCGATACGAGTGACTTAAACCAAATTCATAAGGGCAGACAGGCCAGGGGAGAGGACCTCTCCAAACAGGGGAGACTGTACCTTTTGACCTGTAAGTCCAGGTCTCCTCATCATCGAAGTGAGTGTCCCCAGAGATGGGGTGTTCCCCGGGGAAGAAGGCATGGGCTAGGGTACCTCCCTGCCCGTCGAAGGGGTAACTGTCCTGGTGGTATGCCCGGACAAAGTCTATGAGGATGTCGGGCTCTGTTGGGGCCTGAGAAACCAGCTCCTGGAATTTGAGGCCTGACTCAACGCCCCACGTGGTCAGGGCGTGGTGCATGAGGGTCCGCACGGTTTCCTGGGTCAGTGCTGAACTCTGGGGAAAAGAGCGTACCCTGGGGAGACAGAAGGCATTTGTTCCAGGCGGGTCCAGCAGGCAGGCGGGGGTGGGGGGGTGGGCATTGGGACCTACCTCCACGTCAGGGTTCGCTTCCTCCACATGCTGCCGCTCAGAGCATACCGCCGGCGGCGGCGGCGCCTGACCAGCTCTGCCACCCCCAGCACATCAGGCAGGGAGCAGCGGGGCTTCTGCATGGTGGCCATCGTTGCTGAGTCTGTGGGAGAGGTCATGGGGATAGGGGATCAGTGGTAAGCCAACCTGCCCTAGTCGTGGTGCCGGCTGGCTTCCTACACAGACAAACAGGCTCAGTGAGGTTAAAAAAACTTGTGCAGGAAGGGCCCCCCAGCTTGGCTTTGAACACAGGCTGTCCAGT